>NW_027494216.1:0-350030 GCF_021521415.1 Bidens hawaiensis | reverse complement strand
TGTGTGCTTATGACGTGAAGTCGAAGATACACTAAAAAATAAACCGAATACAACTAGTTAGATAGTGGTAAGCGGGCATCGAACACAGGGAGTTTGTGGAAAATGCGTTATTAAGTAGAACAGTAATTACTCTATATTAAACTATTGCACAAATTAAATTCAATGATTTTCTTGTTTGATTTGAATAACAAAAAGAATAAAAGAAAATAAACGAGTTTTAATCAATATGAGAAAATATGCCTTCCCTCGGTTTCAGGTATCCATGAATATTACAGTTAATGTTTAAACTAAGATGAACAATAGATAAAGTTCGTGTTTATGTAAATGATTTCGATAATTGAAGATCAAGTACTTGGATTATATAACACAAGGTAATCATTCAAAACCAAATTAGTTTATCCAACCCTAAATCCCTCCCTATTAATCTCAATTACTTAAATCACCAAGAACTGACGGTTTAGAACATTAAATCGATAAACTAACAATCTATCAACCAATACACAAACACCATAATAACGAAATAAATAAGATCAAATATTATCTTAGAAATTGTCTAAGAATTCAACTAAACAAACATAGTAAATCTTACAATCCGAGGGAAAACACAAAGGAGTTTAGCCGAGCATGATTCGGTTCATCATCCCTTCGATTATAATATTCATACGAATTAAAAACAAGTGTTTAATGATTTCCACACTCACAATTGATCAATAATCTCTCAAAATCGCCCTTAGGTCGTCTTTAGATGAAGAAAAGTGATAATGTTGTGAAAAGCCGTCCAAAAATATAAGTTATAATAGCAGTTACGATTCCTACGTCGCGCCCACCGTAAGCTACGGTGGCCACCGTAGCTTACGGTGGCTTCCAAAAAGCTGACGGTGTTTGTTAACTGCCTTACGGCAGTCTTTTTTACTCCAGCCCCCACTGTAGCTTACGGTGGTTACCGTAAGCTACGGTGGCTTCAATTTTTTTTCATCTTGTTTTCTTCATAATTCCTTCATTCCAAGTCCGTTTTCTTCACCATTTTCGCTCACGTTCTCGTAATTCCATCTTCTATCTTCTCGTACCTGCCATTATACGAGTAAACGTAGTTATCTAATTCAACAAGATAAACTGATTAAACGCATAATTGTTAACGAACTTAAACCACTTAAGGGTTGTCCCATGGACCACCCGTCATATTCCCACACTTACCCGTTGCTTTCCCTCAAGCAACATCTCGACACCAACTTTTTATTATTTTCAACTTGTAGCCACCAATCATACCACAATTCCGGTTCGGTTAAGGTCCCAAGTCATACCCTATTCCCTTATTTCTATTGGTTGCACTAGTTCACTTGACGTTCCATTTAAACCGAAGATTTCTAACCAAACCTAACATTCTTTCGGTTTTTACTATACATAAAACACATTAATACATTAACCTTTTCTTGGTGATCATCCATAAATTTCATATTTAATCAATTCTCCTCGCATACGCTTGTACAATCATAAAATCTCCACCTATGTAAATGCTTTTGACATGAATGCAAATCAAGAGGGTTTAAAACGGGTTATAATGGGGCCAAGTGTAAATGTATGGAAGGGAATAATGAAAGTAGCTCAGGAAATCCGATCCGACTTATTACAAACAAGCTAAGTAAACAATGAAATAAACAACTATATACATCACTAACACCATCATTTTTTTTAACTAATATAATACTTGAACATTGCATACTTAAACTTTGCAACTCTAACACAATCTTTTTTTTTAAGCATGATAAACATAATGCTTAACATATCTGTTGGTTCCCTGGACGGATCGCACGAGATATCGCGGTCTACTCAGGTGCGGAATCCCTGCGTAGATCGTTACGAGTATAGAACACAAACACACGAATACACGAAACACGTTATATATTATAACCGAACTCACGTGATGTAAATATCACTGTTACAAAACACACGTTACCGAACAAACTCGATAACCAAAACTGCTAACTAACTGATAGAACGATTAACCGATTTTTCTAAACCAAGCTGTAATCTATATATAAATACACGACAACTTCGCCTGATATGTTCAGGCGAAGTTGTCCATAACTTCGCTTGTTCAACAAGTTCGCCTAGGCGAACTTGTTGACAACTTCGCTTGTACAAAAACATAAATAACATTACAGACTCGATTACAGACACTAGACTATGAACTACTGACATTCATGCACCAACAGACTCCCCCTTGGCAGTAGCTTCATATCTTGATCTTTAAGCTCTTGTCTTGTAATCCTGTATCTTCACGCATGCACTCCTTCTCTAACACATACCATGACTACTCGCTGATATTTCCTTGCTTCATCCTTCCAAGCAGGAATATAGAATATCTTCTTTTCATTCAACACTTGCAGATCAGCTTTCGATAAGTTAACAAGATGCATCGGATCATACACCCTCAGCACTTCTTGTTCGTCTTCGTCTTCCATCACGGCTTCAGCAGTCTGGCAATCAACGTACCACCATTTTAGATTCTTCAACACATCTTGAGGCATAGTCTTCATTGGAACCTCCTTGATGCATCGGATTGGTTTGTACTTCATCACCATCCATGGCTTGCCATCTGCTCTCATTCCCCTTTCTGTATCCTCCACGAGCTTTCCCTTCTGTGGCTTTAATAATTCAAACTTCTTCTCTTTTATGCTTTCTTTCCACACGATCTTCCCAATCACTCTTGCCATGTTGTCGTCACTTCTATTTATCAGGCCCAACCTTGCCAAATCCTTCACCTCACATTCCGGCAACGTATTGAGAGATCTCAGGGTTCTTTTGAAGTATTGAATACCATCATAACGCTTCACCACAAACAACTTTATCTGTTCATCATATATCCAACAGATAATTCCCTTCTTCGACTCAGCATAGCCTTTGATGTTATAACTCTTCTTGAACATGGCTGGAACAGCAGGCTTCTTGGTCTTAATAAACCAATGAGCACAGCCTTCCTTCCACCTAGGCTGCTCCTCCCACTCAGTCTCATCCATCTCAGTACCCATGTCGGCTTTCTCAACATCTGGGATCTCGTGTTCAACGTCTTCTTCTACTATCTCCCCCTCTTCTATCCCATCTTCAATCACAATCTGTGCGCCAATCTTCTCAATCTCCTCACACGGCAGCACATCATCATCAAACACATCATCATCTAGCATATCATCATCTAACTCTCTCAACGCATCAATCACATCATCATCATCATCAACCATCACCACCTCATCACCACCAACTGCACCTGCAGACTCCCCCTGAGCTGTGGAAGTCCCAAGAGCTTGAGTAGTTCTTGGCAACTCACCACCTGCACCTTTCGGTGCATTGGGATCATCGTCTCTGTCGTTTCTCTTCTTGGTCTTAACTCGTCGCCTCTACAGCCTGTCCTCCCCCTGAGATGCCAAGAACTCCTTCATAGCATCTATAATACGCCCATGTTCAACCAGGAGGGACGACTGTAGTTGATTTTCTGCTACAAGGCGTTGAATAGCCTGGGTCTGGATAAAGTTGATCCTTGATTGCTCTGCCACGACCCGCTCAAGTGCAGCTATTCTCTCCGAGTCTGAGATGGTTGCATCGAAATCAAATCTCATATTAGATGTATCGGGAGTATACTCAGCAGGGATTTCGAATGCAACTGGGACTTCAGAAGCAGTTGTGGACGTAACCGCAGGTGGTATCGTGACCGACAACCCTGCAGTTGCGACGACCGTCGACTCTACAAACCGTGCCACCACCTCTGAAGGAGTAAGCATTGGAGGTGGTAACGACACAATCTCCGGAGTCGTCGTCTGTAGTGTAGTGGATGGGATGCCAACAGCTGATGTAGCCACCACAGGAACATCTGCAGCGCTTGTAACCTGTACAGAAGTAGGAACAATTGACATACCTGACAGTGCGGATGGAGCAAAACGTATAACACGTGAAGTCTCTCCAGCTCCCATACCAGCACCTGTCCTTTCACGTCTCGAACGTCTGATCAACTTGTGTATGTCCTCCTCTTCTTCCTCTGACTCACTATCATCCACCGTCCTCTTCCTCTTCCCCAACGTTCTCTCTTGTCTCACCATCATCCTTCTCGCCTCATCCATAACCTCGTCAAGATCGGAGTCAGCCACCGTCGTAGCTGCTCTAGTCACAATCACTTCCCTTACCTGTGCAGCAGAGACCTGCACTTCTTCATGTGGATCAAAACGATCCATGTCAAAGAAACCTTGGCCGCCAAATGCAGCATCAAGGTCAACATCCTCCTCAGCCGATACAACAGGCACAGTAGGTACATCACGAGTTGCTCCTGCATGTTGTGGTTGAGGGTCTCTAAACTCGTCTCCCCAAGCTGGCACATACCCAGGGTTTATCAAGTACCCGAAGAGTGGAGTATGCCTTGGACGACGTTCAGGCTTGCTCCTCGCACTCGAAGTACGGCATTGAGCAAAGATACGTTTGCTCACACTTTCCACGTATCTAATCGGGCGTCGTTGAGGCAAAGCTGGAGCCACATGGTTCAAGATCATCAGGATGAATCTTGGATACATTATGAACCGCTCACGAGCCATCGCCCTCCTCTGTCTATCAATCTCGTAGAAGACCATCTGACTGAAGCTATAACGTTTGTTATAGGTCAGTGCAGTCATTGCGGACTGCATGGTCGCACCCATACCGTCAGTGCCCGCCTTCCTCCCAGACATACACACAATCATGACGTGCATGAGGAAGCGCCACTGATCGAGCAGGAACCCCTTCCGTCTCTGGGTATCGCCCAATGGACCAGAATAGCCCATTCTTAGAAATGCTCCATCACGAAACGGAGCTACAAACTCCGTAGGGTCGTTCCGAGTATCCTCTCCAAAGCGTAACGCCACCCGTATCTGTTCAGATGAGAACTGAACTTCTTGGTTGTTGACTGTTGCTCTCATGACCGGGGGCTCAACACGACAATCATACTCCACCGTCTGCCAGAAATCCTCGATATTGGGTAAGGATATCCGCAGAGTCGTCGTGATTGCGTGAAATATCCTCGAGCGTATGAGGAAAGAAATGATCTCACGGTAGTCTTCAACACCGCTCATTTCCGGGTCTAAGGTGATGAACATGTTGTGACCCGGAAAGAATTGCCTCTGGTTATCACCGTCATCTTCTCCAGCACCTCCAGCACCGGCAACTGCAGCCATCTCTGCAACAAACGAACCAAGTTAGATGAACATTAAGACATAACACAAGTTCGCTTGTTACCATGAGCGAAGTTGTGATAAAAACTGTACAGGCGAAGTTAAAGTTGGGGCGAAGTGGGGAACAACTTCGCTTCAGCTTTAAGTTTGACCAAAAATTATTAAGTGAAAAAGGTTCCAGGCGAAGTTAAAGTTGGGGCGAAGTTGGGAACAACTTCGCTTCATCTTTAAGTTCGCCTCACCACAACATCGCCTCAGGCGAATTTAAGTTTCAGGCGAAGTTGAGCATCAGGCGAAGTTACGGATAACTTCGCCTCAGGCGAATTTAAGCTCCAGGCGAAGTTACGGATAACTTCGCCTAAACCTTAACTTCGCCTGAATCTGAAACGGCGACAGTAAGGTTAATCGAAATCCGGAAAACCGGAGTTTCGATTAACTTTGACGATTGAGGAGGCTCAAACACATGATATTAATGAAAACTAAATGACCAGTTTGTACATGAACACGTAAAACAAGTTTTGAACTCGGGTTTAAAGATCGGTTGTTCGAGGTTATTAACCGGTTGTCGAAACAACCTTAGATTAACAACAATGAACATATAACATGTGATAAAAGAACCCAAACAACCTTTAGATCGGTTTGAAATCGAAGAACAAGATAACAAGGATGGATCTGTGTATAAGTTCGCTGTGATCACGGATGATATAAGTTCGCTGAGTTGAGAATAATGAACTGTTTGACTCTTGAAAATCCTTATATAGGGGCGAAGTTATTCAGGCGAAGTTACGGATAACTTCGCCTAGGCGAAGTTATCCACAACTTCGCCTGTTCAACAACATCGCCTATATATTTACAAAATTTAACCTATAAGTTTAACAGTTTTCCAATTAAGTTATAAAACTTTCCGTTAAGAACTAAATGACACGTTCAAGTCCAAGTAACCCGTTATAAACAAATACAACTACAGAAAAAGAAAACTTTAAACAATTTAAGTATAAGGGATCAAATTTCAGTCTCGATAGGGACTGCTACGTTTTAGAAAAGATCCGAACAGGAATCATACTAACAACGTGACTGTCACATAGATCCGTGTTTAGCTGTATTATGACATATAGAGACAGGTTGTAAGCAGGTAAATAACTTAAGATGGTTTTCATCGTTTCTGTGATACGAGTTAAGTTCAATTAAGCTCAAAATTTAAGTGGGCAACAACTCAGAGATTATGATGCCTCCTATCTATTCTCAAAGCGTATTTGGCTTTCCCAAGTCACCCCGAATTGACTTCGACCCTTAGTGTCTGATTAAGTTTGTAATTACTCTTCATCTCGTTCCCTTTCTCTTTCTTACTCCATGATTAAAAAGTCTTGATATGTTGAACTCTAAAATGTTTCAATAACTCATATTTTTTTTCTTTTTTTTTTTTTTGATAAACATTTACATAGACTTCAGAGTAGTAACCAACTGCAAGTCTCGAATCTGGATCACTGCAGTTTCTTGAAACGCTATCTTCACGGGAATCAGAACACTTACGGGCTCGTGTATGACTGGGTAATCGCTTTTCTGCCTATCACTTGGAAAGATAAAAATGAAGACAAGCAAAACTCTTAAGGAGTTTCCACGTAAAATGAAGTAGATTTAGTTTGTATCACGTCTACTTTTACGCACCATTAAAAGTTACCATGACATACAATGACTGTCCTAAAGCCTTTTAAGCCTAATAACTTCACTAGTTAAGCACACAAAGTTAGTATATCTATCATTTTCCAAGGTTGGATCAATTTTCCATTTAACATAGCAAACGTACTTCTTACGAAGTAGTAGACTTGAAAAATAATTTCATTTCCCTCAAAAAATTTGACTTCAATCACCCCGATCAAAACAAAGTCTTCAGGTAAACGGCTATCCCGATGATCCAATGGATCAGCTGGACCGACCACATACTAGTATGTGTCCTTCTAACTAAGTATGATCGACTAATTTTAAGCGAAAAAATGAAAACTCATCATAAACCGCCCCGGTCACAATCAGTAATCTGGTTAATGGCTATCCTCAAAATCTACAAGTAGAAAATGAGGACCAAAACATATCCGAAGACATGTCCTTCAAACTGTGGTAACCGACATACTTTTAAGCGATAGTGATTTTTTTTTTAATAATAACTTGAAAAACATGGTTAATCGGGATTGATCATCCCATTCAACTCAATAAGGTTTTGAAATCTCGTTTTGTCAAACGCTTTAGTATAAAGATCAGCGAAATTATCAAGCGTATCCACTTTTTCAAGCACTATCAGTTTCTTCTCAGCACAATCCCGTATGAAATGATGACGTATGTCAATATGTTTAGTTTTACTATGTTTCACGGGATTGTTAGTTACTGAGATAGCAGCTGTGTTATCAATGCAAATAGGAGTAAGTAAGAAATTCAGACCATAGTCGCGCAATTGTTGTTGAATCCAAAGAACCTGGGAGCAGCAGTTGGATGCTGCCATGTATTCTGCCTCACAGGTTGAAATTGCGACCGAAGTCTATTTCTTGCATTGCCACGACACCAATCTGCCACCAAGAAACTGACATCCTCCAGTTGTTGACTTCCGACTCTGATTGCACCCTCCATAATCAGAATCTGTGTAAGCGACTAGCTCCAAGTCTCCTCCTCTCGGGTACCACAACCCCAGCTTCGGTTTGCCCTTGAGATACCGCAAGATCCTCTTCACACCTTTCATGTGAGATTCCTTTGGGTTTGCCTGAAAACGAGCACAAAGACAAACAGCAAACATTATATCAGGCCTAGAAGCAGTTAAGTACATTAAAGAACCTATTATAGCACGATACTGAGTTGGGTCCACATCTGCATCACCGTCTGACTCAGCACCCAATTTGTGATTGACGCAGATAGGAGTGTCGAATGGAGTGCTGTCCTCCATCTTGAAGCGTTTGAGCACATCATGGACATACTTGGTCTGATGAATGAACATCCCATCCTTCTTCTGATCAACCTGCAATCCTAAAAAGAAAGTTAGTTCACCCATAGCACTCATTTCAAACCTTTTCTTCATGACGTCCTCAAAATCTTGACACATGGAGACTTTTGATGCAGCAAAAATAATGTCATCCACGTAGACTTGCACTAGCAGGAAGTCGCTTCCTTGTCTCTTCACAAACAGCGTGCTATCTATCTGACCTCTTTCAAACCTATTTTCAAGCAAGTAGTCTGATAAAGTTGAATACCAGGCACGAGGTGCCTGATGTAGTCCATACAATGCCTTGCTCAACTTGTACACGTGATCAGGAAAGTCTGGTCAGGAAAACCCGGAGGTTGCTCAACATACACTACCTCATCAACTTTCCCATTCAGAAACGCACTCTTCACATCCAACTGAAATACCTTCATCTTCTTATAAGCAGCGAACGCCAAAAACAATCTAATGGCTTCCAACCTTGCGACAGGAGCGAACACTTCATTATAATCAATCCCCTCTTGTTGATTAAATCCTTTCACAACTAGCCTCGCCTTGTTTCTGATGATAATCCCTTTCTCATCTCTCTTGCACTTAAACACCCATTTTGTGCCTATCGCACGCACATTCTTCGGTTTTTCAACCAAATCCCAAACTTCCATTTTCTTGAACTGAGCCAACTCTTCTTGCATGGCTTCGACCCACGAGCTGTCCTTTAAAGCCATTTGATAATTTTTTGGTTCAATCTGGCTGATAAAGCAGGTGTACAGGCATTCGTTGATTATTCCTGTCTCCTTAATGCTTGTGTAAACACAGGTGTGCTCATCCAAGCTACGTCTTGTTTGTACACCGGAGGACACATCACCAATCACATTCTCCAATGGGTGATCTTTATGATTTCTCGTGGTCGGAACAGAACCGACATGCAAATTGTCTTCCAAGTTAGAAGAGAGCTCGTCAATGGTTGTTTCATGCTGAGAGTGAAAAGGATTGATAAATTCTTCTTCAGTTGAGGCAGCAGGGGAATCGATAGTATTTGATGAGGAAGGTTGACATTTATCAATCAGCTGTCTTTGCAATAGATTTTCTTCCTCATCAAGGATCATCTTCGTAGCAACTCTTTCTTCTTCTTCAGAGATATCTAAATCCGGTATGTTAAAAGACTTAAAAAGTTTAACATAGTCGAAAAACTCCGCAGGTCCGTTGCTTGGTTTTGGCGGTTGATAACTTGTGATATCTTTGTTACACACCACCTCAATCTTGCTTGTCGATGTATTGAAGACACGTCTGTTGGGAGTCCCAACAACATAACCGACTAAGATTCCTTCATCGGCTACTTCACCAAATTTAGAATTTGTCTTCAAAATCGAACAAGGGGACCCGAATGGTTCTAGACCACTCAAGTTGGGCTTTCTTCCATGCATAAGCTCATAACATGTCTTACCCAGTCTTTTAACAGTTAAGACTCTATTCAGAACATAACAGGCTGTAGCAACAGCTTCAGCCCAAAACACCACAGGAAGCTTTGAATCAGCCAGCATTGTTCTGGCTCCTTCAATTAACGTTCGGTTCTTCCTTTCAGCCACTCCATTCTGTTGCGGTGTATAAGGAGCGCTGTATTGGTGTTCAATCCCTCTCTGAAGACAGAAGATCTCCATCTCAAAATTCTTGAACTCTGTTCCATTGTCACTTCTGATGAACTTAACCCTTTTATCCATAACGTTCTCTACTTTGGTAATCAAATTCTTCACCATCTGAGCCGTTTCATCTTTTGATTTCAGGAAATATACCCCCGAGTATCGTGAGTAGTCATCAGTGATCACCAAGCAGTATGAAGTACCTCCTAGACTTTTTGCATACACGGGACCGAAGAGATCCATGTGAAGCAATTCTAGAGTACTGGCAATTGAATTTACTTTCTTGGTGAGATGGGATTTCTTGTGCTTCTTTCCCTTCTTGCATGCTATACATTTATCTTCAAAATTGAAATTTTTCAAGGGAACGCCCAGCACAAGCCCATTCCTGACAATGTGGTTCATCTTCCGAAGATGAATATGTCCCATTCTCCTATGCCACAATTCGGACTCTGTTTCACTCGCTTTTGTCAAAAGGCATGACTCTGCCGTGGCCATTTCAGTTGATCTCATATCCATAATGTACGTATTCCTATCACGAGGAGCCTTCATCAAAATCCACTCCTCTGGTATCTGAAAACCCGGTTTCAGCACGATCGCCTCGTTCTTTGTAAAATGAACGGTGTACTCCTTATCACAAATCTGCGACACACTCAGCAGATTGTGCTTCAATTCTTCTACAAAGTTGATATTCTCCAACGTCATCTTTCCGTTCGACACCGTTCCCTTACCAGTAATATTGCCTCCACTTTCTCCGGCAAAACTTACTCTCCCTCCTTGAACAGGTTTCAAATCGTGTAACAAATATTTGTTACCTGTCATGTGCCGGGAACAGCCGCTATCCACAACCCAAAGATTATTGGCAGCCCTGTTCAACTGTTCCTGCACAACAAAGCAAAAGATTAGATTTTAGGGATCCAAGACCAATTGGTCTTGGATCTATACATCCCAAACTTTGGCTTTCCAAAGTTAGTATCTCTGTAACTCCTGTAAGTCCCATTAGGATATCTCATTGAAGACTGAATGTGAGGCCTTCCAAACCTTTGAGTTCTGAAAGAATTATAGCTTGTGGTTTGGTTATTAGAAGGGTAAAACTGAGATTTGTTTCTATGAAAACCTGAATTATTCACATTTTTGCATTTTAAGTGGTTTTCATTTTTAGTAGCATGATAATAACAATTAGTTCTATTCTCAGCTTTAGTAGGCCTTACACCTCTGAATCGCTGCTTCAGAGGGCAATTTGCAACAAGATGTCCTAACTGATTACATCTAAAACAGCACCTATGCTCAACCTTTTTATCAACCGGTGTTTTAGATGTCGAGGCTATATTACCGCCCGTTCGTCTCACATAAGGTGGGACGTACGGGTTTAGTGGAGTACTCTTTTTATTTGAATTATCTTTTTCTCCACTCTTGGGTAACACAACCTCCTCTTTTGCCTTACCAGACTCGGATGACTTATCCGTATCTGACGAGACTGGACTTTGATCAGAAAGTTCAACACTTGAAACAGGCGAACTTGTTTCGCCTCTACTAACATTTGGTTCTTTAACAGTGACCTTAATTGGCAATGTCTGAGCAACCTCAAAATCAACAGATTTCTGAACACTAGGGTTAAAAGTGTAATTGTGGTTGTACGGTGGTGGAACCTCATGATAACCGATTCCTCCTCTCTTGGTAGAGGAACCTTGATCACTAACAAGGTGATCAAGAATAGCAGAGGAATTTCTGAACTGCTCCAGTTTTCGATTCAGTTCCACCACTTTCACCTGGTGGTCAGCAATCTGTTTTTCTCTCTCAGCAATTAGTTTGGTCTTTTCTTCCAAAACCTCATAACTTAAATCAATCACTTCAATTTTTTCAGCAAGTTTAGTTTTTAAACTTTTAACATCTTTTTCACAAGCTTTTATTTTAATTTTATAATTATTTTCTCTTGATTTAGTAAAGTGATGATCTTCTTTTAAGGTTTTAAATTCAGCATCCAACCTAACATACTGATCGGTAATAGTTGCTAATTGCTCAGACAAGTTCTCACATTTTAAACAAGTAGTTTTAGAGCATACCTCGGAGAGCTTGTCATTAACGTCTGCCATAAGAGCCTTTTCTTCTCCGGCAACCTTCTCATTTTCTTCTGTTTCGACCTTTGCCAAATTTGCCTGCTCTAAAGTTTCTTTGGAAAGCAGGTTCCAGTTGTATTCTCCATCTGCTCTAGACATCATGGCACTGTAATCTTTTCTACCCTCACTTTGCTGTGGAGACCTACCCTGACTTCGTTCCACACGCTCATTCCTGCATTCTTTTGCAAAGTGACCGTTTTGTTGACAATTGTAGCACCTTACCTTTGACTTGTTGAACCCTGGTCTTCCTCCGACAAACTTTCTACCGGTCTTATTCATAAACCTCTTCACCCTCCTTACAATCATGGCCATCTGCCATTGTAGATCCATTTCTTCCATATCGTCAACATCAATCTGATCGTAATCTTCATCCAACATAGCTGGATCAACAATCTTCCTTTGAATATAGTTCTCATAGGAAGCAATGAAAGAAGCATAGAGGCCAAACTGCTCTTCAGCAGACTTGACACTCATAGGCATCTTGGAGTAGTTGTTGCTGGGAGCACTTGAAGAGCAACCACTCTTGCTTGCCTGGGGTTGAGAACCACTAGATCCAGCTGCTACATAGCAAACATCCCCATTTGTGTTAACTGACACATGCCCCTCATGTGATGAGTTGGGGCCCGACTCTCCCTTCGAGTAGTAAGCAGCCGATTCAGTCTTTGAGCCTGAGCTAGTGTTGACTTTAGCTCCATACATACTTGGATCTTGAACCTGATCCATAGAGGTCTCTTTTCTTACCATGTTAAGCTCAAAGGTCCTGAGCTTGTTGACTGTCGTTTCGAGATCATAAGTGGGAAAGTCCTTGTCTTCCCTCATCAGCACAGTGTACATCTCCCATTTTGGTGGGAGAGCATCCAGAAGCTTCTCAACTATCTCTTCTTCTCTGTAAGAAATGGAATAGTTGCTCAGTTCAGTCATCAGATGATAATATCGAGTGATGATATCATCTAATGATTCATTCTTCAAATACTTGAAGACTGAGAACTGGGTCTTGAGCAGTTTTATTTTTGAAGCCCGGATTCCTACATTTCCTTCAAATCTGCTCTCAAGGGCTTCCCAAAGCTCCCTTGCGGAAGTGTACTTCCTAAAAGTATGAAGGATCTCCTATGGAAGAGCCATGGTAATAGCAGCATGAGCCTTGCTCTCAGCCTCATACATCTTCTTCTCTTCTTCTTCCATTTTACTATACTTCTTGATTTGGTCACGACCTTCATACTCCATAATTGGTGGAATATAACCATCCTGGATGCATACCCACATCTTCGCATCCTGGTATTTGACGTACTGTATGAACCGATCCTTCCATGCAACGAAATCGGTTCCCTTCAGCAATCTTGGGGCCTTGGTAGCCGACCCTGCTTCAACTTCCATCTTCACTAACTCAGAGATGTTGATCGACGACATCTTTTCCGAAAAGTAAGAAACCTGAAAAGTTAAATTTTTTTTTTTTTTTAAGTTCTGTAGGCGAAGTTACGGATAACTTCGCTTGAAGTAGGCGAAGTTGTAGAGAACTTCGCTGAAGAACTTCGCTGATAACTCTGCTGATTAACATCGCTGATCCGTAACTTCGCTTAAGGTAAGCGAACTTAGGAATGAGGCGAAGTTGTAGATAACTTCGCTGATACAGGCGAACTTGAGAAGGTAGGCGAAGTTGTGGATAACTTCGCTTAACCTTATATCTTCGCCGAAACCCTACGTACAGTGACGACAACTTCGCCTGATGAACACATACGTTTTTGAAGATCTGGAATCTGGATTTAACAAGGTTTTTTGATGGTGCAAAGGCTTGAATACTGTGGTAGAAGGTAAGATTGACTTAGAAACACGAAAACACGTCCCGCGAATAGTCGAAACGGGACGAAATCTATACCCGCGTGAATATCCCGAACCTCACAATAGAGCAAATGCTCTGATACCAATTGTAGGTTCCCTGGACGGATCGCACGAGATATCGCGGTCTACTCAGGTGCGGAATCCCTGCGTAGATCGTTACGAGTATAGAACACAAACACACGAATACACGAAACACGTTATATATTATAACCGAACTCACGTGATGTAAATATCACTGTTACAAAACACACGTTACCGAACAAACTCGATAACCAAAACTGCTAACTAACTGATTGAACGATTAACCGATTTTTCTAAACCAAGCTGTAATCTATATATAAATACACGACAACTTCGCCTGATATGTTCAGGCGAAGTTGTCCATAACTTCGCTTGTTCAACAAGTTCGCCTAGGCGAACTTGTTGACAACTTCGCTTGTACAAAAACATAAATAACATTACAGATTCGATTACAGACACTAGACTATGAACTACTGACATTCATGCACCAACAATATCTAATTGATAAATACTAAAGCAATTACATAGAAACCTATTAAGTCGGATCGTTTCACAATATAACAGCGGGGTTGATTGAATAAAAGAATAGGCCCAATAAATTTTTCTAAAGGAACCAACCCCCCGCCCCTCTCATATCCACGCTCATATATGTAATGTATGAGGCCCAACCCCCCCAAAATCCACACTCTCTCTCATCCAGACAAGGCTTAAGCTATGTGCCTCTATCACTTTTGCACTCATGTCACGCTAAGATCTCGAAATGCACTAATTGTACAAGTTTTATTGGAGAACACCAACCTTCTCACCAACCAATACTTTCTCAATTCTCAAGTGTAATCGAATATGTTATGCAAGTTATTACACCGAAAGCACGCTAACCTTGGTTAGAAAACTACATAATTTCTTTTTTTTTTTAAAAAAAAAACAACTAGGCACATGTTATTTAGGGAATTGTGACCATGAAAAGGGACGAAAACTTTACCCCGCCATCTTACCACTTTCCGTTTTCTTTAAGCACACATTTTTTATAAATTTTTTAATTTTTTCTGATTTTTTAAAATTTTTCTTTAATTTTTGTTTTTTAAAACAAATTTTTTTTTTAAAAACAAACGAAAATTTTCTCATCCCCACACTTGGGATACATTGTCCCCAATGTACGGTTTTGAGAAAAATGAAACAAACTACTTCATAAACACAACCTTCTTTTCAACACAACCCATAATACTTAATCAAAAGTATTTTGTCCACCACCCATCCACCCAACAACAAATAAAAACACAAAAGATAACAACTTATACAATAATATACAGAATGGTGTTCACCTGATAACACGAGATTCCATCAGAAGAAAGGCGGTCGGGCCGGCCCGAAGATGAATGTCATCACAACATTAAATTCAGCAAATCCAAATGTGCCTTGGTCATCACCACCTTGTTCGCCTCCTTGTTGTTGAAAGGCACCTTGACTCGAACCTTGATTGGGATCCACCCACATAGAGTGATGCAATGGTGGTGTCGGGTATGACACACTTCCATCATATGGTGGCAAAGTAGTGTAGTCCACGAATGGCGGATTAGCCACAACTGGTTGCCCCACATGCCATGCATCCGTCTATTACGATCATCAATATAACGACTGTTTATCTCGTTCTCAAAAGCATAAGAATGAGTCCGGTTCCATTACTCATGGCGATCATAATTTTGCTTTAACGCCCTTTCCATACTTGCACCCATGAAAGTTTGTTGATTAAATATTGTTTGGGAAGATTCGGACCAATTCCCAAACGTAGGTGGTCTTTGTCGTTCTACCACCTCTTGCATAGTCCCTTGATAGGCCCAATACGACTCGTATGGCCTTTATGCATAGTCAAACGCACTTCCCACATAACCCGACTGAATACCCGGTTGCCTTCCATCCCAACTTGGTCCCGCGTGATGCGTTTCCATGCGAGGTACATTTGGATCATCTTGATATGCCTCATCACCACTTACCTCATCTTCACTTTCCGGGTCATCCGCTTCACCCGCATTCAATGGTCTTGCATCTTCCTTTAATACTCCCCATCTTCTTCCATCACTTTCCAATTTATGGTACCATTCGGATTGTGAGTATACCCAACCGGACCCCAAATGTGTAATGTCAAAAGGTTTGAACCTCTTGTAAGAACCTTTATCACCTACATCAATAGCTCCATATTTCTTTAACAATGCCGTGATATATCGACAGTGCGGTATGATCTTCCGATCCACACTATTTCGGCTTATCCATATATAGCTCATTAGAAAAAATCGATATGAAATAAGAGGTGATCCATGTAACATCGTGTATAATATTGGAACTTTGGGATATCGTACCTTGACCCTATCACCCCGACGCGGGATGATGTTATTGACGCTTATCGTTAACATCAATTTTGCTTCCATTCTGAGATTTTTTGGTACAACTTCCCGGCGTATGTCCCGGGCAAAAACAGATAATCTAACATTGTGTTCCACATCGGGTGTTTCTCCGGGGAAAAATACAAATAATCCAAATCCGGGCACCTATACTGGTTTTGCGGTTTACTATCAAACTTTGCCACCCATCTCAAACTATCAAACGACATTTTCACTTGAACCCCATTCACAGTACCACTCAACTTGTTCTTTGATGGATGGTTACCTGTAACCCATCATAAGGTAGCCATCCATTCTTGTGTCTCTATATAAAAAAAGTTAATTGATTCGTTATCCCAACACTTCAAGGCTGCTTCCCAACCCAATGCTCTAAATTTATCGGTAACCCCAAATGGTCCAAAATCCTCTTCTCTAACTTCTTTTTCGCGAATAAACGCATCAGTTCGCTGCCTCAACGAGTTCATTTTCTCATGAAAATTTTACATGAGGTCGAAGACTCACTCAATAACAAGCCGATTACAACTAGTTAGATAGCGGTAAGCGGGTATCGAACACAGGGAGTTTGTGGAAAACGCGTTACTGAGTAGGTATAAAATTTATCTATATTAAACTAAGTCCACAAATTAAATTCAATGATTTGGTTGTTTGATTTGAATAACAAAAAGAACTAAAGCACTTAAACGAGTTTAACCAATATGAGAAAATATGTCTTCCCTCGGTTTCAGGTTTCCATGAATGTTATAGTTAATGTTTAAATGAGATGAACAATAAATAAAGTTCGTGTTTATGTAAATGATTGTGATAATTGAAGATCAAGTACTTGGATTATATAATGCAAGGTAATCACTCAAAAACCAATTAGTTTATCCAACCCTACATCCCTCCTGATTAATCTTGATTACTTAAAGCACCAAGAACTGACGGTTTAGAACACAAAATCGATAAACTAACAATCTATCAACCAATACACAAACACCATAATAACGAAATCAATAAGATCAAATATTATCTCAGAAATTGTCTAAACATTCAACCAAACAAACATAGTAAACCTTACAATCCGAGGGAAAATACGAAGGAGTTTAGCCGAGCATGATTCGGTTCGTCATCCCATCAATTATAATAGTCATACGAACTAAAAACAAGTGTTTAATGTTTACCACACTCACAATTGATCAATAATCTATCAAAACCGCCCTTAGGTCGTCTCTAGATGAAGAAAAGTGATAATGATGTGAAAAGCCGTCCAAAAATATAAGTTATAATAGCAGTTACGATTCCTGCGTCGCACCCACCGTAGCTACGGTGGCCACCGTAGCTTACGATGGCTTCCAAAAAGCTGACGGTGGTTGTTAACTGCCTTATGGCAGTCTTTTTACTCCAGCACCCACCGTAGCTTACGGTGGCTACCGTAAGCTACGGTGCCTTCAATTTTTTTTTCATCTTGTTTTCTTCATAATTCCTTCGTTCCAAGTCCGTTTTCTTCACCGTTTTCGCCCACGTTCTAGTAACTGCATCTTCTATCTTCTCATACCTGCCGTTATACAAGTAAACGTAGTTATCTAATTCAACAAGATAAAATGATTAAACACATAATTATTAACGAACTTAAACCACTTAAGGGTTGTCCCATGGACCACCTGTCAATGTGTGTGTGTGTATATATATATATAAGTGTAGTGAATTTTGAAAGAAATATGAAAATATGAAAGGTGCACAAAATTTTATTACACAAATATAGTTTTAGAAATTTTAAAGGGATATATGTATTTAAAAACTAACATGGTTATCTAATCCTATAAACGTAGTATGTAAAAAATAAGAAAAATGAACTTTTATAATAATTGGCAAACAACATATGTTTTTGTTTAGAACAACAAATAATGAATATTATTTGTAATAATGAAAACATTTTAATGGGATGAAGTTTGATACAAGTTGAATAGAGAAAAATGGTATTTTGTGGCAAAATGATAGTATCACATAAATATAAATTTTGGAGATAAATATATATGTTAGACGTAAAAGTAATATTTTTACGAGGTAAACGAATAAAACTATATATAAAGTCGGTTTTAAAGTTTTTTGAATGAAAATTTAAACGTATTATGTTTTACAAAAATATTTGTCGTAACTTAAGGAAAAATTATCTAGACATAAATATATAGTTTTAACACATTTATTTATTACTCGTCCAAATGAACATGTTATATCCAAATTTACACTGACACTAATAATAATTATATCTTAATATTTATATGAGTATATATATAAATAATTATTTTAAAAAAGAATATAAAAACTTATCATCAACGGGTCGTCTAGAAATTAAACGAAACTTTCGGTTGGTGATAGCAATCGACAAAAACTTAATAAACGAAACACTCGGTTGGTGAAAGCAATCGACACAAATATAATAAACGAAATGGCTAGTTGGGTGAAAGCGTCTGACATAAACTGACTTGCGAGACGATAACTAAACAACTAACCGTCCTTACGCGCTTAGGACGTATGAAGGAGAGCGAAACTGTGATTAAGTCGATATTGCTAGCAAAATGACCAATGAACTCACGAGGTGAGTTTCACGACCCCTTTTTACTCTTTTGTTATTTTCAACTAGGGGGAGAAACATACACAACTGCTTTTATACGATAGTTAGAAACATAACAACCGATCCTTATACGAACTAGAGTTGAACCATGCAGTGCTATAAGTCCCTTGCTTTCATAATATAACCATTAGCTAACGGAGTTAGCCACAATAATATATGAATAGTACTTTTCGCCTTGACATTCCCCTCTATTTTAGATTGGTCGCGCTAACCTCCGATATTGCATCGAAATAGGGGTGCGTATATTCCATATGTGAGATTTGAACAAGGCAAAATGGATATGAGTTGTGGTTTGGTTATAGGGTCATGGGTCGAATAGTAATTCATAGAATTAGAAAAGACTACGTAGTATTACCATATTTGTTTCAATAACTTATCGTATACTTGTTTTCGAACTGATTCAACGTTTATTAAACAAAGTGATTTTATATCGAGTCTTAAAACTTGTGGACTAACCAACCATTGTGTTGACCTTTTAAATCATATTTTTCTTTCAGGGAATTAACAAGCTTGTAAGGAAACCATGGAACTGGGACCTTGATGCATAACTAGAATACCTATCTTGAAGGGATTTCAGATGTAAAACCCAATTGATATCTTGGTCATATACAAGAAATCTCTTATTATGTATCATTATCTTGTTAAAAACATTTCGTGGTTTGTAAAACTCTTTTGAAAACTAATTGTATCCTAATAGTACTATGTTTGTGATAATCATATGCTTACGATATTCATGACATTACGTGCCCGCGTTTCCGCCTTGGAGGGGTGTGACAATATTTTTTGTTGAAAAAGAAACATAAACACACGACGTTTCTTAATAAGGAAGAAACGTAGCATCTATATGATAATAAACTGTAAGGCCCCTGTCCCGGTGCCCTACATTGGCGTTGGATTTACTCACACAGCTCTAAATATCAGAGTTAATTAAAACTTTCGCAAAATAAAACCAAAGCTCAACCAGTCATTACAAATATTCATACACTTGTGTTTTAAAACATAATATAAAATATAATATCAAATCATCATGACAAATCTTCAGATGTCAGCCTCTTCAGATCTTGCCATGCGTCCCTCTCAAGCCAGCTGCCTCAGTCTATTAACCTGTGTAACACCCCGGCTAAAGCGGAAAAGCCAAAGTGTGACGTACAGATTGCTCAAAACACATGTGACACTAGTGACAATATTATCACTAAGTAATTTAAACATCAAGTACACACGTTTGTAACAAGAAATACGCGGAAAATACAAGAACTTTTAACAACTTGTCCATTTATTGAAATACCCTAAGTTCTAATGTCTTCTTCTTGTGTCAACTTCAAATAGATGTACATGTAACATATATATAAAATAATGTCAACTAAATGAATAGTTGGTGAGTTCACACAAGTTTGATATAAATACATAAAAATCATACAATTCCATGATCAAGTGTAAATAAGCAAGTAAAGTCCTTTCCAGTTGGGATTGTGCACCAACGTACTTAGATAAGCGCAAGTAGGTTCCTTTCCAGTTGGGAATGTGAACCAACGTACTCGGATAGTGAGGCCCTTTTCCACTCATAACAACAAATGTCTTGAGTGCAAAGGGGGGCGTATGATCATACTTAATGCGGAAACCATGAGCACGTAATCTTTGAGCAAGTAAACAAATTAACTCACAAGTCCATGTAACGAATTGTAGTTTGTAATAATAAATAATAAGCAAATGGGTTGAATACGATATATATGCTACCCCCAAAATATGTAAAAGCATTAAAAAAGGGGGCGTGAGAAACTCACCTTTGAGATTTAAGCGAACTTGAAATCACAACCGAAAGCACTTAAAGAAAATGAAAGATGGAACCTCACGAACTATAAATAAAAAAAATATAATAATTATAGACTAACTAACGGGATTGTAAAGTTTAAATATTACTAAATCAAATGAATAAATAATAAGATAATAACAAGGCAAAGATCAAAAAGAAAGATGAAAAACAAAATCAGTTTTTTTACAGTAAACCGTTCTATTTTGTTTAAGGTATTTAAAAAATCTAACAATTTTATTTTTAAGAAAGACTTTCCAGTCTACTAAAGTAGAATGTTTTGTACAACATTCATTTAGAAAATTTTTACAAATTCGTAACCTAAATAGGTCAAAACAATGTAAATCAGAAGGTACAAATATGCGCACTGTTTATAAAATATTGAATGCGAATTCATACGAATGAATTAAGATGCGTATAAATAGCTTTAAGAACCATATTTCAATGAAGTATATCATAGAGTCTGGTATTGCACTTTTTCAGTTTGTTATGAACAAGATATGCCTATTTCTTTTATAGCTATATCTAATGTCAAAACTGAAATAATACTAGAAGCAATAGTTTAAGGATTTCGAAAAGGATTTTGATGAAAAAAATTATGAACTTTTTTGGATATGATTATATAACATTTATGAGCATATATCGTCAAAAATCATTGGTTCCTTTAAATAAGAAAATAAATATTAAAAGCAGATAAATAACGATGTAAGAACGTTTCAAGTGTGATCTTCGTGTAATCGATCATCTCTTTGTGTTCTTTGTCTAATCTACCCTATACACCATGTCATATGGATTATGTGGATTCCTATACATGATTGTGTTATGGTTATGTGACCATTTGATTAACTAGTATGAACAATAATTAAAATAAATAGAAATAAGATGAAGAAGACTTGAAAAATTAAAATACATTGAGGTTCAAGAATAATAAAATCGATGAATAAGACTTTTGATTCTTGAAATAATACCATGGAAATAAGGAAAACTTAGGTTATGAATAACAACATGGATAAAACATCAAAGTCGTGACCATCATAGTAAGTAAATGTAAATAACGGGGTCGAGAATAGCATGGAAATTAAATACAACATTGTGCTAACAAAATATCAACAAGTAAATCGAAAACACATTGGCATAAAATTGATAAATGAAACTTTAATATCAAAATATCACAATGGTTTGAGTTCTTGGAGTCAATACAACGTAAAACATCAATTTGAAACTTTGTTTAACGAAAATTCTCCATAAAACATCAATTTTGAATAACAACAAGATTACTTGAAACTTCGAAATCAAAGTAAATCATAGGTCTAAGATTGATAAGACATCAAGAAAATAATTCGGTGAAGCATTGGACGAAAAAAGAACCAAGCAAATAATCAAAACAATTCGTGTAAAAGTAATATAAATTCAACATGTACCTAAACTTGTTTGAAATCCCAGTTTCCACTAAACGGTTACGTTTATGGGAAATCGGTCATAAAATGCGGGATTGAGATATAGTAAACAAATTCAGCAACGCAACCATGAATGAAAACGAAAATGGCTCAACAATCACAAATAGCCAAACTCAGTTATAAAGTTCATAAATAACCCACCAAAGGATTTGATACATTAAATTGCTTTGGTTATATTCAAATAGGATAATATATATATATGAAAAAATAAATTAATAATAAAAATAAAAATAATAAAAACAAGACGAAACTTGCGATACTTGTCTTGTTGACTGTAGGTTTGAGGTTTGAAGGTTATAGCGAGGGTAGTGCCATGATTTCTCAACTGAATTTGTCGGCGTTGACAAAGAGGAAGAGGAAAATGCTCTCTTTAAAATTCGCTTAAGTTTATGTAATTCAAAAATAAAGCGATGCTTTTATAATAATAATTTTTGAAAAAAATAGATTAGTAATAATAATAAAAATATTTCTTAGCCAGTGCTAGGTTTGCAACACTTTATGAAATGTTGTAAAGTAAAATAAATGTTTCTTTTATGGCGCCGTCCTATGAATACTTTAAAGATGATCACCAACTAAAAATGATTCGTTTTGATAGAACTGTTATGATGATAATATAATAACCTCAAGGCTTAGGACTTGTTTGAAACAACGATTTTACTTTATTTAACATTTTCATTTAACCTTGAAAAATATTATAAATGATAAGACTTATAATGGTAGTAATAATAATAGTGACCATAAAAGTAGTAATGAAATAATAATGATAATAATAATAATAATAATAATAATAATAATAACAATAGTGATAATAATAACAACCATATGATTGACTTAAAGTCTTTTTGAAGAACATCAACTTGATTAAGTATTTGTTAATTAACTATTTTTAAAATAATTTGAGGATTTGAAATTATAAGTATAAGGTGTCGGGAATATATATATATATATATATATATATATATATATATATATACAGATTGCTCAAAACACATGTGACACTATTAAGTGACAATATTATCATCAATTATTTTAAACATCAAGTACACAAGTTTGTAACAAGAAATACACGGAAAATATCAATCAATCAATTATACCAGTGGATTCTCACCAATAGCAAAGCTATAAGTAGGGTGGGATGTAGGCGCACCGTATCTCTATCCAACGGGATAGAGAGGTTGCTTTCAGAGAGACACTCAGCTCTTGACTACATATGTATGCGGCAATATAAACGGAAATCAAAGTTCAACTATAGTATAATTGATAGTAGCACATAGAAAAAATGAAAATACTATATATATATATATATGAAAAGAAAATACCATAATGGTGTGTAACCAAAAATAAGGTAAATAGAGGCCAATAAGGTATTCATTTCTCACTAAAAATCCTTAACTTTAATTCTACTTCTCCAAGAATTCCTATCCCTAACAATGTCATCTTAGAGATTTAGGTCTATCAAATCATGCCTAATCCTCTCATCCCACGTCAAGTTATCCCTAACCATGTCCTCTGAGAGATTTAGGTCTATCAAATACACGGAAAATACAAGAACAATTTAACAACTTGTCCATTTATTGAAATACCCAAAGTTCTAATGTCTTCTTCTTGTGTCAACTTCGAATAGATTTACATGTAGCATATATATAAAATAATGTCAACTAAATGAATAGTTGGTGAGTTCACACAAGTTTGATATAAGTACATAAAAATCATACACTTCCATGAACAAGTGTAAATTAGCAAGTAAAGTCCTTTCCAGTTGGGATTGTGAACCAACATACTCAAATAAGCGCAAGTAAGGTCCTTTCCAGTTGGGATTGTGCACCAACGTACTCGGATAATGAGGCTCTTTTCCACTCATAACAACAAATGTCTTGAGCGCAAAGGGGGGCGTATGATCATACTTAATAAGGAAATCATGAGAAGGTAATCTTTTGAGCAAGTAAACAAATAAACACACAAGTCCATGTCACGAATAAGCAAATGGGTTTGAATACAATATATATGCTACACCCAAAATATTTAATAGCATTTAAAAAAGGAGCGTGAGAAACACACCTTTGAGATTTAAGCGAACTTGAAATCACAACCGAAAGCACTTAAAGAAAATGAACGATGGAACCTCACGAACTATAAATAAACAAAATATAATAATTAAAGACTAACTAACGGGATTGTAAAGTTTAAATAAAACCAGTATACTAAATTAGAATGTTTTGAACAGCATTCCTTTAGAATAGTTTTACAAATTCATAACCTAAATAGGTCAAAACAGCAATGTAAATCAGAAGGTACAAATATTCACACTGTTTTATAAAATATCGATTGCGAATTTATACAAATGAATTAAGATGCGTAAAAATGGTTTTTAGAATAGTATTTCAATGAAGTATATCATAGAGTCTGGTATGGCACTTTTTCTGTTTGTTATGAACAGGATATTCCTATTTCTTTGACAGCTATATCTAATGTCAAAACTGAAATATTGCTAGAAGCAATATTTTAATGATTTTTGAAAAGGATTTTGATGAAATAAAATTATGGACTTTTTTGGATATGATTATATAAAATTTATGAGCATATATCATCAAAAATCCTTGGGTCCTTTGAATAAAAAAATATAGATTCAACGCAGATAAATAAAGATGTAATAACGTTTCAAGTGTGATCTTCGTGTAATCAATCATCTCCTTGTGTTCTTTGTCTCATCCACCCTACACACCATGGTGTATGGACTATGTGGATTCCTAGACATGATTGTGTTATGGTCATGTGACCATTTGATTAACTAGTATGAACAAGAATTAAAATAAATAGAAATAAGATGAAAAAGACTTGACTAATTAAATTCCTACATTTGAAATGGAAAAATAAAGAAATAATTTTCTTGAACTTTTCAAAGAGTGGTGTAAATAATGAAAGGGGTGGGAGTGAGCTCTATTTATACTAAAATGATGAGGTTACTCTTAAGAGTATTTTAATGAAAAAATGGATTAAGATAGTGCTTTGGAGAAGGAGGTTTGACCAAAACTTAAATGGTGTAGGAAGATATTTTTCATCTTTTAAAAATAATTAACTTTAGGTTAAAATAAATGTGACATAACTAAACTAAAATTAAGTACTTTGGTTATGCATCAATAATAATATTTTTTTTATATCTGAACAAAGAAAATCATGAATGTGATAATTTATATATATATATATATATTAGTAATGATTAATATTATTAAATAACTTTAGGAAAGAAAAATTATTACATAAGAAATATGTAACATAAGAGTATATGTATAATTAACAGAATCACATCGAAAAATTAAAATGGGTTGGGTTTTCTGGTTTGAAAATTAACGAATGTTACAACCTGCGTGCACACTAAAAGTCAACTACGCTAAATGAGTTCTAGTTAATACAGGTACAATACAATACATCCACATACTTACATATATACGCGTCTGAATATACATATAATATAATTAGCTTTTTACCTTTCTTCATACTTTCATACTTTCTACTTTCATTCTTTCTTTCATACATACATACATACATACATACATACATACGTACATACATACATACATACATAAATTTCATCCTATAACCTTCGCAGATATTACTAGGGTCTGTTCCCTTAATTCGCAGATATTTTCAGGGTCTGTTCCCTTCATTCGCAGATATTATCAGGGTCTGTTCCCTTTATTCGCAGATATTATTAGGGTCTGTTCCCTACCTTTACTCTACCATATTCTCATACTAACATTCATATAACTCCGTACATACCCTGCTTTATCATTCATTCATACACATTTACGTATTCTAACACTTACTTCCCTTGACAATACGTTCAATATCCGTAGATCGTTCACGTACCGACAAGCTTTCATTCATATTCACATTATAATTTCTATCACATATATCATACATGCATACACTTACCACTTAAGGTAAGTGTATTAACTAATTACATCGAGTATGCACATAACCCCGAAAATATAACAAGGAAGTGGGGCTAGAAACTCACCTGAGTCCTGTTATGTTTATCGTTAATGGTTATTCCTTTCTTTAGCCTTGCAAGACTAACTTTATAACAATTACACGTATCAGTTAACTATCACTTTCCATATCATGTTTGTAGTTTAATTAAAACCCTCAACGAACGGGGTCCGGGGGCAGCGCCCTTGGCAACAGAGTTGTAGGGGCGGCAACCCTTAGCGGGGTCCAAGGGGCAGAGCCCCTGGCTGGGGTTAAGTCCAATTTTCATTAACTGTATTAACACAATTTTCATTAGAATTATTAATTTATTTGCTAACTCATAAAGTTCGAGGGCTTCATTGTAATTAAACCATTTTATTCTAAGTCTAGGGACCTTTCGGTCATGCTTTAAAAGTCTAATTCGTTATCCAATTCTTTAACGAATGGGGGCTCATAACAAATGGAATCATTCGTTACTTCATAACAAATGGCCACTTATGAACCCTCATTGTGAATTGACCTTTAAAACGAATTGACTCTTATAACGAACTGACCTTCATAACGAATGGACTTATTCTTTTGGTCTGGCTAACGAATGAACTCTATAACGAATAGGGTCCATTCGTCTCTCACTTAACGAATGATCATACCTTCATAACGAATTGGCATAGCGAATTCGTTACACGCGCCTAGGGTTAGGTCAGAGAATGTCAAAACATTCTCTGGCAATCCCCTTAAATTCTGCGCCGCCATGCCGGAAAACCGGGCGGTGGCCGAAAAACGTGTTTTACACCGTTTTTCACCGTTTTTCGCTCTGATCGATCCGAATCCGAGTTAGGGTGACCCATAAGCTTGTCTTTTAATTGGTTTATACCGGGTTCCATCCGGATCTTGTGACTTTAACGATTGAGGGTGTTGGCTCGCCGTTTCGCGACTAAATCTAGCGGGTTTGGATTCATAAGAGGTCATACTTTCATTACCTGGGGTCGGGATCGATTCTTCTTCTTTTGTCTAGTCACTATTTGACCCAAAACTGATTACAAGGAAGATTGGAATCTTCACAACCTCCTCAGATATTGATAAGTATGGATCCGGGCACACCTAAGACATCTGAGCAAGGTTTTACTTAGCCGGCCATAATATTTTGCCTATCGGGCAAGGTTATCTTCTTGAAGTCTTCTTTATATGATATCCGGGTAGGGTTCACACATTAGTGTTTAACCAGGCAGGGTTCACTAGTTAGTGTATACCCGGGTAAGGTTCTCTATATCAAGCAGGTTTGTTCTTCATAGCTGGGTAAGGTTTACTTAAGGGTAAGCTCTTGACTAACCAAGCTCAAGAAGCCAAGTGATTGGAAGATCGGGCAAGGTATTCTTTAATAATACAGTGGTCTAGGTAAGCTTGATGTTTAATGAAATATCTCAAGTAACATCGGGCTGGGCTCAACTCAAGCAAGGTACAGTGCTCCCAAGCACACTTTGCTAATAAGTTTATTCCAAGCAAGGAGTTGATAGGATCAATGAAGAACAAGGTTGCTAGTAAGGTTATGCCGGGCAAAGTCTGATATAATCAAGAAGATTGAAGTCTGCTTGATGAGTATTTTCCTTTGGAAAATACTCCAAGTAAAGCATACCCGGAAAACTGTTCCCGGGCACACTTCATGGTTACCAAGTCTAACAAGGAAGGCAGAGCACAAAGTCTACTCGGAGAAGTTTACTTCTACAAAGCCTACCCGGAAGACTTGTTTTACACTTAGGATAATTATAGATATGTAATTTGAATATGTACGTTGTATTTAGGGTTTCTAGAAGGATTGACAGCTGTCCTTGGGTGTCAGGCCTATAAATGGAATATTTAGGGCACACCTCAAGGAGAGCGGCTGAATACGAAATTAGAAAGAATATTTGTCAAGTGACGGCCGTTCTTAGTATTGTAAGGACAAACTTTCTTATCAAGAAACCCTAGATAGATTATCATTTGTATGATTAACTTTATATAAATGGAAATATTTTGAGTGAATCTTGTGTGTTAGTTAACTTTGTTTGATTGTTCAGCAACTCAGTCGTTTGTTATTGATTCCGCATTTATCAAACGGTTTTCTTTCTAAATATAACAACCCGTCATTAACTCTCTTGTCAACACATTATTTTGTGAGTTATGACTTAATTTGTTAACGATCTACCTACAATCGGGGACCTGACATCTTGGTTTCGGTTAGAGAAAGAGAGAAAGAGAGAGAGAGAGAGAGAGAAAGAGAGCTTAAGTGTGTGTTTTGGATGGTGTATGGAATGGGTGAATGATCGGTCATGGGCTTAAGCCCATGGTCTTCCTTCCTTCTTATTAATCCAAGTCCATTACCCATATTTATTTAACCCAACACAAGCCAACTCATAATAACTAGTATTATTATTTTATTAACTGAACCAGGAAACAGGATGCTACATAAACAAAGGGACTAAAGACCGATCGGTATTTGTTAAATAATAAGTTATTACATTTTATTATTATTAACAAGGATTACTTTTAAATTAATGTTGTATAAACTGTAAATAATATTTATATTAAATATAAATGATTGTAAATTACTTGCACTTATAAACATATTTTAAAATGTTAATTAACGCGATATATTTTTAATTATATAATTTCAATTAAAAATCCATTTTAATTCTTCGATATTAAAATCCTTTAACAATTCAATACTCATAATATATATACTTATATATATTTATATAAATATACACACACACATAGGTTTTCACAAGGATTCGGAAAAATGACTAGTTAACATGTCGGTTTTAATAAAATATAAATTAATTATTATATTTATAATATTAATAATAAAATTTATATGATTAAATATATAATATATAATAGTTTAAACCAAATTTAAAATAAAGATAAAAACAGGCTAGGGGGACTCGAACATGCGCCCCCAGCCGTCCTTGTGACTTAGCCCAAATGCACCAGCCAACTAGGCTGGTGTCTAGCTCAAGAGATAACCAGAAACGATAAATTATATGCACAAGGTCAGACAACCTGTAACAACTAGGATTTTTCAAATTTATATTCTTATCGTTTACCCGACCCGTTTATATGTTTGGGAAATCTTACCAATAAAATATCGCGTTATCTAATTATTATTTTATTATTATTATTTGTTATTATATTATTTATTAATATAAAACAACTTTGTTATATATCCAATTTTAACCCAAACCTTATACTTTAAACCATTTTTGATTCCATCTTCATAGTAGAGGGACCTTTTAGCAATATAATAATCATCTTAACCCTTTTACCAATTTACCCATTATCCAACCCAAAATCGTGACCCGTATAACTAACTTGTTTACCCTATCTCTTTTCTTCGACCTAAATCTCCGCGTCTAATTTGGAAATTGAATCACAATACTTGTTAATCTTGCCATAATCAGCACACCGACACACCAAATTATGTTATATCGATCAATAACGATTCGTAGTGCTTATTAGGTTAGGCTAACATAACTCGTTCATCATTAGGCATTATAACCAACAGCTCAATTCAATTAATCACGCATATAGCATCCTCTTAGCAGCGCCAACATAACCCCTATCGTTAATTTAATTGTTATAACCTGTAAGTATCCACCCCCGTCGTCATTACCATCGGATCTATTTTTTTCTAATTAACCATCATATAAGCAGTTTATAAGGTAATTTAATATATACTCTTGATCGTTTTCAATCCTTTTCATTTACCCCAAGTTTAATTGGCCAATCGATTAACGAATTAGCCGATCGATCTTATTAGGGTTCTTAACAAGAACTAGTTCATCAGGCTTCTGTTTATTATTTTTTTTGTTTGGTGTTATTGCCAACTGATCAGTGTAGCGCAGTTGTGTAAGGCCTCGTTCCCGGCGCCCTACACTGTCGGTGGATTTACTCATAAACATTCGATAAAACTTAAGACGTTATATAAAACTTCAATAATTCGTTATATAACATTCGAACTTGTCTTTAAAAAGATAACATAAAAATATCTTATTTAAAATCATGACAAATCTTAAGACGCCAGTTTCCTCAGTTCCTGCCATGTGTCTCCCTCAAGCAAACTGCTTCAATCTATTCACATACGTACATACTAAAATTCAGCTATGCTGAGTGAGTTCTAGTGAATCAAATAACTTACTTCACATACACATCTACGTGCCCGAAGGTACGTATTACATACTTTACTTGTTCATCATTCTTCCATATACATACTTTCGTTCTTTCGTACTTTCTTTCTTTAATATACACAATACATTCGTAACTAACCTTACATTGTAAAGAGCATTTCGCCCTACACACCTCAGATATCGTTAGGGTCCGGTACTGATGCCTTGTGTGCGGTGCGTAAAAATTTATTATGGATTGGAGATTTAGCTTTGCACAAGAGCGTGTTTTAAATTTATAAAAGTTATTTCTTCTAAAATTAAACACACACAAAATAGGCAAGTGTACCCATCATATATGTAGAATAGTATTGGTAAGAACCCAGTATCGATAAGTGGACACAAATGTGTTAGTGCACGGTTATGCTTCTCAAGTCTTTTTATTTATCATTAACGTATTTATCGTTTTGGTTTATGTAATAAACAATTAATTTATCCCTTAGTTCATTAATGTAATAGTCTAGTTCGCTAAGGATGTTTAGAGAACTAGATCAAAGTTATTATCCCTCCTGATTCTTTAAGGATGTTTAACGAATCAGGGGGTGATTCATTAAGGTATTTCTTTGTTAATGTATGTAACAAAGTGGACCCTAGTACGTTATGGAATGTTAACGAACTAGGTCCATATTCCTATTTATAGTGAACAATGTTCACAGTTTAATTTAAGTTTTGAGATTAACGTAACAAACGTCTGTCCAATCTCTTTTAAGCTTCATTCTATTAATATTATCCATCACCTACATACATACAAACAACTAATATGTATATATAGATATAACATACAATCAAACGTGATAATGAGCTAGATCCGTATTCAGGACTGAACATATATATCAGATCTGAGGTCTGTTAAGTATTGTTCCAGGTTCAAACAAGTGGTATCAGAGCTTTCGGTGCTCAATTACGCTTGATTTGACTGTTATTTGATGTTAATTAATTGAAAATTGATTCAGTTTATGTTCGGTTTGGTTTTGAATCAAATTGAGATTGAATTGGTTGGATTATGGAATAATTGGATTAGTTTTGTGTTTGGTAAGGTATTTGTGAGTTGTGGTTGACTGGAATTGGATTTTGGATTATTTTTTGTTTGAATTTGATTTGGATATGGTTTTGGCCGAAACAGAGGATAGGTTTGGTTCAAATTGGATTGGGAATAAGAATAATTGGATTACGAGGGGTATTGATTTGGTTTCGCGTTGTAATGAGGAGTATTTTGGTAATTGACTTGTGAGATTTGGTTGAATATTAAGTGTGGATTACAAATTGGATTTCTGGGTTTGGTGTTCATAGGTTTCCAGATTTTTGGAAAATCCATATGAAGATTTGAAGATTTGATGATTTAAGTCTGATTCGTTAACTTCAGCTTGATTCGTTAAGTCATTCAACTCGATTCGTTAACATATTTGGTTGATTCGCTATGAGTTTTTGGTTGATTCGTTAACAAATTCGTTATACTCTCTGATTCGTGTCAACTGATTTGTTTGACACGTGTCATACCTCAGAAACTGTTTTCTAACAACTTTTGCCACGTGGCATTCGTTGTCAGAAGTTTTGTTATAAACCGTTGTAACAAACTAATTCGTTATAAGTTGATTCGTTAATCAACGGTAGCAATTTGTTCTCTAATTCACTAAGCTTATCTTAAGCAATTCGTTTAGTTAATTCGTTGTTTGACTGGTTCGTTGACCGTCTAATTCGTTAATCATCAGCTTCGTTTAAACCATTTCTGATTCGTTACTTGATCACACTTTACTTTGTTAAATTGTGATTCGCTAATTACTGTCACAGTTCGCTACAACAGTTCATAGTTTGTTATCATTACTGTTTCCCATTCGTTAATCTTAATTTTCAACTCTAGTACTTAGAGTTTAAAATTTATCAAACATGGCTGGTATGTATGCATTAGCTTCTCAAAACATGTTGATGTAACAAATGTTACAACTGGACACCGAGATCGGTTCACATTCAAAGTGTCCACGTCTGATGAAATTTAGCGATTTTGCTAAATGGGAACCTCGTTTCCGTGCTCATCTAGGGCCAGTTCACCCTGATTGTTCGTATTGTCTGGATGAGGTTTACACCGTTCCAATGATTGGGGATGCAACTATTGGTTTTACACCTAAAGCTATCTCACAATACTCGGTTGAGGAGAAGAAAGCTTTCAAAATTGAGACAAAAGCATATTCGACTCTTACTATGGCTTTACCTGAAAACATCTTTCATCAAGTAGGAAGTATAAAGATTTGTGCTTCCTTATTTCAACATATTCGTATGAGATCTATGGGGAACATAACCGAGAGTAAGAAGGTAATGCTTAAGTTTCAATTTTGAAACTTTAATTTATTAAAAGGAGAAACAGTAGAGGAGATGACTACTAGGTTTAGTCACTTGATTGCTGAGATGGACAAAATGGGATTAGAAACTTCTGAGGTTGACAAGATTGACACGATTAAGAGTGAACTACCAAGTTCTTATTCAACATTTCTAATGGTTCTGAAAGAGAATAACTATTTTGCAAATGAAGACTTAACTGCCACTGAATTCTTGCAAAAGATTGAAGCAAGATAATATGATCTTAAGTGTCAGAAATCCTCCAAGGATACTCAAGATCCTGCTTTCTATGGTGGTAGTATGCCTCTAAGTTCTACCATTTCTCCTATCACTGCTTTTCTCACGCAGCATGCAGGTGAAAATGAAACAACAGTTTATAATGATCCTAGAGCATGTTTTTACACAGTTGGTAATTCCGGATCACCTGGTGTTTCTGTTGGATCTGTAAATTCATCTACTACTAATACATTTGCTTCACAACCTACTGTCAACATGAAGGAAGCTTAACAGAATTTTGCTTTTCTAACAACCTTCATGTTTTCATATGAAAACTTGGTGAGTAGTAAGATAGCCACAAGTGATCTCACTGATGAGGATTATGATCAGATTGATCCAGATGACTTGGAAATCATGGACTTAAAGTGGAACATGGCTATGATTGTTCGTAAGGTTAAAAGGTTCATGCAAAGGACTGGCAAAGATCTACCGGCCTTGAACAAGAAATTGGGATTTGACAAGTTAAAAGTGAAATGCTATAATTGTCAAGAGTTCGGGCATTTTGCAAAGGAATGTGACAAACCGAAAAAGGAGTATACTGGTCCTCGTGGTCAAAATCAACATTCTTCTACACCACGAGGTAATGATGCTGATAAGAAACTGTCTACTTCTGGTTCACAAGCAATGTTAGCTGATAGAAATGATTGGTCACAACAACTATTCTGTAATGAAAATCAAGCTAATTTGGCAATGTTTGTATTGACTAAAGACTTTCAAGATGCAAGTGGAAGTGAGTTGTCCTCTGACAATGATTCTGAATCTGATTCTGACGACTCTTGTGACAAGCCTCCAACTGCGTTTGCTTGCATGGCAAAGATCAATGAGGTTAGTCATTCTATCTCTGCTACTTCATCTGTTAAAGTAAATTGTGTGGACTGTGAATCTAACAAACCTAAGATAGAAGCTTTGAAAAATCATAATAATAGTCTAGTGAGAGAAATTGCTTCTTTGAAGGATACTTATCGACAATCTCTTGAATCTCAAATGAGATCTCGAGAAAAGATTGAAGCATTGTCGACAAGTAACCATGATCTCAAGGCTGAGTTATCTGTGAAAATGACTATTAATGATCAAAAGTTTCAAGAAATCCTGAAACATAGATCAAAGATAACTGAACTTGAGAATGAGGTTCTCGAGTTGAAGAAAAAATTGGGTAAATTTTGAAATTCTTCTTTTCTGTTGAATTAAATTATTGAAATGTCTGGAAAACAAAAGGATTCAAAGAAATGCATCGGTTTTGTTGAAATACCGCCACCATTTCATAATGATTATTAAATTAATCCTTTTGCTAAACAAGAAGAAGAGGTAATTGTGAAAGAACCTGTGATTTCAGAAAATGCTAAACCTGTTAAATCTGAAACTATTAAAACCCAATTTGCTCCTCAAAAACCTCATGTTGAAAGCAACAAAGTCTTTGTTGAGAATGTTGACAAAGTAATTATTGAGGATGTGTTTGAACCAGAGGTTATACACAAGAATAAGAATATTCCAAGTTCTAATCATATTCTTTGCGAGCCTCATGAATTTGTGGAAGCTGTGTATGGTTCACACAAGCCTCATGTGACTAAGGTTGAACAAATGAAAGTTAAACCTGTGAAGGCCAAGAAGTCAGATAAACCAAAAATTTCTGATGAGAACTTGATGCGTTTCATTAATCCTCCTAGTTCTAAGCATTCATCTGCTAGAGTTTTTAAGTTAAAAAGAATGAGTACTATGTTCACTGAAAAAGATATTCCGATTAGTATAATTAAACCAGAACTAATTGAGAGCGTCTTTTACAATGAAACTGACAAGTTGAAAGATTTGGAACGTCAATATGTTTGTGCCAAGACATCAAATTCATCAGACCCGGTAATTAAAGCAAAACAATAGTTAAAATAAGCTAAAAAGGTTCAGTTTGTCAAATCAACTGGAACATATACATTGAAAAGTTTTTCCAATTGTTCTAATCTTGACTTTTATATGAAAAAGAAGTCTGCCACTTCTAATGATTTGGCCAAACGATTCACTGAAAATGTAAGTTGTCAACCTTCGGTTGCCTATGTTTCTACTAAACCTCAATATGGTCATGTTGACATGAGAAGCTGCTTCTTATGTGGTCAACAAGGTCATGTAGTGAGAAACTGTGGTCAACAGAAAACTCAAAATCTCCATCCTTTTGTTAAGGATCATTCTAAACCGATTCCTGTGATAAAGGAGATCTTGAAACGACCAATGTCGTGTGAGGATGATATACATATCATGTTTTCTAATGTGAACCCTCGAAAGGTAATTCATGTGAATGAAACTTATGGTAAAGTTAAACCAAAATTCGTTCCAACTGAGCCCATATGTAGGAACAAGAATTAAAATATTGTTCAAGCTACTTATCTGAGATGAAAGTCTAGGAAGCCGGCAACATATTCTCAAGTTGCTGAACAACAGTTGAAGTCTGTTCAAATTAATGATCAAAGAGAAACTCAAAAGGTGACCAAGACTGAGGCATGGGCTGCCTTTTTGAACTAATCACTTTTATTTCGTGTGTAGGGTACATCCAAGACCGTGTCTGGTGAAAACTGGATAATGGATAGTGGATGTTCTCGTCATATCACTGGAAATCTGAACCTATTGACCAACGTATGAAATATTCAAGGGGGTTTATGTAGCGTTTTCTGGGAATTCTGGGGGCATGATCACACAAGAGGATGAAGTTTCAAATGGTCACATTACTTTTGAAAAAGTTAATTATTGTGACAAGGTGGACCATAATTTATTGAGTGTGTCGCAGATTTGCGATAAGAAGTACACCACGGTATTTACTGATAAAGAGTGTCTTATCTTGAAACCAGGATATGTGATACCCGAGGACATGGTTGTCATGCGATCACCTCGATCAAATGATATTTATGTTCTAAATATGAGTTCTAAAGTATCAACGTCTATCGAAACATGTTTTGTCTCCAAAGCAACTGAGAAGGACTCTATTCTATGGCATCGTATAATGGGTCACATACATGTTCGTAATATGAATTATTTAATGGCAAATGACTTAGTTGAGGGTGTAACGTTGAAGAACTTTAAGTTATCTGATCACTGCATTGCATGAAAAAAGGGCAAGCAAAAGAAAAAGTCTCATTCTTCTAAGTTATTGAAATCCATTAATACTCCTCTTGAACAACTTCATATGGATTTGTTTGGTCCGGTGAATCGTGCGAGTATTTCTGGGGATTGGTATTGTCTAGTTGTCACTGATGATTATTCAAGATACTAATGGGTGTTATTTATGAGTTCGAAAGATCAAACACCGGTTTTTGTACAAAACCTTATCACTGAGATCGAATCACTATTCAAACAAAAGGTGAGGAGAATTCGAAGTGATAATGGTACTGAATTCAAAAACATTGTATTGGATTTCTTTTGTATTCAAAAAGGAATTCACCGAGAATACAGTGCACCTTATGTACCTCAACAAAATGGTGCTGCTGAAAGAAAGAATAGAACCTTGATTGAAGCTGCAAGAACTATGCTTGCTGATTCTAAGCTTCCCGTCCAATTCTGGAATGAGGTGGTGAATACAGCTTGCTCTACGCTTAATTGGGATTTAACTGTTAAACAAATCAAGAAGACAAGTTATGAGCTTTTAAACAATCGAAAGCCTAACTTAAAGTATCTAGAACCTTTTGGGTGTCCTTGTACAATGTTGAAGAAGGATGCGAGTAAATTTGAAGAAAAAGCTATCGAAGGTTATTTCTTGGGATATGCATCTCCAAAGAAACGAGTATTTAATTTCACTTCTCGTTGTGTTAAGGAATGGTATCATGTGGACTGTCAAAAGTACACCACTCCTCCTCAAGGGAAAGGTCTCGACTGGATGTTTGACTACGACGGCTTATTTAATTCATTTACTCCTTCAACTGAGCACATCGATGAAGATCTAGTTCGAGCATACTTTGAAGATCATTTGGCCATTCCAAGATTTTCAAGTTCTAATGATGTTGAAGCTTGACCTGATGTTCCAACGGAAGAACCATGTGATGCCTCTCCAGCTAGTCTTGATAATTTGTCTACTTCTTCTGATAATGATCAAGCTGTAGATCTTGTTATTGAAATTGACAGTGATAATGTTTCATCTTCTGAACTTGGTGAATATTACACCAATTTATTTGATAATGTTGTTGTTCCTGAGAATCCCACTCTTCGGATTCATGGATATCATCCACAGGAGAACATCATTGGAGAACTTGATGTGGGAGTTCAAACACGTCATCAATTTCCTTCGTCAAGTGAGAATAACGTATTGTGTGCTTATGCTGACTTACATTCCTCTGGAATTGTAAATATTGCTAAATTCACTTGCTTTCTATCCCAAGTTGAACCAACAACGCCACGTATGGCTATTCAAGATCCTTCTTGGGTAGAAGCTATGCAAGAAGAATCATAACAATTTGCACGCTTAGGTGTTTGGGATTTCATCGACAAACCTGCTAGAGTCAAGAAAGCTATTCCGACTAAGTGGGTATTTAAGTGTAAGAAAGACGATCGAGGTGTGATCGTAAGACACAAAGCACGTGTAGTGGTGCAAGGTTTTCATCAGCAAGAGGGTATTGATTACACAGAAGTATATGCTCCAGTTGCAAGATTAGAGTCGATTCGAATCTTTCTGTCATATGCTGCTTATAAAAATATCAAGGTCTATCAAATGGATGTTAAAAGTGGTTTTCTCAATGATGAACTACACGAGGAGATGTTTGTTTTACAGCCTCCTGGTTTTGAAGATCCTGATTATCCGGACCGTGTTTACTGATTAAACAAGGCCCTGTATGGTCTATATCAAGCCCCGAGAGCTTGGTATGGCACGCTCGCCGACCATCGGATTGATAACGGCTTCAAACGAGGGACTTTCAACTGCACTTTATTTCATAAGACTGTTGGTGATGATCTTCTCCTGGTTAGATTTATGTCGACGACATTATCTTTGGGTCTACAAACGACATGTTATGTAAGGAGTTCGAGAAGTCTATGTAAACAAAGTTCGAGATGAGCTCGATGGGAGAGATGAATTTCATTTTAGGGTTGCAAGTTCACCAGTCTACAAACAGAATTTTTATTCACCAGACCAAGTATGTGAACGATGTCTTGAGCCGATTCAAGATATCTGTCGGAAAAATCCCTTCTACTCCTCTCCCCGTGGGTCACAATTTATCACCGGATGAATTGGAGGATACCGTTGATCCTACCCCTCTATCGTGCCATGATCGGTTCTCTATTGTATCTAACGGATTCTCTCCCCGACATTATGTTTGCTGTTTGTCATTGTGCTAGGTTTCAATCAAGTCCCCGAGTGCCTCACCTAGCTGCGGTTAAACGAATACTTCAGTATCTGAGGGGAAATACAGACATCGGGTTGTGGTACCCCAAGGATGATAACTTTGAGCTTACTGCCTTCTCAGACTCGGACTATGGAGGTTGCAAGATCAACTTCAAATCAACGATTGCAGGATGTCAATTTTTAGGAAACCGGCTTGTTTCCTGGCAGTGTAAGAAGCAGACAACGGTCTCCACTTCAACCGCTGAAGCTGAGTATGTTGCAGCCTCAAGTTGCTGTTCCCAGGTTCTGTGGATGCAACAACATCTTCGTGACTATGGTTTGAAGTTTCATACTACTCCTATTCTGATTGATAATTCTGCTGCAATTTCTATCACAAAGAATCCCGTACAACATTCAAAAACAAAACATATCAAAATTCGATATCATTTTATACGGGATTGCTTTGAGAAGAAGTTGATTGACCTTGAGAAAGTACATACTGACTTTCAGAAAGCCGATCTATTTACCAAAGCTTTTGATAAAACGCGTTTTCAATTTTTGCTTGGTTTAAATGGATTGAAGACCCTCGCTGATATCCTTAAACAAGGATGACTATCTTTTTTTTCTGTCATTTTTCTTTTAAAATTTATTTTTGGTTTTAGGGGGGTGAAATACTAGAAAATACAAAAATATTGTGCTTTTCGTTTGTATAGTTAAAATCCAAAAACATTAGAAAATTTAAAAAAAAAAAACAAAAAGCATTTTAAAATTTGAAAATCCAAAAAGATTGTGTTTTCAGTTTGTAGAGAAAAATCCAAAAATCCAAAAAGAATGTGAAGTTTATTTTGTTTATAAAAAAATGAAAAAGACAAAAATATTGTGCTTTTAAGTTATATATAGAGAAAAACCAAAACGATTTTTGCATATGTTCGCTGAAAAGTATGTCAATTACCCAAATTTGAAGGAGATGTACTTGTATATGTTTCGTCCTGACATTTATTTGTAAATGATCGGGTTAGCCATTCACCTGATAATGGAAAGTAGTTGGCGCGTTCGTTATGTGTTTTAGATTATTTTTCTCGCTGAAAATTATGTCGGTTATTTAAGTTTGTGAAGCATGTTTGCTTGTTTGGGTCCTATTATTCACTTGTTGAATTGATAGGTTAGCCATTTATTTATAGACTTAAGTTAACTGGGGAGATTAAATTTATTTTTATTTTGTTTTATGCTCCTCAAAATTTTGAGTTTTTAAGCAAAAAGAGAAAATGATAGTACATTGACTATTTTGACTCCAAATCCAGCAAGAAGTAAGCTTAAAAGACTGTGTGCTTAATTGTATTGGTGCATTGGTAGGTCTTAAAACAAATAAGTAGAGTAACGTATGTGATATAAACATAAAGAAACGCCAAATTGAAAGAGGTGTTAGTCTATAGGAAAAGTCTCGGTAAGGATGGAAGATATGTAATAACCTGTCATACTCAAGCCTTATATTTGTTTGATCTCCCAAAAATAAAATAATGCAAATTACAAGCTTTGAGGTTCTTGACACTCTGAGTCTTTATGCGGCTTAATTATCTGGGTATTCATATTCATGGATATTTCACTCGCTTTTAGAGCAAACCCAAAGTCATTAAACTTGATCATTGCTGTACTTCGTACAAATCCAAATAACTGACTTGATCAAAATCCGTTGTTAGTCATATAATGTTCCTCCCTTGCGCGCGTCTTAATACCATTAAAAAACGGACCCCAGGGGATACAAGGTATGTATGCCGACAAATGGACTCATGCATATTCACTCATTGTAACAGAAAATCAATGCATTGCTCATGAACTTCTATAAAAATCAAATTTTGATCAACAATATAATGGTTTAAGTGAAGTTGGAGTGATATGACAAAAATCAAATTAAGCTTGAACCGAGATTAGAGGCTGATAGTTTCTGATATTATGTGCTCTAATTGAATCGTTAATCATATCACAAAAACACTTGAAAGTTTGTTATTAGATTTAAGTGGACAACAATACCAATGACCGACTTAACACCAGTCACAATATGCTGAAGTATAAAACTGTGATGGAAGAGCAATTTGGTCAATATTATTCTCTGCTAAAACTCGACAAAAATACAAAAATATGTATTTCTTTTGAAAATATCATACAAAAACACAAAAATATTTTCCTTTTTGTTTTTTTTTTACATTTTTTTTCTTTCTGATAATTTTGCTGGTAAATATTTCGTTTTAACAAAAATTACAAAATTATTTTCATTTAATCTTTTTAAGTTATTTTTTTTTACAATTATTTAATATTTTTAAGTTAATTGGTGTACCGAGTGCAGCTCCTGCCATGATACCAATTAAGATTATATTTAAATTATTTTTAAGTTATCAGTTTCTAAACGTGTAATTGTTTTAAGGTATTCGATTATCGAGATAAAGGTTCTCGGTAATTCATTTAAGTTAAAGATAATTATTTAATTTTATTAATTCTTTAATTCATTAATTTATTTTATTTTATTTAAAGTTATAATTAAATAAAGTTTAATTCGTTAATTATGGATAACGAATTAGGTTGTTTTTAACGAACTACACTCTAGTTCATCCACCTAATGCGCTTCCGCACTCTGTAATGAAACATACACAGTTCGTTACGCATACTTAACGAATCAAGACATGAATTGAGACACGAATTGAAATTAATTCGTTATGCCACGTATTACATTAACCTTAACGAATTGCCTGATTTGTTATTTCAAATTTCAAACGAATCAGTTTGATTCGTACATTGGGAAGCGTGAAAAGACAGTGTATATAGGACGGCGTGCATACGAATCATCCTATACACCTTCTTCTTCTTCCTTACACATAACGTTACTTTGCTCAAAGTTTTCCAACTTTTTCGATCTTCGAGATTCAGACTTTTGAGTTTACCATTGAGTTCATAAGGTAAAGATGATCACACCGTTATAATTTTTGTCAAAACATATATGGGTGTGATGGATTAATTATGAAGTTTTTGTTATTGGGTAATTTAGGTTCCTTTGAACTTTAACGTATAAGCTGTATTGGACCTTGAATCTGTTACCATTTTGATCGGAATTGATTTCCGGGATCAATGGTGATATTTAATCTTGTTTTTAGTACTGATTGATAAGCTAATTATGTGTGGTTATTTTCGGGGTTTCATACTCCGGTTAAACCCTAACTTTAGTAACCTATATCATGTGTTGGTTTCTCAAATCTATACCATTTGCATCGCTGAAGGTTTCCAAGACTGATATGATCGTTTGTTTGGCTATTGATCGATAATTATGGAGTAATTGATTTCCAGATTGCAATTTTGACTTTGAGTGTTCTTGGTTAATTTTGACCTTGACCCAGTGAAGTCAAAGATTAAGCCAATTTTGTGGCCATTTGTTATACTTAGCGAATTGGAACTAATTTGTGTCCAATTCATTAAGTAATTCAAACGAATTAGAATAGCGAATCAATATAACGAATCAATGGTTCTAACGAATCAATAGTTCTAACGAATCATATTGTTATTCGTTAATTATAACGAATTAGATTGCTAGTTCGTTATCTTTTTATAGTAATTCGCTAATTCTTAATTCGTTATCTATTTACTTGATAGCGAATCAGATGATTTGTTACAATTTTATAACAAATCAGACTGTATTCTTAACGAATGACATTTAAAATTTAATTATTTTAATAATGTAAATTATGATACGAACATTTCAAGAATCTAACCGCGTCGATATATATCGATTACGTACACAAAACATAAAATTAAATATAAAATTTATTGATAACTTAATCAGTCTTCAAACTATATATAAATTTTCAATTTACTAATAGTTGACATTATTTATTCACACTTATGGCTGATAATATGGAACAAGATCCTCCTGTTGATGCACCACCACAAGTTCAGGATGCACAACAAGTTCAAGATGCTGCTCAACCAGCTGAGGAAGTTCCTTTACTTCCTTATGACCCTCGGCATAATGTGTGTTCATTCGTTGAAACAAACTTTCCTGATGAGGATGTCTATGGTGGTATGCTGGCATTTATACGCCATTCTCGTATCCATTACGCTGTTACTGCTAATCCGGATATTAGATTCAGCATTGTTCGTCAATTCTAGAACACTGTTCAATATGTAGAAGTTGAGGATCATATTGCTGCTATGGTTAATAACAAACCAGTTGTTGTTTCAGCTGAAACATTTAGAAGAGTGCTACAATTTGATGATACCATTGATGATCCTAGTGAATATGATAAAGAACTGATCAAGGGACTGTTTAGACGATTGTTTTATGCTAGCAGTCTTACTGTGTCTATGTATAACAAGGCATACTTGTGTCCCCAATACAAGTATTTACTTCATGTTCTTATTCACTGCCTTGGTGGACGTAAGGCTGGGTTTGATGAATGCTGCGCTGCTTTACAATCGGCATTTGTTAAACTTGTTCTGAACAAACGTTACAATTTTTCTGAAATGATCTTTAATCTTATGAAAGAAAATTGTATTCCTAGAAAACGACGTGTGAAGTTCTTGATGTATCCACGTTTCGTCCAATTGTTTGTCAATGATGCTATCCGGGATTTGGTGCTTGATCCGAATGATGTGAACTATAAGTTTATTCTAGACAACATGAAGGCAGACACCATGAGAAGATTGAAACTGTACCGTCAATCTCCTCATCCGAGATTCAAGAGATTGATTGGTCATACTACAAATCCTGTTTATGTATGTCCTCCCGAGGATCGCTGGATCCATGATGACTCGGATTCTGAGCGTGAGGGAGGAGAAGGTGGGAACAATGATGGTGATGATGGAGATGATGGAGGTAATGGTGGTAATAGTGATGCAGCTCTTCGAGAACAACAAGCTGCAGTTGAAGCCGCGTTAGCTGCTACTATTGCAGCTCAACGAGAACGTAAACGGAAAGGGAAAGAGCTGGCAACTGAAAGTTCTTCTAAACCAAGAGTGTCGGCTGGGGCTGGCATCTCGTTTGGTGTTCAACCGTCTCGTCCTGCAACTCCTCAACGCTCGGCAGTGTCGCTTACTACTAGCACTCCGGCGCTTACTTTGACGACGAGGATGGTTCCTCACGATAATCTTGGTATGATTCCTCAAATGGTTTTAGCAGATATACCAATGCCTTCTGCTACACCTTCTACTGTTCCTCCAACACCGTCCATGAGGCCCCCTCCACCTAGTGTTGTCTCATTTATGAGAATTACAAGGCCTCGAGGACCAATCCAACCAGTTCATCCATCTTTGTATGCTATGCCACTGAATCGTCAGACAGACATGCTTTTGAATCTTCTTCATTTGTATGAAAATCAAATGTCTGCTGACCGTATGAATCAAGACCGTCTGATGGAGAACCAGAAGAAGCTGCTCAGCTGTGCTTCTTTCTGTCAAAAGGAAACAAAAGCCCTTCGTGAGATTGTTGAGTCTCAGGGGGTGAAAATTAAAGAACAAGAGGAGCTTATTCTGCAACTGACATGCAAAGATGATGCGCTGAAAAAGCTCAAGAATGGCGTTGAGGATCCAGATGAATTTGGTGGTGGTGGAGAGACTAAACAAACTCAAGACCCAGCTTCTGGTGCGGGTACTAGTTCTGTTGATGATTCGGGCAAACAGATGATTGTTTATCATGACCATTCGGCTGCCAAACCGATTGAGATTATCGAGGCTGATACGGTTATTTTTGTGGATGAGAAAGGGATGGTCGGGAGTATGGTGAATATAGAGGAGATTGAAGAAGGACAGTTTGTTGATAAGTGTTTAACACGAGATCAGATTGCTATCTTGTTTGGTCTGAATGAAGACGAGATGACCATGTTAGAAACTGAACCCGATGTTGAGGTAATTAATGATGATGAGATCTTAAATGATCCTACTATTGAGATGAGTACATATTTTATTTACGAGAATGGGGAAGTCGAGATGGAGGATGTGACTGCTGAGGATTATCCTGATTTGTTTCAACATACAAATGTTGATCAGGGTGCTCTAGTATTTAATGAAGAAATGGTTAAAGAAGCAGAAGACCATCTTGAGAAGACGTCCAAGGGAAAGAATGTCATTGAGACAAGTGTTGATCCTAGGACTGATCCATCCTTGGCTGACTTCATAGCTGGTTTGCTCATCAAGACAACATGGTTGGTAAGATTATCAATACTCGCAGGTACGTTGATAAAGAATCGCTAGAAGCCATCGCACGCTCCTAAGCCAATCAAAAGACTACTTTCAAGGCCGTGTCGAGAGTTCAAGGTGATATAATCTCTTGGCTTTATGATTCTGAATTGAAAGTATGCATTGTTAAATGGGAGAAGGGCTTCCAGTACTACGAAAGGATGTCTGATCTTCTCTCATTACCGAGATGGGACGTACGTACTATGGCGTATCGTCCATTTAATAATCGAGGCGGGGATAAACATGCAAGTTGGTTTCACAAACATCTGCTGTTTGAGGTGGACCATGGTTTCAAATGTCTTAAACCACAGATTCCCATCCTTAAGCATCTCAATGAGATTGACCCAAGGACAGGTTGGAAGAAGTTGGTTCTTAAGGTTAAACCGCCGAAAACAATGAAGCGTGTAACAGTGAAAATGATGAACCAACAAATATGGTTATTTTTCAACCGCTGGTACTATGACAATCGTACTGGCGAGGCCGTTATTTTCCTTGGTACAGGTTTGAAGACCAAGCTGATCAAGATCATCGATCCAATGTGGCTCATTAATTTAACCGAGACCGACAACGATGTGCTACACAAGAATAAGATATTGATCGAGCGCAATGAAGACTGTGACCTGGATATGCAGGATATGCAGTTCCAACGTGTTGTGCGTGTATGTTATGAGAACGGAATTCATAGTTCCAGAGACTGGCAGTCCAAGCGTTTCAAGTAAAGACAAAGAGACAAATACAAAGAGCTCAAGACGAGGGGGTGTCTGTTAGTGCACGATTTTGCATCTCAAGTCTTTGTATTTATCATTAACGTATTTGTTGTTTTGGTTTATGTAATAAAAAATTAATTTATCCTTTAGTTCATTAATGTAATAGTCTAGTTCGCTAAAGATGTCTTGCGAACTAGTTCAAAGTTATTATCCCTCCTGATTCTTTAAGGATGTTTAACGAATCAGGGGGTGATTCGTTAAGGTATTTCTTTGTTAATGTATGTAACGAAGTGTACCCTAGTTCGTTATGGAATGTTATCGAACTAGGTCCATCTTCCTATTTATAGCGAACACTATTCACAGTTTAATTTAAGTTTTGAGATTAAAGTAACAAACGTCTGTCCAATCTCTCTCAAGCTTCATTCTATTAATGTTATCCATCACCTACATACATACAAACAACTAATATATATATATATATAGATATAACATATAATCAAACGTGATAATGAGCTAGATCCGTATTTAGGATTGAACATATATATAAGATCTGAGATCTGTTAAGTATTGTTCCAGGTTCAAACAAAATGTTTCGAATAATGAATCTTTGTCTTAATGAAATCAGAAAGTTTTAGCCATTTTGGGTTGATTTTTGAACTTTTTATAAAATATAAATACTTATATATAATATATAGGTGACAAGAAGGGAAGTTCTAAATGAGTAGTTCAATTATGTGAAGGTTATCATCTAAGATCAAGAATCCACTACATTGTTTCTTGATGATTATTAAATAAACATGTGATAAACTTGCCCTAATAATATATGATAGACTATATTCCTCATTTTTTAGTGAATATATTCTATGACATAATAGAAAATATCATGCATATTTTCAAGTCTATCATGTGCTTAATAGCATGCTACCACGAGAATGTCAATTTAAGTAGACAAGCAATTGGTAATGTAGAACGATTAGGATTGACTTCAATTTCTTAAATACCTATCCTAACAACTTCGAGTGGGTGTAGTTAACTCACACAACCTCCCCTTGGTTGATTAGATTAGGTTATAATTACACATTCCATTAACATAAGATTTCTTTAACTTGCATGATAATCTAAGCAATCGTGTTAACAATGTTGTTTTAGAATTATCAAAACTAGAGATATAGATCATAACCTATATCTTATCATTTCTAAGTGCAACATAGAGATCCATGTTTTATCTTGAATAATTTTATCTTGAATAAATTACCAAAGTATTCTTTTTACCATTTCTAGTTCCAAGAACAAGAGTGATCATGAATGATTTTTAGTCATCAACCTTGATGTATTGAATTAAAGTGATAAAACATTTCTTCATCAATGGATAATTGCAAAATAACCATGTACTTTACCAAGTTAAACCACATGTTTCACCTAATCATCAAGTAAATCGAAGCTTCTTCAGAGATTTTAGATGGTAAATGGAGTTTGGCTCATAATGAGTATTGTAAACACTAAAAGAGATGATGATAACAAACACATGATTAAACTAGAACAATTTAACCAAATGTGGATAAATCTCCCTTCTTAATGATGATGATGGATTATGATGATGTTGATGATGATGGATGATGATGGTAACCTCCAAGCCTTCAAAGTCTTCACAAGATCTTCAATATGTGTGTAATGTGGGTATTTTTATAAGAGAAACCCGTGTAGAGATTTTCTTCAAGCACACTTGATTAATGCAATATTCTCCTCTATTTATAGGCAGTCTAAGGAAGTAGGTACGACCCCGTGTCCTTAGAGGCACAGTCCCGAGTCATGTGTCTAGTTGCATTAAATGTTGTCAGATCGTACACAATGACTCACCACAGGGGCGTGCTTCTTGTGGCAAGGCCCCGTGCTTTTTTGTGACATGTGCTAATTCTTTTTGTCTTATATGAAAGTTGACAACGACCCCATGGTGGCTTAAGCACGGCCCCGTGCTTCTTTGTCCAATGTTTGCCTTTTTTTGTATATTTTTGTCTTTTCTGTTGTTCAGAAGCATAGGGGCGTGGTTCTTAAGGCACGGGAGCGTGGTTGAGGGTTTTCTTGAGTTTTCTTTCGTTTTTCTTCATATTTTCTCTTGTTTCTCTGTTTAAGGCTTGGTTTTACCTGAAATTGCATTTTTGTATGATAAGTAGCCTTCTGAGCTATATTATTCTATAGAAGTTGCAGTTTTTAGAGATTATTTGATACTAAAAAGATGTATAATTTTATGTACATCAAACATCCCCACACTTGAACTTTGCTTGTCCTCAAGCAAGCTACTTATAAATAATCCCTAAAAATAGCAAGTTAGGACCATAGCTTCAAATATCCCAAAAAGAGTTTTTAGAAAATGGGAACAAAAACCAACCTTAAATCATAGGAATATATGAAGTGGTATATAAAAAGTTGATTTGTCTTTATGAACTTATGTTTATGCAAAACGTCACGTTCTCACAATGTTCACTCACACTTGGTTTATATATCTGATCATACTTTTGATGTATGTATGTGAACACTCTTAGTAAGAATGTGACTTGTGAAAAATAAGCTTGTAACACGTTCAAATCTCCACCTTTGTGAAGGGTTGGATAGATAAGAAGGTAATATGGGTTGGTTTTATCTAAAAGGGATTGGTATTTATCGGTTCAAGGTTTTATGCTAATGAGGATGGTAAATACAACTTCTGCTGATTGTCGGGAATCTTAAGATGTCTTCAATGGTCAGCTTCTTTTCTCCCGTTTGTGTGAATTTTTGTTTTCACAAACCTAGTGACTCTTTTAAGGTCAGATCGTTAAGACCAATTTTGTCCAGGATGTGAATCAGTTCTTCCTCAATCCTGCTCTGAACATAACTCCCAAATCTAATGGATCGTTCGGCTTTAAGCCTAATAACCCCACCCTTATTAGTTCAGTATATTCATGTTTAGACTGAGTTTGACTTCTCCTACATCTTCCTTCGTGGGACCAGTTTCTACATCCTAAGAATCGTTCATATCTTTTTGTTCTTCTTTGCATTGCGCTTTTACAAACTCCACAAAATGGTGGCCTTTGTTCGTCTTGGAGCCACTTTTTCCTCACCACATTGCTAAAGAGAAAAAATTTCTCCCTAAGTTTTGGAGGAAACCTAGGTTTTGCGAAATGTATGCGACAAAGGAATTAGAAATCGAAAGTATGCATTTCCAGTTCTTTAGGGTCTGCCGGTAAAAGACCAGTGTTGTATTTTACCGGTGAGAGGGATAAAGTGGTAAGGTTTTGGTTTAGGGTTTTTTGGTTTTATAATCTAGAGAAATGGTTTCAGGGGTTTGTAACAATATTACCTTCTTCTTTATGCAACGCTTCGTGTGGTCTTGAAATGAATAAATGTGACAAGTTATAAATCACAGGAAACATTTGACTCACTCAATGCTTCCGAAAAATATTTATATGCCAAGAGGTTTATCTCACAATAACGGAGGAATTGGGTATAAACGCCATAGTTTGCATAACTTTTTTCTCAATATTACAAAACTTCGTTTTAATTATTCACATTTTTTGTTATAATAGATTTTTAGTTTGGTTATTTGCAAAAAATTAACCTAGACTTTCTTTTGATTTGATTATGAAAAATGGTATTTGTTTGCTACAAAAAAATTTGTTTAATAGAGAATTTTATAATTAGTTGAGCAAGCAGTTGGTCAACTAATTCCCCTCCACACACTTGAATCTCACATTGTCCTCAATGTGAAAAAATATATAAAAGTTTATAATTAGATTCATGAAGTATGGTGGTAAAATAGAAAGGTACTTCCCTACGGGTTAACGAAATTTCGACAGAGCATCCCCTGTTTTTCGTCCAGTTTCCTGTTTTGTACTTGAATAACAAAAAACTGCAAACACCCACAAACAACTGGGCATAATACTACAAAAAATTGGGTATGGAATCATCCATACCCTGCCCATACGGGCAAAATAAGTTCCTACGAAAATGTCTTAGCACCCTTGGCCATGAAAAGTATCCAATCAAACAAACAAACAAATGATAGAATGTAAATTGTTTAAACAAGCATGATAATAATGTCAATAAGGTACTACCACCCAAACCCATACCCATACCCATACCCATACCAGACCTACCAGTGCTGCTGCTCGTCAGTTACTCGTGTCCAGGTCGAAGGGTCCCCATTGCCTTTCCATGTGGTCACTCAATCGGTTGATCTCTCGCCTAGTCTCTGCATAATCTGCGGTTCTCTAAGCGTCTGAGTCCGAAATTTATCCTGATAACCTGTCAAACGAGGTGGTAGTGTTAGCCTGGAACTGGTTAATGAGCTCGTATAGGCCCTCAAATGACTACGGTCTGTGGTATGACAAGTTGGGGTTGGCTCCTGATGATGATGGGCCTCATTACTGGTGGTACGTGCGGCAGCGGGTCTGTCGGGGTGGTGATCCTCCTCTCCTCTCGGGTACGTCCTGGATCATCATCTCAGCTGGGTCCTCAGGATCCCAAATCTGGTTCAGGGTATCCTGAAACCTCCACATTTCTGGGTTTCGGCTGACCTGTTGGACCATTTGTAAGCTGAGACAATAACCGAGGTTAAGTGCGATTGGGTTCGGGCTTCGGGTTCCTTCTGTGTTTGCACGGTAGGCTTTTTAAAGCATATAAATACATGCACCACAAAAGATCGGGGTATTCGGGCTTTTTGCAATTGCATTTGTTCTAAAAATATGACAGAACAGATAAGTGATGTTGCAAGCCATGTCATTGTTAATGCAATACATGGCCCATAAATCCCTCAGATTCACGACTCCTTCACTTTTACCACGTGTTGTTACCGTGTGGCTCAACATTCATTGAATGTATCTCATGAGTTGGTCACGTAAGGCGGTGCTTGTTTCCTTGTATGACCCGCCTCTCCCGACTCGTCAGCATCCCTATCCGCAAATGTAGTCATAGATTCGAACCAGATGGGACTGTCAGTTTCTTCACTCGTGTAAATACCCAAATCGATCCCAAACTGGGTAACCGATGTCGTATACCACTCTCCCCCACTCCTAAACTCAACCGCATCCTCGTCCCACATAGTAAAATTCCTCGTCTTGAAAGAGAACGAGGCTAAAAACTCCTTGGTCAGCTTGGTTACTGCTTTACCTTTCTGATTTAAAACACACAACCATGGCCCTCTCACGAACTTTTTGTACCTTTCCCGTTGGTTTACTTGCTCTAGTGTGTCTTTGCAAGAATAGAAATGTGCTTCTGGGAGGCGGTTGTTAAGGTAACCCATTCGTTGCTGGGCCCGTATATCTCTGTCGGTTTCTTCGTGGAAGACTAGCAAAGCGTGTTCATCGTCACCGTATTCAGCCATCTGCAATTTATGCTCAGATTAATTGATTTCTTCTCAAGAATGGCTAAAAACTTTGAACAGTTTGTAAAACCACGGTGCCGTGCTTCATGAAGCACGGCCCCATGTTTTGGAAAAACACGGTACTGTGCTTTTCGAAGCACCGCCCCATGCTGCGGGTCCTTGGCAGTTTAACCAGTTTCTGATTTTGACTTTTTGTTGACCATAGGGTGACCACGAGTCATGTTGTGTAAAGCACAACCCGTGTTTTTAATCCTAATTCTACCATAGTCATGACTCGAACTTGCGATTCCAACCGGTTTTAACATATCAATCGGGTTCAATTTGTTGAACAAATCATCCAAGATCCAAACCCTAATTATTTTTCTCAATAAAGCTTAAGTGTAAATCTATCTAACAACTCTCTGTTCTAGATCTAAACAATTTACCCATCTATTTTCCGGGTTTAGACCAGATTTCATCAATTGGTGAGATTTAGGGTTTATTTTAGACATAAAATAATGGATTTGAACAAGATTTACTAATTTAACCTACCTTTGGTTGGAAATCGAAGATTTGAAGGAAAGAATTGAGTTATAGGAAAAGAGGCGTCAATTTTTGGCTTTGGACGAAGTTGGTTTTTGGGATAAGTGAGTGGAAATGTTATTTTATTGAAAAAAATGTAACTGCACTATAGACAAAAGCACGGCCCCGTGCTGCATAAAGAAGTCAGTTTCCTTTTGTTTTACTGTTTTTTGTCAAGCTGGTTCGTATTGTTAAATGATTTTTTTGATTTTAAGGATTCTAAGTTAGGATAGAAATTAAAATTCCTAATCTTAATTAATCATTAAAAATAAAAACAAACAAAAAACATGAAAGAAAGAAAAGTAAGACTATAATCCTGAATTTCCTAAAACAAAAACTAGCAAGAGTGACTCCAAGCAAGACAAAGTCCAAACTTCTAACGACCACCATTCCTGAACAGGTCTTGAATGTGTGGTGTGGCTCGTTTAGCTTCCAAGAGCTCGGAAAGCTTTTTATCGATCTTCGCGATCTCTCGGTTAAGATAATTGAGCTTGAAGTCCACATCTTTGTTGTGACTTATGACAATGTGGAAGTTCTCGAACCGAAGTAGTTCGACTTTGTTGGTCAGCTCGATTAGGTGAGCTTCGGCTTGGATGTTACTTTCGACTTGGTCTTTCACAATGCCTGGGAGCCTCATGATTTATTCCTCAAAGTTTGAGGAAGAATCACCATGCTTGCCCCTTCTCACTAGTCTCCATTCCATTTTCTTATTTTCCATTTCAGTAAACTTGTATTTGGTAAGAATGAAATTGTGAGTTTTTCATGCATTATATAGTGACTGTAACGTCGAGCACGGGCCTGTGCTTCTAGGGGAATAAATGTTTCTGATTCTGAGAATTGTACGGAGTCAGCGCGTATCAAGCTGAAGATTCTAGGGTGACCACGGCCCCGTGCTTCAAGAAGCACGACCCCATGCTTTATATAACTGAAATTTTCTTTGAATTTTCAGCCAAACGCGAGAGCCGGGAATTTTAGAATAATGTTTAGCATGTTATGTTAACAGTTTGATCATCCTAGAAATTACTTTTCATTATAATTAAAAAAAAAGTCCCAAAAAATTATGGGATAAGTCCTGTTTTCCTAAAACATAAATTAATTGAGTTAAGCCCAAGGCTCCTACACATTGTGCCTAGTGCACTTGTTTACACATGACAATAGAAAACTAGAGTCTCTACATCCCATCGAAGGGTTCTCCTCCGTCGAATGGTCCGGGCGGAGGAAAGTAGGTGAAGCGGAGAACTTGAAACTAGAATTGTTCGTTGATGTCCCGAAGCTCCATTTTCATATTCTCTACAGATTCGGTGAGTTGAATGAGACGCATTTCCACAAGGAGATTCATCTCGGTGAGTTCTTTGACGAGTTCTTGTAACTTCATCAAAAGCTCGGTTTTGGATACGTGTCGGGTTTCGTTCCTCGGTTGACGAGGAATGGGAACATCTTCGTTCATCTCAGTAGGCATGTTGTGATCTTAGGGAAGAATGTTTGTGTTTGGGATGGTGCAAGGAATGCATTGGCAAGGGGTGCCTTTTTATATCCAACCAGCTGTCAGGCACGGCCCCGTGCTTGGTTAAGCACAGCCCCGTGTTTTTGGTCTGACAATTCTGTTACAATCCAGTCAGACTGAGATTTTTGCAGCGAAGATTCCGGACCGCACTTTGTGGCACGGGACCGTGCTTCTAGGAGCACACCGCCGTGTTTTAGACACTTAATTTTTTTTTTTGGAAAACAATAGAACATATTCACAAGTCCTAGTTTAACGAAGGTCTTGGCCAGACCTTTCTTGTATTTTCGTTGGTTTGGGCGGAGGATTACTACCTCCAAAACTTCTTCGATTGGGCCATCGATGTATGGTTTTAACCGATTTCCATTGACTTTGAACTTGTGGCTGTCAGAATTTGAGATCTCAACTATCCCATAGTCAAAAAATGATTCGACTAGTCTTTTCTAGGAAAAGACGTAAACGTGTGTTATATAACAACACTCGATCGCCAACTTGAAACTTTTTGTTTCCCTTCAAATGGGCGTCGTGTAAACACTTAGTCTTTTCTTTATAAGACCAGGAGTTTTCATAAGACAGTGCCCTTAGTTCTTCTAGATCGTGAATTTGATCCTCCCGGTTTTTACCAGCAAATGTTATATCAAAATTCACTGCCCTGAGAGACAAATAAGCTTTGTGCTTTAGTTCTAATTGTAGATGACATGCTTTCCCACAAACTAGTTTGAAAGGTGTTGTTCCTATGGGATTTTGTAGGCTGTCCTAAGGGCCCACAAAGCGTCGTCAAACTGTTCCGCCCAATTTTTGCGGTTCATTCCTATATTTCTTTCGAGGATCCTCTTAATTCTCTGATTCGAGAACTCTACTTGCCCACTAGTCTGAGGGTGATATGGTGTTGCCAATCGGTGGTAAACTCCATATCATGCTAAGACTTTGTCCATTAGTGCGTTACAGAAGTGAGTACCTCTGTCGCTAATTAAGGCTTTCAGAGTACCGAAACGTGAAAATAATATTTTCAGGAAACGTACAACTACTCGAGCATCATTTGTGGGAAGAGCTTGTTCTTCTACAAATTTAGACACGTAGTCGACTGCTACAAGGATGTACCTATTCCCAAATGAGTAAGGGAACAGGCCCATGAAATCTATCCCCCATATGTCCAAGACTTCACAAATTTGAATGTCTTTTTGAGCCATTTCATTTTTGGCTCAGATGTTTCCAACTCTTTGACAAGCATCGCATGCTTCGATCAAAATATGTGTGTCTTTATATAAAGTGGGCCTGAAAAATCCTGCATCAAACACTTTTCTGACTGTGGTGGCACTACTGTGGTGTCCACAAGTTGGTCCTTCATGGCAGTGTTTGAGGATATCTAAGGCTTCCTTTCCTGATACACACCTACGAACAACCTGATCGTCATCTATTCTAAACAAGTATGGATCTTCCCAGAAATAGAACTTAAGGTCAGAGAAGAACTTCTTCCGTTGTTGATGAGTTAGCCCTTTCCTTAGGATTCTACAGGCTAAATAGTTTGCGAAATCAGCAAACCAAGGACTTTCATACTATTCTTGCATGACTGCTTGGATATGCATGAGAACTTCATGTGGAAAATTATCATTGATAATTTCTTCGTGATATTCTTCTGAAGTTGGGCATTCTAATCGTGAAAGATGGTCTGCAGCTACATTCTCTACTCCTTTCTTGTCCTTGAATTCTATGTCGAACTCTTGGAGTAGTAAAATCCATCGGATAAGTTTGGGTTTTGCATCTTGCTTGTTGAAAAGGTATCGTATGGCGGCATGGTCGATGTAAATTATGGTTTTGGAAAGAACTACGTAGGATCAAAATTTTTCAAAGGAAAAAACTACTGCTAAAAACTCTTTTTTCTGTTGTGGTGTAATTTTTTTGTGCATCATTAAGAGTTTTACTAGCATAGTAAATTAGGTGAAAATGTTTCTCTTTGCGTTGTGTGAGTACGGCTCCAACTGAAAAGTCACTTGCATCGCACATGATTTCGAATGGAATGGTCCAATCGAGTGTAGTCATGATTGGTGCGTTGACAAGTTTGTCTTTTAATATGTTGAATGATTCAACACACTCTTCAGAGAAGACGAATGGTGTGTCTTTCTCCAGAAGTTTGGTCATAGGTCTAGCATTTTTAGAGAAGTCTTTTATGAAACGACGATAGAATCTTGCATGACCTAGAAAACTTCTAATTGCCTTGACTGAAGTTGGTGGCGGAAGTTTAGAGATGGATTCGATTTTTGCCATATCAACTTCTAGTCCTGCTTGAGATATCTTCTTTAACTGAGAACAAGCCTTCTTTAACCATAAAGTGGCATATTTCCCAATTGAGTACTAAATTGACTTCTTCACACCTAGCTAACATTTTGTCTAGGTTTTTCAAACAATGATCGAAGGACTCTCCAAATACTGAGAAGTCATCCATGAAAATTTCCATAGAGTGTTCGATCATTTCATGAAAGATAGCCACCATGCAACGTTGGAAGGTGGCTGGAGCATTACATAGTCCAAATGGCATTCTTCGATAGGCGAAGGTTCCATACGGACATGTAAAGGTGGTCTTTTCCTGATCATCAGGAGCAATTGGAATTTGAAAGTATCCAGAGAATCCATCAAGAAAACAGTAGAACATTTTCCAGCTAAACGTTCAAGCATTTGATCAATAAAAGGAAGTGGAAAATGATATTTTCCTGTGATGGTCCTCATCGGGGTTAGCTCGTCCTTCTCGTTCATTACAACTGTCATTCCTCCCTTCTTGGGTAATAATTGCACTGGACTAAACCAAGGAGAATATGAGACTGGGTAGATTAATCAAGCATTAAGGAGTTCGATTACTTCCTTCTTCGCCACATCTTGCATGTTGGGATTGAGACATCTTTGATGTTGGACCACGGGTTTGTATTGTTCCTCCATGACGATTTTGTGAGTACAAAAGGAAGGACTAATGCCCTTGATATCCATGATCTTTCATGCGATGGCCTTTTTATGGTTTTTGAGAACCTTAAGAACCTCGTCTCTCTCTTCTTTAGAAAGGTGACATGAAATAATCACTGGGAGTTGAGATTCTTTTTCAAGAAAAGCATATTTGAGATGGTTTGGTAGTTTCTTTAATTCTAAGGCTGGTGGTTCTTCGATTGACTTTTTTGATTTTTCATTGCATTCGGTAGTCTCACATATTACTTCTAATGTTTCTTGATAATTATTGATAGTATTAAGGTTATCGTGTTCTAAAATGGGTTTAATGATGACATCAGTTAAGATTTTTGTTTCTAATGGGTGTTAATGGAAGATTTCTGCACATAGCAACTCATGATAGAATCGATGATGTCAACACAAAACAATGTGCCATCGTGATGTTGCGGATGTTGCATAGATTTACCTATGTCAAAAGTGATAGCCTCATTAGTGATCCTGAGAGTGAGTTGCCGGTGCAAACATCAATAATAGCCTTTGTAGTGGCTCAAAAGGGTCTTCCTAAAATCAGAGGTACACTTTTGTCTTCCTCCATATCTAGAATTACAAAATCTACTAGGAAAACAAATTTGTCAATTTTGACAAGCATGTTTTCAATAATGCCCAGAGGATATTTAACGGATCGGTCAGCTAACTGAATGCTCATGCGGGTGGGCTTTGGTTCTCCTATTCCTTTTTGCAAAACCACATATGGCATTAAGTTAATACTAGCTCCTAGGTCAGCGAGGGCATTGCTAACAGACAGATTTCCTATCAGACAATGGATAGTAAAGCTCCCTAGATCGGTCATTTTCGGTGGCAGCTTGTTTTGAAGGACAGCTGAACATTCTTCACTCAGGGTGATATTTGATAGCTCCTCCAACTTCCTTTTGTTTGTTAGCACTTCTTTGAAAAATTTTGCTTATTTTGGCATTTGAGCAATGGATTCAATAAAAGGGATGTTGATATGGAGTTGTTTGAAGAGTTCTAATAACTTCCTATACTGAGCTTCCAATCTCTCATGTTTCAGTCGTCTAGGGTATGGAATGGGTGGAACATATGTTAGGACTAGTTCCTTAGGTTGTACGGAGCCTGTTGGAATCAGTATCTCCAGCGTCTTGTCAGGGGCTTCCTTCTCCATAACTAGTACTGAAGTTGGTGAAACAACAATGGTTGTGCCACTTCTTAGTGTAACAACGTTAGCTGTTGCACTTGGATTGGTGATTGTGTTGCTTGGAAGAGTGCCATGTGGTCTTTCGGATAATTGTCCGCCAATTTGTCCGATTTGAGTTTCTAGATTCTGCAATGATGCTTGTTGACTTTTAAGGTCAACTTCATGCTTTAGCAATACTCCTCTGATATCAACAGCTCTTGAGTCGGCCTTTTTTTTCTGCTTCATTTGTTTTGGTCATGATTTGGATCAACGTTTCTTAAGTTTTTGAGTAGCTCAGATTCTGATGGCTACTGGAACTTTGTTCTTGGAATTGAGGTTTAGGCTGGAAGGATTGATTCATTAGTCTCCTTTCGAATCCGGGTAGGGTTTGAGTGTTACCTCCGTGTTTCCAAGTGAAATTCAGGTGGTTTCTCTATCCTAGATTGTAGTTGTTGCTGAAAGCGTTGTTTTGACGGGTGATGAAGTTAACTTCTTCCATAGCCATAATGACTTGTTTATAGTCACTTGTCTTATGAGTTCCTCCACAGATGTACAGGTGATTTTGGTTTTTGATAGTTTGGCTTGAAGTTGTTCGAATTTTTTAGAAAGTGTTTCAAGCTGTGTAGTGATCAGAGTGTTGGAATCGACGTGGTGCATTCCTTTATGTGATTATGTAGATCTTGGTGGGTTATAAGAGAAACTCTTCTTTGTTTCCTTCTCCATGATTTCAAATGCTTCGTTAGGTGATTTGGATCCCAGGTTTCCAACGGCTACTTGGTCGATGGCATGTTTGTTTTGACTAGATTGTGCGTCAAAGGAAGTTTTTACTTGCAACCATATGCTCAGTCTATGGTGTGGGCATCTTCTACAGAAGATTTTTGTATCTCTATCATGCTGTGTGTAACGACTCATCATCATCGGTCCGGAATCCGGTATTGCTAGCTCGGTATGTTGACAGTTTTTTCAGGCGGAAAGTATTTGAGGAGAAACTATTCAACCATCAGGTCCTAGTTGATGATGGAGCCAGAAGGAAGAGATTCTATCCATTCTAAGGCTTGACCCCTTAGAGAGAAAGGAAAGAGTCTGAGTTTGATCTGATCTTCTGAAGAGTTTTGAATTTTAAAGGTTCCGCAGATTCATAAAAATCGAGATATATGAGAAAGAAGGTCATCGTCGTGGAGACCATCAAATTGAACTGGATTTTCTACCATATGAGTGGTGCTTCATTTGATTTCGAAATGTTCGGTGATATCAGGTGGAGCCACTCCAGTGTCGTATCCTTCGAGAGTTGGCTTGGCATACTGGCTCAAGTTTGGTTCGTTATTTTGTGCCTCCATCATTTCTTCGGTTTGATTTTCTCCTGATGTGGTGGCGTCTAATGAATCGTCCTAGATTGCTTCGGCGGTTTCTGCAGTCCGTTTACGTGCTCGTAGACGAAAAAGTCATCCCAGTTAAGAAATAGTAGAAACAAACTCAAGTCCGAATGTAGAGGACATACATGGGGTTAAATCAAATTTAAACTATTAATATTAAACTAAAGGTTAGGCTAAAGTTAAGCTAAAAGTTTGGCTAAGCTATTTTAAAACTAAACTAAAGTATAAGTTAAGCTAAAGTAAAGGTTAGCTTAGCCTTAACAATACTTAATATTATATAAAAGAGAATAAGATAAAATAAAAGTTAAAAATTTGTACAATTATAACAATGATTAAATTAAAACTTGGATCATTCATAGAAACGTACCGTGTCCCTGGCAGCGGCGCCAAAAACTTTGATGTCTTGTGTGCGGTGCGTAAAAATATACTATGGATTGGAGATTTAGCTTTGCACAATATCATGTTTTAAATTTATAAAAGTGATTTCTACTACAACTAATCATATACAAAATAGGCAAGTGTATCTATCGTAAGTGTAGAATAGTATTGGTAAGAACCAAGTATTGATCCGTGGACACAAATGTTTCTAATAATGAATATTTGTCTTAATTAAATTGGAGAGTTTTAATCATTTTGTGTTGATTTTTGAACTTTTTATAAAATATAAATACTTATATACAATATATAGGTGACAATAAGAGAAGTTCTAAACGAGTAGTTCAATTATGTGAAGGTTACCATGTAAGATCAAGAATCCACTCCATTGTTACTTGATGATTATTAAATAAACATGTGATAAACTTGCCCTAATAATATATGATAGACTATATTCCTCATTTTTGAGTGAATATATTCTATGACATAATAGAATAAAGCATGCATATTTTCAAGTCTATCCTATGCTTAATAGCATGCTACCACGAGAATGTCAATTTAAGTAGACAAGCAGTAGGTAAAGTAGAATGATTAGGATTGAATTCGATTTCTCAAATACCAATCTTAACAACTTCTAGTGGTTGTAGTTAACTCACACAACCTCCCCTTAGTTGATTAGATTAGGTTATAATTACACATTCCATTAAAATATGATTTCTTTAACTAGCATGATAACCTAAGCAATCGTTTTAACAATTTTATTTTAGAATTATCAAAACTAGAGAAATAGATCATAACCTATATATCATCATTTCTAAGTGCAACATAGAGATCCATGTTTTATGTTGAATAAATTACCAAAGTATTCTTTTTTACAATTTCTAGTTTCCAAGAACATGAGTGATCATGAATGATTTTTAGTCATCAACCTTGATGTATTGATTAAATTGATAAAACATTTCTTCATCAATAGATAATTGCAAAATAACCATGTACTTTACCAAGCTAAACCACATGATTCACATAATCATCAAGTAAAACAAAGCTTCTTCATAGATTTTTGATGGTAAATGGAGTTTAGCTCATAATGAGCATTGTTATAAACATTAAAAGAGATGATGCTAAAAAAAACATGATTAAACTAGAACAATCTAACCAAATATGGATGAATCTCCCTTCTTAATGATGATGATGGATTATGATGATGTTGATGATGATGGTAGCCTCCAAGCCTACAAACTCTTCACAAGATCTTCAATATGAGTGTAAAGTGAGTGTTTTTATAAGAGAAACCCGTATAGAGATTTTCTTCAAGCACATTTGATTAATGCAACATTCTTCTCTATTTATAGGAAGTCTATCGAAGTAGGCACAGCCCTGTGTCCATAGAGGCACGGTCCCGTGTCCAGGTGTCCAGTTGCATTAAATGTTGTCAGATCGTACATGATGACTCACCACGGGGGCATGCTTCCTAAGGCACGGCCAAGTGCTTTTTGTGACATGTGCTAATTCTTTTTGTCTTATCTGAAAGGTGACCACGGCCCCATGGTGTCTTAAGCACAGCCACGTGCTTCTTTGTCCAGTATTTGTCCTTTCTTGTAGATTTTTGTTTTTTCTTGTGTTCAGAAGCATGGGGGCTTGGTTCTTGAGGCACGGGGGCGTGGCTGAGGGTTTTCTTGAGTTTTCTTTCATTTTTCATCATCTTTTCACTTGTTTCTTCGTTTAAGGCTTGGTTTTACCTGAAATTGCATTTTAATATGATAAGTAGCCTTCCGAGCGATATTATTCGATAGAAGTTTCAGTTTTTAAAGATTATTTGATGCTAAAAAGATGTATAATTTTATGTACATCAAGGACTCTCCATCCTCGGATATAATTAGGGTTCGGTTTCCCTCCTTCCTCGGATATTATTAGTGTTTGGTACTCTCCTTCCTCGAATATTATTAGGGTCATGTACCCTCCTTCCTCGGATATTATTAGGGTCCGGTAAGTCAACTTGGCGCATAAGTCATACATATACGTTTATTTACATAAACGATACATGCATACGTATACGTTTTTATACATACACGCCACATATATACATATACGTTTATATACATACACGGTGCATACGTACATATACGCTACATATACACATATACGTTTATACACTTATGCGTTTACATACATACTTATACGACCTCATCTACTTATGCGCTACTTGGACTTATACAGTACATAAATACACGCTGAAACTTATACATATACGCCATACATATGCGCTGCAATTTTTATAAGCTTCTTAATTTATACGTCGTATAAGTTCAATTCAGCTCTTTATTACGTGTTTTTAAGGTTTTTCATTGATTCCGGGGCCGTCAGCCGCCGTTAACCACCATGGTTGGCCGGGGTTGATCGTTTATGACCCAGGCAGCTTCGGGGTGTCCAGATCTAATCTAAGGTGGTCCTTAAGCTCGTTTTTGGTTGATTAAACACCCAAATAAAGCTACATCTAGATCCAAACGGCTCATACGACATCGCGGGGCTGCGGTGTCGGGTTATAAAATGTTGTGTCAGCAGAGATAAATGATTTCTACCAAGTTTCAAGGAAAAAGACTTCGTTTACCCGTCCTTTTCACGAACCAACCACTACTCGTTTTACCCGGAACGAACCAACTAACCCGTTTACAATTCAAGTTTGTTACTTTATCAATAACCATGCTCCGTTCTATCATCCTACCAATTTTCATGCAAAACCGTACAAGAAAAGTAAACATTTTTAACAAAAACGCACCTTTGAGGTTTATGAACGAAATCACTCAAATAGATCAAAACCATATCAAACAAACTCGAAATTGAGTGATTCAAGCGGCCATAGAAGTGTCTCGTCCCGATATACAAAACATTCTTCCTTTCGCAATAAAGCTAAGATCATAAATTCTTCCACTTTCTTTTAACATATATATATATACATATATATATATATATACATATATATATATATATATACATATATATATATATATATATATATATATATTGAGAGGATCATGAGAGAACTCCATTTTATGGAGAGAACTAGAGAACTAATAATGAATTATTTTTAATTTAATTAAAAAAAATATTTTTTAAATTTTTATTCTTTCATCCTTCTTATATGTTGTTATTCTTCACAACAAAAAAATATAAAAATAAAAAAAATTAAAAAAATTAACGTTGTAATGCATATATGCAATACATCGACTTTTATATAATGCATATGTGCAATAGTGTGCATTTTGATATTTGAAATAGTGTTGAGTAACATATATATAGTTGTTTGTATTGTATATTTGCAATAGTGTTATATTATATAAAAATAAAAAAAAATCGATACAGTGCATATGTGCATTAGTGTTGTATTACATATATGCAATAATATGTTTTGCATACAATTATTAGTGTTGTATTTGCACATATTCAATAGTGTGTATTATATAATGTATTTGTGTTGAATTACATGCAATAAAACACTATTTTATATATACAATACACATACGCATTACATAGACGGTCTTTTTTTTATTATTTTTTTAGGAACAATATCATCTTATTAGAAAGAGGAAAGAAAAAAAAATCACAAAATAATTTTTTAAAAATAGCTAAAAATAATTCTTTACTAGTTCTCTCTTTAAGAGGAGTTCTCTCTAGATCTCACCCCTATATATATATATAGATAATATATAGATATATTTATAATATATATATTATATAGTATATAATATTATATATATATATATATACATATATATATATAGTGCTAAATATTTAGATGAACTTAATCATGAAACTTACCGTTACCGAGCTTGCTTGAGCAACACATGGCTTTCTTGCATTGGCATCTTTTTTCTTTTCTTACTAAAGTCGTATTCTCTGTTCGAGTCTAAGCATGTAGGATGCTTAATTCTCTCGAACTTATGCTCTAATACCAACTTGTAAATCCCCGTTCTCGGCGCCCTACACTGTCGTTGGATTTACTCATAAACACAGTTCTAAATATCAGAGTTAGATTAAACTTTCGCGGAATAAGTAAAACTTCAATAATTCGTTGCAAAACATTCAACCTTGTCTTTAAAAACATAATATAAAAATATCTTATTTAAACATCATGACAAATCTTTAGATGCGAGCTTCCTCACTTCCTGCCATGTGTGTCCCTCAAGCTAATTGCTTCAATCTATTCACCTGCGTGCATACTAAAAGTCAGCTATGCTGAGTGATGTCTAGTTAATCAGATAACTTACTTTACATACACATTTACGTGCCCGAAGGTACGTATTACATATTTAATTTGTTCATCATCCTTCCATAAACATACTTTCATTCTTTCGTACTTTATTTCTTTAATATACACGATACACTCATAACTAACCTTGCATTGTAAAGAACATTTCGCCCTACATACCTTGGATATTGTTATCTTCCGGTACCCTCCATCCTCTAATATTATTATGGCATGATTTCCCTCCTTCCTTGGATATTATTAGGGTCCGGTACCCTCCTTCCTCGGATATTATTAGGGCCCGGTACCCTCCTTCCTCAGATATTATTAGGGTCTGGTGCCCTCCATCCTCAAATATTATTAGGGTCCAGTTTCCCTCCTTCCTAGGATATTATTAGGGTCTGGTACCCTTCCTTCCATGCAACCATACCATCATACATTCATTTTATTACTTTCATAAGTCTGTACTTCTTAAATCATTCATAGGTTATTAATAACATATTCACATGTCATACATACAACATTCATAACAACTCATATATCAAACATATTCACATATCATACACTTACCACTTAAGGTAAGTGTATTAACTAATCACATCGAGTATGCACACAGCCCCGAAAACATAACAAGGAAATGGGGCTAGAAACTCACCTGTAAACGATTCCTCGCTGAATTTACGATAATGCGCTTCTTGAGCTGTGCACGGCTTACTGTGTATCAATTAACAAGCATCACTAAACTATTCCTAATCATATCGTATTTCTATGTCGTTAACCATTTTAAACGTTACCCTTCATTATTAATTAATTACTTATCTTTAGCTCATATATCATCCATGTTTATCGTTTACGTACGTATACGCTATTTATCCTTCATTTATTTTATAAAATTATTTTAACGTATAAGTCCTACTAGCGTATAAGTTATTATTGGCGTGTAAGTGATCCAGCGTATAAGTCCAACATGTAAGTCGCCTTGGCGCATAAGTCATATATATACGTTTATATACATAAACGGCACATGCATACGTATACATTTATATACATACACGCCACATATATACATATATGTTTTTATACATACACGGTGCATGCGTACATATACACTACATATAAACATATACGTTTATATACTTATGTGTTTATATACATACTTATACGGCCTCATTTACTTATGCACTACTTGGATTTATACGGTACATACATACACGTTGCAACTTATACATATAAGCCATACTTATGTGTTGCTTTACTTATACGCTGCTTAACTTATACGACATATAAGTTCAGTTCAGCTCTTTATTATGTGTTTTTATAGTTTTTCTTAGATTCCGGCGCCGTCAGCCGCCGTTAACCACCATGGTTGGTCAGGGTTTGATCGTTTATGACCCAGGTAACTTCAGGGTGTCCAGATCTGTGCTAAGGTGCTCGTTAAGCTCGTTTTTGGTTGATTAAACAAAAATCTAAAGCTAGACCTAGATCCAAACGGCTCATACGACATCACAGGGCTGCGGTGTCGGGTTCTAAAATGTTCTGTCAGTTGAATAAACGATTTCTACCAAGTTTTATGCAAAACCGATTTCGTTTACCCATCCTTTTCACGTACCGAGCACTACTCATTTTACTCGAAACGAACGGACTAACCTGTTTACTATCAAGATCAATACTTTATCAATAATCATGGTCCGTTCTATCATCCTACAAATTTTCATGCAAATCCGTACAAGAAAAGTAAACCTTTTTAACAATAACACACCTTTGAGGTTTATAATCGAAATCACTCTAATAGACCAAAATCATATCAAACGAACTCGGAATCAAGTGATTCAAGCGGCCACAAAACCGTCTTGCCCCGATCTACAAACCCATTAGCTCTTCTTCTCCCAAAAACATGGCTACATTAGCCATAAAATCTAAACATTGGCCGGAAAACTCCGTTTTTAGCTGTAATGGTTTTGCTAATAAAATCTGGATTTCCCGGCCTCTGATCAAAGATCTGATCTATGGATATCTTCATTTATATTCCATGAACACTCATTTAAAATTTGAGACTGATCTGACGGTTAGATCTCCGGGAATCGTCGTGTCTTTAGGGGCTAATTTCTCAAAAACGGGAATTGAAGAAGTGTGTGTTTTTTAAGGTGTAGGCTATGTTGTAGAGATGAATGGAAATGGAAATGATTAGGTTTTAAGGGGTATTTATACTCCCTTAAGCCCATGGACCTTAGGCCCATCTTTTCTTTTTAGTCCATATTTTATTCCATCTTTAAAGCCTACTTAACATTCCATCTTTATTATTTTATAATTTCTTCTACTAACTCAAGTAAACGTTTCCATCATTAATAAATAATATATTAAATATTTCATTTATAAATTTCGGGATGTTACAAGTTGGCTGTGTTGAGTGAGTTAAAGATTTGCCTTGGCTGGGGGCACAGGTTCGAGCCACCCCCAGCCCATTTTGGGTATTTTTTTAACTATAATTCCTTTTTTAGACTATATGTTACATATTATGTCACACCCCGATCGCGATGGCGGAAAAATCGAGGCGCGGCGACGAAGTCGTGATTGTTGAGCACAATAGTATAAAAGTCTAAATGCATAAACATAACCAAAATGTCAAATATTACATCAACCAGGTAACATGAAACAAATTGTTTTAAAACAAAATATCAAGTTCCAAACAACTTCTAGCCTAGCCTTCATCTCTCTAAGGCCTCTAAACTTGCTAGGGATTTCCTGCTGCTTTATTTCCTGAAAACATGTAACAAACTGTCAACTACATAAAGTAGATGAGTGAATTCATAGGTTTAAAGAAAAAGAGTTTATACACAAACATACTAGTATAGGTTGTAGGGGTTTATATATAGGGTGTACCTGCGGCTAACCCACCACTCCTACAATTTATACTACTATGTTTGGGTATAATACCCGGTTTTTAAAAAAAGGCTTGTAAGAAAAGATCTCTTGGTTTTCCCAAAGAGGTTTTTGTAGTAAGTAAAACATGAAATGTTCTCCTGGACTCTCAGCGAGGTTATTACTCTCCCACTAGAGTCGTATGTGATAAGATTACTCAAAGATTGGTGGTCTCCCAACGGTACATGTAGCACATAACAGTTAAGCATAAACAAGGACATATGAATTAGAGCATACTAAGTTTACTAGATAATCCAACGCCAAGATACCAAGTGTTACTAGTATCCAAGATGATGGTGAATGAATGATGATGAATGATGATGAATGATGACGAAGCCCAATGATCACACAAGACTTGATTTGAACCCACGCAAGACTTAAACCAAGACTACCTCGCTCTTGCCATCCAGGACTCAGCTAGGTTCTACCGAGAGTAGGATAGACTCCCCAAAGAATCCTGGGTTCTCTTGGTCCCTACCGAGACTAGTATAGGTCCTCAAGAGTTATGGATTCCACCGAGACTAGTATAGAATCCCATGAGTTACGAGTGCCACCGAGAATAGAATTGCCACTCATGGTCGTGAGTTCTACCGAGAGTAGAATAGACTCTCAAATCCAATTCAACTCATGATGCTTTGATCTCTAGATTTCCATACTGACACGATGACTATGATGACATGAATATGATTCCCATTCCCATGATGTCAATGTTCATAGAATTTCCCATACTCATTGATTTCCAATGTTCTTAGATCTCCATAAGTTGATGGGTTTCCCCATGTTCATAGATTTCCAAAGTTTATAGATTACCAAAAAGCTTGTGGATTTCCGCACGTGTGTAGAAATCCAAAGGTTTATAGTTTAAAGAGTGTTTGCATAAATGATTTTGTCCAACCGTGTAAAGTTACCATGTTTCCACCCCCATAGTTTTGAAAAGCTTAAATAGGGGCTATGAACTCACCTTGTTGGTTTAGTAAGGCTGCTAGAGGCGACGAGTGCTATCCAATTTGTTGATCCTCTAAGTCTAGAATAGGGCATAATAGGTTAACAACGTGTTATAAGTCTAAGAGTACAAGCCTACGCGACCTCGAGCAAAAACTGGGTTTTAAAGCTGAAAAAAAAAAAACAGGAGGCTGGATCTGATTCAACTGAATAGGATCTGATTCGACCGAATAGGATCTGATTCGACCGAATAGGATCTGATTCGACCGAATAGGATCTGATTCGACCGAATAGGATCTGATTCGACCGAATAGGATCTGATTCGACCGAATAGGATCTGATTCGACCGAATAGGATCTGATTCGACCGAATAGGATGTGATTCGACTCCTTCAAGCCGGGTGACGGAGAAACCTACGGGAAATCGCGATTTTTGTGATTTTTCGACCAAAATTGATGTTTTATACATGGAAATGCTCAGAATTCAAAGACCTAATGATTCCTAGTATTTATAACAACAAAAACTTGCATTTTGACACCAAAAATGACGGTTTTTGACCAAGAACACACTTGACACAAAAGTTGGGGTTTTTGCTCGATTCGGGGCCGGATTTGATGATAAAAACGTATGATTTTCAAGAAGATCTTACCAAAAACAACAACAAACAGATTTGTGGACTCGGATTTGAAGTTTGAAGACTTCTCTCTCTAGTTTCTCTCTCTAGAATGAGAGTGTTTGGGTGGGTTTTGTGAAAGTGTTGGTGAAAATGAAAGAGGTGGTGCAAGAACACTTGATTTCCCGCTTAAATACTCGGGTGACTCGGGTTCGGGTTTAGGCTACCTACGGGTCAAGACTAGTCGAGTTCATAAGTTTTTAAACAAACTAAAACTTTTTCAGCAAAACTTTTATAAAATCATTTTTCGAATAATTATTTGAAATCTTTTTAAATAAAAACATTTTATTTTTCGAAAGCATAAAAATTAATATTTTTCAGGCGTAAATGTCGTTTTATGAAATAAACATTTTAAATGATAAAAACAGATTTTTTTCCAATGATATGGGTTCCGAACTTATCGTCCAGAACCCAAAGTCTATAGTTTCCGATGATTTCACGATCTTAGTTTACTAATCGAATTTCAGGGCGTTACATCCTCCCCAATTTAGAGGAATTTCGTCCCGAAATTTAGATTTTTGTATACTTGATTAAGTTTTGATTTAGATTACACGATCCCATGATGACCACTATGCGCCACTACCTCTAATATTCATCTTGGATACCACCCAAATCAAGCTGAAGGGGTTTATATATAGGGTGTACCAGCAGCTAACCCACCACCCCTTCAACCCCACTTGAGTGTTTCTTTCGACTCCTATTAGATCAATGACACACAGGACGACACACTATTTTCCACTACAAGGCATCACCTTCAAGCTTTACATCAGACATATTCATTTCGGATTGAAGGGGTTTATATATAGGGTGTACCAGCGGCTAACCCACCACTCCTTCAATCTTCTGTGAATAATTCCCTCAATAACTCTTGAATTTAACGTCTCACAGCTGCCACGCTAACTATGAGTCCCTAATTCCAAGTCTCGCTTCAGACATAACCAACTTGTGCTGAAGGGGTTTATATACAGGGTGTACCAGCGGCTAACCCACCACTCCTTCAACATTCATTGATTAATTCCCTACACAAACCTTGAGTTCACGACTCATAGTTACACAATAGCAAATTGTTTATACACGTATACACCTGTGACCTTGATGCAATTATATTCCGGACTATAATTACGAGCTCACCTTGTATCAATGTATAAACTCTATTGCGTGCGGTTAGAGAATTGACACGACACCACACACACACACACAACCATGCTTTATGAATGCTAGAATAATGACAAATTTTGGCTCAATGATACATAGTTCACTCCAATGTCTACATGATTAAGTATGCACGACTTGTGTTTTCCAGCACGAGTCATGAGTAGCCAAACTTGGTGTTATGCAAATAAGAGAATATTTATAAGCAAATAGGAACAACATGATACTTTATCGAATAATATTGGTCCCTGATTACATGATTACGATTACATAGACTCCAAGATTTCTAGAATTACAAAGATGATGACTATGCGAACAGATGAGGGTATTCCTCCTTCATCTTATCTTCTCGTTCCCATGTGAACTCGGGTCCACGATGGTTGTTCCATCGCACCTTGACTATAGGTATCCGGCTTCGCTTAGTCTTTTTGACTTCTCGATCTAGGACCTCGACAGGTTCCTCAACAAAGTGTAGTTTGTCGTCGATGTGAACCGTGTCGATCGGGATTTGAGCGGTCTCGTCAACGAGGCACTTTTTGAGTTGCGACACATGAAAAACGTTGTGAACTCGGCTGAGTTCTGGAGGCAATTCCAGGCGATAGGCTACGGGTCCGACCTTTTCGATGATCTTGAAAGGTCCCACGTACCTTGGAGCAAACTTTCCCTTCTTCCCGAAGCGAACAACGCCCTTCCAGGGGGAAACTTTGAGCATTACGTGATCGCCTATTTGGAACTCCAGAGGTTTGCGGCGTTTGTCAGCATAATACTTGTGTCGACAGCGGGCGTCCTTAAGTCTTTGCTGGATGATGGCGATACTGTCAGTGGTTTCCTGTATCAGTTCCGGGCCGATGATTTGAGAATCTCCGGTCTCGGACCAACACAGTGGAGAACGACATTTCCTGCCATAGAGTGCCTCGAATGGTGCGCATTTGATGGTAGCATGATAGCTGTTATTGTATGAGAACTCTGCAAGAGGAAGGTGAGTCTCCCAGCTACTACCGAATTCAAGGATACAGGCTCTGAGCATATCCTCCAGGGTTTGTATGGTCCTTTCGCTCTGTCCATCCGATTCAGGATGATAGGCAGAGCTAAGTTTCACACTTGTCCCAAAGGCTTTCTGAAATGACTTCCAGAACCTTGACGCAAAAGTGGGGTCACGGTCAGACGTGATGCCCTTAGGCACACCGTGACGGGTTACGATCTCACGAATGTAAATCCGCGCCAGCTTCTCCGTGGTGTAGTCCTCACGGACAGGGAGAAAGTGAGCGGATTTGGTCAAGTAATCCACGATAACCCAAATCGTGTCATAACCGCTGGGTGTCCGCGGGAGTTTGGTAATGAAGTCCATAGCGACTTCGTCCCACTTCCACTGCGGTATGATCGGTTGTTGTAGCAGGCCAGATGGTCTCTGATGTTCAGTCTTGATCCGCGAGCATGTTAGACATCTACCGACGTATAAAGCTATGTCTTTCTTCATACCCGGCCACCAGAAGTGAGACTTGAGATTCTGATACATTTTATCACTGCCTGGGTGAATAGAGTATCTGGATTTGTGCGCTTCGTTCAGGATGAGTTCTCGAAGTGGTTCAGAGTTTGGAATCCACATGCGATTTAAGTAGTAAAGTATACCATCAGACTTGGTTTCAAACTTCCGTTCGGCACCGCAAGATAGCATATTTTTGAGATCACCACCAGCAATCGCTTGCTTTTGAGCTTCAAGAACCATGGAGGGAAGATTGGACTGAATACGGATCGCATGCAACTGGGTCCTTTCCTTGCGACTTAACGCGTCAGCCACTACGTTAGCCTTTCCAGGGTGGTAGCGGATTTCGCAGTCATAGTCACTTAGGAGTTCAACCCATCGACGTTGTCGCATGTTTAGCTCCCTTTGATTGAGGATGTGTTGTAGGCTCTTGTGGTCGGTGAAGATGACACATTTCGTACCGTATAGGTAGTGTCTCCATATTTTTAAGGCAAAGACCACAGCACCCAATTCCAAGTCATGAGTGACATAATTCCTCTCATGACTCTTGAGTTGACGCGAGGCGTAAGCGATGACCCTTCCGCGTTGCATTAAGACGCAGCCTAGACCTTGGCTCGAGGCGTCGCAGTAAACAACAAAATCATCGTTACCCTCAGGAAGCGACAGGATTGGAGCATGACAGAGTTTATGTTTCAATGTTTGGAAAGCCTCTTCCTGCTCTTGGCTCCAAATGAACGGTTCCCCTTTTTGAGTTAACATTGTGAGGGGCAACGCGATCTTTGAAAAGTTCGAGATGAACCGACGGTAGTACCCAGCCAAACCAAGAAATGAACGAATTTCGGTCGGCGTCGTAGGCGCTTCCCAATTCTTGATGGCTTCAATCTTGGCAGGGTCGACATGAATGCCTTCCTTGTTAATGATGTGACCTAAGAATTGAACTTCCCTTAGCCAGAATTCGCATTTGGAGAATTTGGCGTAGAGTTGCTCTTTTCTCAGCAGATCCAAGATAAGCCTGAGATGAAGCTCATGGTCGGCTTTAGAGCGGGAATAAACGAGAATATCGTCAATGAAGACGATAACAAACTGGTCCAGGTATGGGCGACAAACGCGATTCATGAGATCCATGAACACCGCGGGAGCATTCGTCAAACCAAATGGCATGACAAGGAACTCGTAGTGTCCATATCGAGTTCTGAAAGCGGTTTTCGCGATGTCGTCCTCCATGACGCGCACTTGGTGATAACCTGAGCGTAGGTCGATCTTGGAAAAGTAGGTGGCTCCTTGCAGCTGGTCGAAAAGATCGTCAATCCTCGGTAGTGGATACCGATTCTTGACGGTGAGTTTGTTAAGCTCACGATAGTCTATGCACATCCGGAAAGATCCGTCCTTCTTTTTGACGAAGAGGACTGGAGCTCCCCATGGAGATGAACTAGGGCGAATAAAACCCTTGTCCAGTAGTTCCTGCAGCTGGCTCGATAATTCCTGCATTTCTGACGGAGCCAAACGATACGGAGATTTTCCCACGGGGGTTGCACCGGGAACTAAATCGATGTGGAATTCGACTTGTCGGCTAGGAGGAAGTCCGGGCAAGTCTTCAGGAAAAACGTCTGGAAATTCACGCACGACGGGGACATCTGAGAGCTTCTTCCCCTTTGATTCCTTGATGGAGACATGAGCTAGGAAGGCGGGACACTTCTTTCGAAGGCATCGCCGGGCTTTTAAGCAGGAGATTAATTTCAGACATCTGCCTGATCTCTCTCCTTGAATAGTTATAGACTCGCCAGAAGAACAAGGAACGCGGATGAGTTTCTCGGCACACACTACTTCCGCGTGGTTGTTGGACAACCAATCCATCCCCACAACTACATCGAAACTTCCTAGTTGCATAGGGATGAGGTCAATGCTAAGAGGCGTCTGATCAAACGTAAGCGTGCAATTGCGAACGATTTCGTTCACTTGGGTAGACTCTCCGTTTGCCAATTCGACAGAGAAAGCGGGGTCTAAGACGGAAGTTCCTAGATTAAGCAATGGGACCAATGCGCTAGAAATAAAACTTCTATCTGCACCCGTATCAAATAGAATAGAAACCCAGAGATTGTTGAGAATGAACGTACCAGTAATGACGTCAGGATTTTGGCGAGCTTCAGCAGCGCCAATAGTAAAGGCTCGGCCTCGGGCCGGTGGAAGATTTGCAAGACGAGGACACCTGCTCTTGAAGTGGTCCGTGGCTCCACACTCGAAACAGCCTCGAGTGTTGCTGGGTTGGGAACTGCTGCTCTGTATCGCCAGTTGATTACCTTGAAATCTGCAGCGTTCCGCTAGGTGCCCCAAACGTCCACAGCTCGTGCATTTCCAGCACGGGGTTCCGGCAGGATGATGAAATTGGCAAGTGCCGCACTTGGGGTGAACCCCAGTGTACTCCCTCTTTGGCCTTCCAGAAGGGGTGGGAGCAGGAGCGACAGAGCTGATTGGGGTTGCGGGAGTAACCATCGCGTAACTGCTAGCCTTATGCTTTTTGATGCGGTTGCTCTTTTTGGATAAGCCCTCAGCGGCCTTGCCCGTGTCCTTGGCTAGGACCCCAGTCTTAACCTGATCCTGGGTCAGTCGGGCAGCTAGTTCAATCGCCGCTTGCAGGGTTGATGGGTCAGCCCCGATAACGATTCCACGAACAGTGTCAGGTAGGCCATTGATGTAAAGCTCTATAGCCCGGGAGGGAGGGGTGACCAGGTGTGGTACGAGAAGGGAGAGCTCGTGAAAACGCTCCGTGTACCCTTGGTGATCAGCGCCCTTCATTTTGTGCACCCAAAACTCAGCTTCAAGTTTCTGCACCTCACTGCGAGGTACGAACTCGCGGGTAACCAATGCTACAAATTCCGTCCAGGTCATGGCCAGGGCAGCTTCACGCCCACGGGTTCTTATCTCATTGTTCCACCAGGTCAGCGCGCGTTTAAACAACATGCTTGCCGCGTGCGTGACCTTCAGTGCCTCAGGGCACGAGCTTATAACAAAGGCTGCCTCCATCTTTTCGATCCACTGGAGGAGACCAACGGCGCCTTCTGTACCGCTGAAGCTGGTGGGTTTTGTAGTCATGAAGTCCTTGTATGGCTTATTCGCTGGTTCATTTGCGTTCTGAGCTGGAGTTTGGTTGGCCCCAGAGGTTCCTTCTTGCCTCAGCCCCTGGCTGATGGTTGTTACCATGCCTGGTAACACAGCCGCGATCTGCTGGGCTATAAGGTTGGCTAACTCAGCGGAGTCCATGGGAGCGGGTGCACGTCTGGGAGGCATTCTACGCATGACGAAAAACGAGCGTTAGATAGAATCAATGATACGCCAAAGATTTAAGAATAGAGGACATAGATTATACCAAGAATACAGAATGACATGACTCAAGAGATATGAATGCTTGATGACCGAAGATTTTGGTATGACTGAATGACTCAGAGGTTTACAATTAATATGCAGCACATAAGCACGTAGCACGTATATAAGTGTAGGCATGTGATTGTGATGCATGAGCTATCTAGAGTCAAGGATCCTAGGTTATAGTCTAGGTCGGTTTCCTAATTCCCTATAACCACTGGCTCTGATACCAATCTGTCACACCCCGATCGCGATGGCGGAAAAATCGAGGCGCGGCGACGAAGTCGTGATTGTTGAGCACAATAGTATAAAAGTCTAAATGCATAAACATAACCAAAATGTCAAATATTACATCAACCAGGTAACATGAAACAAATTGTTTTAAAACAAAATATCAAGTTCCAAACAACTTCTAGCCTAGCCTTCATCTCTCTAAGGCCTCTAAACTTGCTAGGGATTTCCTGCTGCTTTATTTCCTGAAAACATGTAACAAACTGTCAACTACATAAAGTAGATGAGTGAATTCATAGGTTTAAAGAAAAAGAGTTTATACACAAACATACTAGTATAGGTTGTAGGGGTTTATATATAGGGTGTACCTGCGGCTAACCCACCACTCCTACAATTTATACTACTATGTTTGGGTATAATACCCGGTTTTTAAAAAAAGGCTTGTAAGAAAAGATCTCTTGGTTTTCCCAAAGAGGTTTTTGTAGTAAGTAAAACATGAAATGTTCTCCTGGACTCTCAGCGAGGTTATTACTCTCCCACTAGAGTCGTATGTGATAAGATTACTCAAAGATTGGTGGTCTCCCAACGGTACATGTAGCACATAACAGTTAAGCATAAACAAGGACATATGAATTAGAGCATACTAAGTTTACTAGATAATCCAACGCCAAGATACCAAGTGTTACTAGTATCCAAGATGATGGTGAATGAATGATGATGAATGATGATGAATGATGACGAAGCCCAATGATCACACAAGACTTGATTTGAACCCACGCAAGACTTAAACCAAGACTACCTCGCTCTTGCCATCCAGGACTCAGCTAGGTTCTACCGAGAGTAGGATAGACTCCCCAAAGAATCCTGGGTTCTCTTGGTCCCTACCGAGACTAGTATAGGTCCTCAAGAGTTATGGATTCCACCGAGACTAGTATAGAATCCCATGAGTTACGAGTGCCACCGAGAATAGAATTGCCACTCATGGTCGTGAGTTCTACCGAGAGTAGAATAGACTCTCACGTCCAATTCAACTCATGATGCTTTGATCTCTAGATTTCCATACTGACACGATGACTATGATGACATGAATATGATTCCCATTCCCATGATGTCAATGTTCATAGAATTTCCCATACTCATTGATTTCCAATGTTCTTAGATCTCCATAAGTTGATGGGTTTCCCCATGTTCATAGATTTCCAAAGTTTATAGATTACCAAAAAGCTTGTGGATTTCCGCACGTGTGTAGAAATCCAAAGGTTTATAGTTTAAAGAGTGTTTGCATAAATGATTTTGTCCAACCGTGTAAAGTTACCATGTTTCCACCCCCATAGTTTTGAAAAGCTTAAATAGGGGCTATGAACTCACCTTGTTGGTTTAGTAAGGCTGCTAGAGGCGACGAGTGCTATCCAATTTGTTGATCCTCTAAGTCTAGAATAGGGCATAATAGGTTAACAACGTGTTATAAGTCTAAGAGTACAAGCCTACGCGACCTCGAGCAAAAACTGGGTTTTAAAGCTGAAAAAAAAAAAACAGGAGGCTGGATCTGATTCAACTGAATAGGATCTGATTCAACCGAATAGGATCTGATTCAACCGAATAGGATCTGATTCGACCGAATAGGATCTGATTCGACCGAATAGGATCTGATTCGACCGAATAGGATCTGATTCGACCGAATAGGATCTGATTCGACCGAATAGGATCTGATTCGACCGAATAGGATCTGATTCGACCGAATAGGATCTGATTCGACCGAATAGGATCTGATTCGACCGAATAGGATCTGATTCGACTCCTTCAAGCCGGGTGACGGAGAAACCTACGGGAAATCGCGATTTTTGTGATTTTTCGACCAAAATTGATGTTTTATACATGGAAATGCTCGGAATTCAAAGACCTAATGATTCCTAGTATTTATAACAACAAAAACTTGCATTTTGACACCAAAAATGACGGTTTTTGACCAAGAACACACTTGACACAAAAGTTGGGGTTTTTGCTCGATTCGGGGCCGGATTTGATGATAAAAACGTATGATTTTCAAGAAGATCTTACCAAAAACAACAACAAACAGATTTGTGGACTCGGATTTGAAGTTTGAAGACTTCTCTCTCTAGTTTCTCTCTCTAGAATGAGAGTGTTTGGGTGGGTTTTGTGAAAGTGTTGGTGAAAATGAAAGAGGTGGTGCAAGAACACTTGATTTCCCGCTTAAATACTCGGGTGACTCGGGTTCGGGTTTAGGCTACCTACGGGTCAAGACTAGTCGAGTTCATAAGTTTTTAAACAAACTAAAACTTTTTCAGCAAAACTTTTATAAAATCATTTTTCGAATAATTATTTGAAATCTTTTTAAATAAAAACATTTTATTTTTCGAAAGCATAAAAATTAATATTTTTCAGGCGTAAATGTCATTTTATGAAATAAACATTTTAAATGATAAAAACAGATTTTTTTCCAATGATATGGGTTCCGAACTTATCGTCCAGAACCCAAAGTCTATAGTTTCCGATGATTTCACGATCTTAGTTTACTAATCGAATTTCAGGGCGTTACATATTAATCATTTAAATGTTATTATTAATATTATATATATATATATATATTAATTAGGGGACCAAGAGACTTGGAGCAAAAGTTTTGAGAAGGAACCTCTGATTCATGAAGCATTCGGTTTCGATCTTTATTTATAATTTCTTTTCTAGATAAATGAGTTTTTCTACCGGAATTGATTTGCTTTTGTCTATTATTATGAGTAGCTAAATCCATTGAACTACCTAGATTTGGTGAATTGATGATTATTTGAAAATTGTTTTGGGTGTTTAACTAGTCTTTGATTGATTCCCTATTTTCAAGTTCATATTTTGTGATTTTATTCTGTGGTTGCTATTGTGATTGATTAGTTTTCATCTTAATGAACCCCGTGTGATCTTATCTTTCATGAATTAGTTTCATCTTTAGTCTAGGGTTGCATGTTTACTGATTACTTGGTGTTTTACGGTTGTTTGTGGTAGATATCACCAAAGGTTTTGTGAGGTAGAAGTTGTTTAAATCAATTGTTCACCCACCCCCCTTTTAGTTGGACTAAGACACTAGGGGTCGGTTTATCTCTTTAGCCTAGTTGATTTAGTTAGCTGTTACAAGACTACATGCGGTTTCCTAATTGTTGATTAGGTTAATTTGTAAGTCGATTTATAAGATCCTTAATATTGAATTACCCCCTTTCCCCTAGGATTGTTATGCTACGAGCCTTAGAGGGATTTGTGACTTACACATGGACCAAGTGGTGAGTAGTTAAAGAATCAGCCACGCATTATTCTACTTTGTAGATAGTTAGGGCTTTTTAGCAAAACTGATCGTGGGGACCTACTTATCCTTATAATTTCCTCGCTAGTTTATCATTAGAACCCAGTTTCATAGGCTTGTTGTCACCCGAGCATCATTAATAGTCGTTAAGGATCCTTACCTAGGTGGTTCTCGTTCATCATATATAAGTGCTCCGTTAGTTCTGTTAAGTTTCCCTGTTAGTTATGTTAGTTTTAAATAAATAAGATAAAGAAATATACTATTTAGGCAGGACTTGGTTAGAGTTTAGTATTTGTGCCACCTCACGGGTCTTCGTTTTCGATACTCGGACTTACTAGATTATGCTGCTACGCGACCGGTACACTTGTCGTTGTGTGAAGCTAGTTAGGTTATTCCGTTTTATTTTAAGACTTAGTGTTGAATAACAAGATTAATATTTGTATTTATATATAGCTTTTCGCACATCATATATGCATCAAATTTATTTTTAGTTAAAAATAATTAGTTAAAAAAATCTCTTCATATAATCTATTGAAAATTTTAAATATTTATTTATTTAAATATTTTGTTTATAATTATAACTTTATTAATAATATGCTATTTATTATAAAATTGATATATAAAAGTAATAACAATGATAATAAGCCTAAGTAATATTTAACTTCCATAATAATATACTCGATCATCAAAATTTCTGAATCCCTATCTAGTCATTCATTTATATTCGTTTCGGCAATTATACTTTATTAGGATATCTCGTGGGTTTTGCTAAAGAGCTTGATCTACCTTTATATCTTATCAAATCATTATTTTCTCACTTATTTATTAACGTGAGTATCTCACTCCCCACTTTTACTCATTTTATCTTTTGGGGACATATGCGTAGCTAGATATTTTTATGTTATATACTATTCAACCGCAACTGTTTATCCTCGTGTGTATATCAGTTTATGCCTAACTTGGTATTTGCTTACCAGCTTTATTTTACTGCATTCAGAAAGGTCCATCATTAATAGTATGATCATACGACTATCTTTGGTAACCAATGTTCATTCGTATGTCAAGGATTTAACCCTATCTTTATAATTGGTTGAATTGTTTATGTGTTATGCCTCAACTGTTTATCTCACAGGAACAGTTTGTATCTTTCTTTATATAGTATATATTTCACTTAACTGGTGTTTTACTCACTCAACCTCGAGTTGGCAAAAACCAATTTATATTTTCAACGCATATGCAGGTCACCATGTGATTTGATTATAGGATTTATTGAAGAAACATAGAGTTTGCTATGCTAGAGAAGAGATACCAAGATTTAATCTGATTTGAACTATTTACCTTCTTATATGTTTTAATTATGAATACTGTATTTTTTTGTTTGGAGGTTGTTTTAATTAAATAAATAAATATTATGATTTTCAAATTACTGCATGATTGTACCTTGAGAGCTGTGAGCAATCAACTCACGCACCGACATTACTGCCTTAGTTTGGGGTGTGATAGATTGGTATCAGAGACGAAGGTTTAAGATAGGTCGTTTGTGGTGCCTTAGTAACATGCTTAGGAGCCCCATAAGTGCTTATCTGTTTTCTTTATGTGTTCAAATTAATTGTTTACTGTTTTCTTAGATAATTAATTAATTATTGTTTATTATTATATTGTCATGCACGCACACAACTCTGAGGCTGCCTCAACCTTCAAAGATAAATTTTCTTAAATAATTTAGATTTCCTTTTTATCTTTGGAAAATTCCATAAGAATTCCCTAGTTTTGTTTTTTTTTACCCCTTCACCTTATGGCTAGGTAGTATTAAAAGTTCTTCTAGACCAAAGAGGAACACAACTGTAATATGACTGACACAATAGGTTGATTTTATACCGATTTCACGGTGGTTCGTGGCTAAATTTGGTAAATTCCGATTATTATGTTTTGTTATTTAAATTGTTAGTTAGGTGAAAAATCCATGGTATCCATGGGCACTCCTACTATCCATTCCTCATCTTGTTTTGAATGTAAATTTTTTTTGGAGTTCATCATACGTGGTGTTTCATAGGATGCTCCAACTACTCATTTTTATTCTCTCGTTTATTCTTTATTTTGTTTGGTCGGTTAAAACACCATGTAACGCTCATGGGCCGACAAACTCTATTGTATTGTTAATTCGTTAATTTGTTGGGACAGTTAAAATTGCATGTAACGCTCATGGGCCGTCCAACTCAGTTACTTTTATTCGTTAGTTTCGTTGGGTCATTCAAACTGCCATGGGAATCTAATGGGAGGCCAACACACAAACTTTGTTTCGTTATTTTATTGTAAAGTTAACTTAATCAAATAAAAAAATCAAATTTTAAACTTACCTCATATCCTCATCTAGTTATCACTCATTACTCGTTTTGATTACATCATCTAATAAGTATTTACGCAATGTACCCCTTGTCTTATAGACTTTTACCTTTATTCCCCAAGATACGATGCAAATCCCCATTTATAAAAGCAATGCTATTATAAGTTATCTAAAACAATTAAAGTTTTATTATTTAATTAGTTTCCCCAACTTATCATTCACCTTTTAGATCTTTATTTTTTATCCTCATAGAATGTTTTCCCTAAGAAACTGTCGTCATCCTTAACATCAACTGCCAATGAGTTAAATACTGCAATATCTAGAATGAGAACTCAATTTCAAAACCTTAAAACAACCAATTCAATCTTGTTATTAACTTCCTTGGTGGTAACTTTAATACATTTATCCCTACTCATCCTCATAACAACAACAAAAACAATCGCAAGTCTAACCATAAAAACTATGTTGTTAACCAAATCAATCATCAAACCTCGACAAAATCAAAGTATCCTGAGCAAGAAACTTTACATCGGTATTCCCTAGTTATGCCCCACTAGTAACTATCATCATTCGACTCAATTCTCATGTCGTTTTTGCACCCAATGTAATCGCTTCGATCATCTTTGCAAATACTTGCCCTACATCGCCTAGTACACAAGACGTCCCTCAATGGTCTATGACGTCTACTTAACCTACACACCTTCTACACGTGCTTGCTACAACTATGGAAACCCTAATCATCTATGCCATGTGTGTCCTCGACAATTCATATTCATCGAGCTCAACTTTATCAAACCAACTCAAATCAAACACCACTTTTGCAACACATACAAGTTCAACCTAATCAAGCCGTCTCAAATAAACTAACCCCAATTATTCAAGTTTTTATAAATTCAATTAATCATGATGTTTTAATCAAGATGAATCCAAATCAATCGTAATTAATTTTTCTCAAAATTGTTTTTTAATTTTTCAACATTTTTTAGCTAAACATATTTTTGTATAATCAATCATACACAATCGCACCTTTTTGTTTAACTTTGGCTTTGAAATAATACAATTTGGATAAACCATCAATATAAAGTGTTTTATCTGAGATAATAAAATTAATCTTACTTTCCAAGACAGTCGTTTATGATACCGTACTTCTTGTTTAAGTTGTTTATCCTCGTTCATTACTAACCCATCTCAATATCCACTATAAGGAATCATTTCCTTTCCGACTCTTAAGATTTATATCCTTATATCAAAAAGATGTTTTGGAAATTTTAATATTTTATTAAAACAACTCAAAATTTTAATTCATTATTAGCAATATTTTACACAATGACTATCTTTTATTTATAACCAAAACGTATTAAGATTCTTGTTTTCTCGAAAAAAAACAAAAAAAAACATGTCTTTCAAATGTTTTGTAACTCACATGATGCGACGAATTACGTGGACCATCCGACGATCTAAGTAATTATGGAGGCTTACGTAATTATCTAAATCCTCGCATGAAAATCATAAAGCGTACAATCGTGTGTCATAATGTGGCATCGAAAGTAATTGAGTTAACGGTACAAATGTAAAAATACGAATGTAAAAATGATAATGACATAGTGGATACGCCGCTGGTGTAACATCTGGCATATATTTTCGTTAATGTAATCACATTTACTATCCTATTATCATCTTATTAATAAAATCTCTCTTTATTAAAGATCTATATCTAGTAAAGTTAAGAAAAAGTCCAAATTTCGGCACGAAATGAGAAAAACATGCAAAAACCTCAGGCAACGAGCAAGAAAGTAAATAAACCATTAGATTGATAAAACAATCTCAACAATTCAATATATATATATATATATATATGAAAACCTGTGAGTCAACATAAAAATATAATTTAGGAAGGCTCAAATCAGGAAAAATGGAAAATAAGAAACACGAGCCAATCCAGGTGCCGGAAAGGACCCCGCATAAACTATTTCCAAGAAAATGGTTTTCATGGTCCATACTGTCAAGAATTTGATTTCGTTCAAAGTCTGACAAAAATTATTGAAAACGGGATCCGTTTAGATATTTAAATCACGCAGTACGTTAAACGATTAACCGAAAATACCTAGTTATTAACCAAAAACCCCTCATATTCCCCCAACCCCTAGGCCGGCTCCTCCCCTTGGACAACTCATACCCCATCTCTACATATGTACCAATCATAATCTTCCAACTAAACCCATTAATCATTACATTCTAGAAGGAATACACTTGTTTAATTCGTAAACTCTACTATCCAACTCAACACCCTAACTCTGCCTCTTCCTCTCCCTTAAATAACTCGGCCCAAACACCCCCCTAATCATACACATCCAAATTAAAATTAACAATCAAACACACACACACATAATCAATAACATGGATATTCAAATCAAAGATCAAGAAGGGATTAAACTATTAAGGAGCTATTAGGAAGGAAGCACAATTTTAAGGCCCCGTTCCCGGTAGCGCTACTTTAGCGTCGGATTTACTCATAACACAGTTCTTACAAATCAGAGTTAATTAAAACTTTTCGCGGAATATTAAACATCAACCATTCGTTACAAAAGATTAAATCTTTTCTTTGATACCATAACACAAAAAATTATATTTAAAACATCTTTACTTCTATCTTCAGATGTCAGCCGTTCAATCCATGCCATGTGCCGTCCTCATGCTAACTCTATAATCAGCTCACCTGCGTGCATACTAAAAGTCAGCTACGCTGAGTGAGTACTAGTTAATCAAGCAACTTATCATACAACCACTACATGCATTATATACGTATCTGAAGACACGTAGTCCACTATCTGACCTGCTCACCTTACCACTTATCCTCTTATTTATCCCTACCACTTAACCACTTTAATAACGAATGACGTTATGCCACTTTGCCACTTTAATAACGTATAACGTTATGCCACTTTGCCACTTTAATAATGAAGTCACAGATAGGCTTACCCTACCACGTACTACCGTCATGCCACTAACACTCTTACTAGACTCTTGCCACTTCTAACACACTCTACCTCTACTTGTTTACAACACCCTTCATATCAACATCATTTACATAATAAACAAGTTACATAATAACATTTACACACACTAATAACCACTTGACAATCACTATCCTTGGCGATACGTGCAATATCCGAGGATCGTTCACACACCGACAAGCATTATATAATAGCTACCTCATATAACATCTATAGCATACACTTACCACTTAAGGTAAGTGTATTAACACTTCACATCGAGTATGCACACAGCCCCGAAAACATAACAAGGAAATGGGGCTAGAAACTCACCTGAACTCGGTTACTTCTTTAGCTAATGGTTATTCCTTCTCGAGTTGTGCGCGTCTAACTGTTTAATAAATGAATATCAAATACCACTCTAGCCACTCTTATGGCTACTTAACTAGTCTTACGCGTCTAATCCGGTTTTACTTCATTGAATCATTGCGCGGTTAGTTAAATCGTTACTCGTTAACCTTTATAGGTATCTTTCATCAATTATCAAAGTCCAAGGGCTAATTTGCAATTATCCCAATCTTTCTAAGTCCAGGGACTAGTCTATCATTTCGCTAACCTTCTAGTTCGTTACTTGGTCCTTAACGAGATGGGATTCATTCATTACTCCAGTCTCATGACGAATTGCTAGTTCGTTACTCCATAACGAATCGACCTTTATAACGAACTGAATCCTATAACGAATTGAACCTTTCTAACGAACTGGATCCTTAACGATATGGACCCTTAACGAACTGAACCCTTAGGGAACTGGGGGTTCATTCGTCATCCTTGACTTAACGAATTGACATAACGAATTAAGGCTAATTCGTTATCTTCCCCTAACGAACTGGCATAACGAACTAAGGCTAGTTCGTCTCCCTTCCTCTAACGAATTAGGTTTAGGTCAGAGAATGTCAGAACATTCTCTTACATTTACCTTATCCTCGTACCAGCCAACTCCGGCGCCGCCTTCGCCGGAAAACCGTGCGGTGGCCAAAAAAACGTATTCCAGCACCGTTTTCACCGTTTTTCGTCCCGTTTGATCCATATCTGAGCTAGGGTGACCCCTAAGCTCATCCCTTGACCGGTTCATACCCGATTCCACCCGGATCTCGTGAATTTAACGATTTAAGGTGTCGGCTCGTTGTTTCGCGACTAGATCTAACGGTTTTGGACCGCTACAATATCATACTAATCTTACCTCGGGTTGAAAACCGATTCTTCTTCTTCTTCTTCTTCTTCTTGTTTTTGGCTAGAGAGAGAAAGAGTAGGATGAGAGAGAGCTAAGTGTGTGTTTTGGGTGGTGTATGGAGTATGAGAAATGAATGATAATTGGGTAATTAAGGCTTTTATAATTATGGATCATGGGCTTAAGCCCATGGTCTCATCCTTCCTTCCTTCATGACCCAAGTCCATAACCCATATCCATTAACCAACACTAGCCCGACCCATACTAGCTCCTACTCTATTTTATTATTTCCCCGCTTACCCGAGTAAACTTTCCTGCCAATATTATATGATACAATAAATATTATTTCAGAAATTTCGGGATGTTACAAGTCTTCCCCCCTTAAAGAGGCTTCGTCCCCGAAACCTAACTTAGTCCTCGTAAAAGGGACACCTCTTATATTTACACGCTTTAATGAATCGCCTCCGCTTTATAGGTTATCCTTCTTACTACTGACTTGCAGTCATCGAGCGGTGATCATGTGTTTTAGCTATTAAGGTAGTTTGTCCATGAGGCCCTCGAAGTACCAAGTTTCGTCTCATCTTCTCGAGCAACCTTGTCATATATAATCACGCTAACTCCTAAGGCGACGTTTTACCACCACACAAATACTTATCATAACCGACATACATTCAAGATAATTCATAAGTCATTCATACAAAATCACAAGAAGTCACAAGTAGTTCATAAAACATAAAAAGGAAATCATTCAAGCTTAATAGGCAAACATAGATTCAACTGTAACATAAAACACCACTTAACAGTACTAACATAAAACAACTATGACAAGCCACTTATTCTTCCGCAACCTTCTCCGTGACCGATAAATCTTCCTCTCATGCGTCTCCCCTTCTTCCCTCCACCGCCACAACTTCCTTGCAATCTCAAGCTATGTGACCTGACTTACCACACTTGTAACACTTTTGGTCCTCGGTGCATTCACGAGATATGTGTCGCTTCTTCCCGCATCGGTAGCACTGGTTTGGATCTGCCTTGCATTCTCCCAAGTGCATCTTCCCGCACACTTTGCATATTTCCATGGCTGCCATTTTCTGGGTCTTCTTCTCTGCATACTCCGCGACATCTGCAGTCCGTTTGGTTCCTTTCTTCCCTTCCTTATCTTCCACTTCCACATCATCTGCCGCCAGATCATCATAGACCATCTCTGCTAACTTAACAGCAGACTCAAAAGTAGCAGGTTTGTTATCCCTGACTAACATGCGGACCTTCTGGGGAAGTCCTCTGACGTAGCACTTGATCCGTTTCGCCTCAGTGTTCACCATGTCAGGAACCAGCCTAGACATGCGATTGAATTCAGTGGTGTACTCGCGGTGTGTCATCTTACCCGCCTTCAGATTCAGAAACTTTATCTCGGTTCTCTCAACCTCAGCATCAGCACAGAACCGTTTCAGAACTAACTCTTTCAGGTCATTCCACCTCATTGCCCTAATCTCTTCTCGGGTCTTCCTTTGTTCCACAGTTTCTCACCAGTACATAGCCTCGTCTTCAAATGACTGAGTGGCGTACCCAATGCTTGGTCAGGACAGCACTCGCTAATTCGGATAATCTTGTCCTTAGTGGTTACCCATTGGAGAGTAGCGATTGCGTCTCCTAGACCAGTCAGCTTTGGCGGGTCACACCCTTTGAAGGACTTGTAGTTGCACCCATCTCGGCCTTTCCTCCTATCGTCAACCTTCACTGACTTAACCACACTCGACTCCTCCGTCTCCCCTTCATCATCTTTCCTACCATCTCCTCCTGCCCTTTCAGCAGTTCTTTCACGGCCTCCAGCAGACCCTCCGGAGTCAGGTTCTTTACAGCAGCTGCTACAGCTTGAACAATGGCTGCTTGAATTTCAGGATCTAGCTGAACCCCTTCGTTGTTGCCCGGATTTCCTCCAGTTGCGCTCCTTTCGTCTCCGGTTTTTGAAGTTGTTTCTACTGAGGGTTGTCGGACCAGACGAGGCCAACCACGACGTCCAGTGCGACCTCCAGTTCCAACAATTTCTCCAGCTCCAGCCATTAGTATTCTTAAAGGGAAAGCACAAACTTCATCACTCAAGGAATTATTTAGCACGTGATTCGTAAGGTAAGTAGCTAATGACATTGATCAAGTGTAATTAACTATTTTCATTACTCCTCAGGTTCTACATTCTTCCCTTCGTGATTTCCCTTGTGCTAGTTTCTACTTTTAAACAGTTAATCAATCAAACACTCAAGAAATCCTATCCCTAACCTACATATATCCTTCATTTAAAAATTAAGCGAACATCCTTATACATTATTTAACATACTTTTCCGTTACTGAGCTTGCTTGAGTGACACATGGCTATCTTGAACCGGCATCTTCTTTCTTTTCTTACTAAAATCCCATTCTCTGTTCGAGTCTAAGCATGTAGGATGCTTAAATCTCTCGAACTTATGCTCTGATACCAACTTGTAAGGCCCCGTTCACGGTAGCCCTACTTTAGCGTCAGATTTACTCATAACACAGTTCTTATAAATCAGAGTTAATTAAACTTTTCATGGAATATAAAACATCAACCATTCGTTACAAAACATTAAATCTTTTCTTTGATACCATAACATAAAAAATTATATTTAAAACATCTTTACTTTTATCTTCAGATGCCAGCCGTTCAATCCATGCCATGTGCCGTACTCATGCTAACTCTATAATCAACTCACCTGCGTGCATACTAAAAGTCAGCTACGCTGAGTGAGTTCTAGTTAATCAAGCAACTTATCATACAACCACTACATGCATTATATACGTATCCGAAAACACGTAGTTCACTATCTGACCTGCTCACCTTACCACTTAACCTCTTATTTATCCCTACCACTTAACCACTTTAATAACGAATGACGTTATGCTACTTTGCCACTTTAATAACGTATAACGTTATGCCACTTTGCCACTTTAATAACGAAGTCACGTATAGGTTTACCCTACCACGTACTACCGTCATGCCACTAACACTCTTACCAGACTCTTGCCACTTCTAACACACTCTACCTCTACTTGTCTACAACACCCTTCATATCATTACATCATTTACATAATAAACAAGTTACATCATAACAATTACACACACTAATGACTACTTGACAATCACTATCCTTGGCGATATGTGCAATATCCGAGGATCGTTCACGCACCGACAATCATTATATAATAGCTACCTCGTATAACATCTATAGCATACACTTCCTACTTAAGGTAAGTGTATTAACATTTCACATCGAGTATACACACAGCCCCAAAAATATAACAAGGAAATGGGGCTAGAAACTCACCTGAACTCGATTACTTCTTCAGCTAATGGTTATTCCTTCTCGAGCTGTACGCGTCTAACTGTTTAATAATTAAATATTAAATACCACTCTAGCCACTCTTATGGCTACTTAACTAGTCTTACGCGTCTAAGCCGGTTTTACTTCATTGAATCATTACCCGGTTAGTTAAATCATTACTCGTTAACCTTTATATGTATCTTTCATCAATTATCAATGTCCAAGGGCTAATTTGCAATTATCCCAATCTTTCTCAGTCCAGGGACTAGTTTGTCATTTCGCTAACCTTCTAGGTCGTTACTTGGTACTTAACGAGATGGGATTCATTCGTTACTCCAGTCTCATGACAAATTGCAAGTTTGTTACTCCATATCGAATCGACCTTTTTAATGAACTGAATCCTATAACGAATTGAACCTTTCTAACGAACTGGATCCTTAACGATCTGGACCCTTAACGAACTGAACCCTTAGCGAACTGGGGGTTCATTCCTTATCCTTGACTTAACGAATTGACATAACGAATAAGTCTAATTCATTATCTTCCCCTAACGAACTAGCATAACGAACTAAGGCTAGTTCGTCTCCCTTCCGCTAACGAATTAGGTTTAGATCAGAGAATGTCAGAACATTCTCTTACATTTACCTTATCCTCATACCAGCCAACTCCGGCGCCGCCTTCGCCGGAAAACCGTGCGATGGCCGGAAAAACGTATTCCAGCACCGTTTTCACCGTTTTTCATCCCGTTTGATCCAGATCTGAGCTAGGGTGACCCCTAAGCTCATCCCTTGCCCGGTTCATACCCGATTCCACCCGGATCTCGTGACTTTAACGGTTTAAGGTGCCGGCTCGTCGTTTCGCGACTAGATCTAACGGTTTTGGACCTCTATAATATCATACTAATCTTACATCGGGTTGAAAACCGATTCTCCTTCTTTTTCTTCTTGGTTTCGGCTAGAGAGAGAAAGAGTAGGATGAGAGAGAGAGAGCTAAGTGTGTGTTTTGTGTGGTGTATGGAGTATGAGAAATGAATGATAATTGGGTAATGAAGGCTTTTATAATTATGGATCATGGGCTTAAGCCCATGGTCTCATCCTTCCTTCCTTCATGACCCAAGTCCATAACCCATATCCATTAACCAACACTAGCCCCGACCCATACTAGCTCCTACTCTATTTTATTATTTCCCCGCTTACCCGAGTAAACTTTTAGCCCTGCGCGCACATATGATGTATATATGTGTGAACCCTCGGGTGGGCAAAAGTGAAATTGCACTAATTTTGATGTTATTTTACTAATCTCGTGAAAATAACGTTAAAAGTGACAGACGGTTAATCAGGCATCATGTAGTGGCGTTGATAGCTGAAAGATAAGGGTACATGCACCGATCAGCCGGTGTCCCGATGATTGAGTGCTATGTGCCTTATGTCCAAGGCTTGATGCAAAACTACTATCGAGCCGGGGGTCTCACCGGAAGCAGCCTCTCTATCCCTATGGGGTAGAGGTAAGGCTGCCTACATCTTACCCTCCTCAGACCGTACCATAGCTTTGCTATTGGTGGGATATATGTACACTACGACGATGATGATGATGATGATGACCCGAGTAAACTTTCCCGCCAATATTAAATAATACAATAAATATTACTTTAGAAATTTCAGGATGTTACAGCAATACAGCACTAACACATAAACACTATATTCATCTTTCAAAATCTCAAGAATCAAGTAAGTATTATGTTAAGATTAATTAAGTATTCATTATGGAGTTGATGATTGAAGTTTGATTATGTAAGTAAGTGTATGTGTATATGTGTGCCGTGGGTGTATGTATATGTGTGGAAGGGAGAATCAAAACTCAATACACATGCATACATATATCCTAAAGTCCCTATATTGATTATTAGATTTGATATCGGGTGTTAGTAATCTCTTGAATCTTTGATGAATTTGAAAGAACTTGATTCTAGGGTTTGTTGTTAGAATGAAGTTTGGATTACTTATTATTCATAAACATGTTAGAATGGAATTAAATTATTAAAGATTGTTGTTAGAATGGATAAAATAAGAATGTGTTCATAATTGGAAAATTAGGGATTTTTAGTCTTGGATTAATTAAGAGGTTTTGAATGGATTTTAGAATCAAAAGGTGTTATGGGACAACTTAATTGAAATTAAGATAGGTTGCATGTTAGATTTTGTGATTGAAACTTGAAAATTAACAAAATTGCTAAATAAAGAAACTTTAATTTAAGAAAAGATAAAAACTGGATTTTTGATGTGAATACTTGTAATGAATACTAGGTTATTGACCCGCGTGACACGTGGGTGGAATAACATGTCACTACAAAAATTCAATTTAAACATACGGTTAAGTTAACATAATATATGTTCATAGTATGTTACCAAACTATTATAAAATTACATTGTAAATAGATTCTAACTTAAAAATTACAAAATAACTTAAATTAAACCACACCACCAAAAGACATTAACAAAAACACTAACCATGTTGTTTGATATTAAAACATCATCAAAGTCTTCAAAAAGTTATACCAACACCAGCTGCCCTTTTCTAAACACCTGAAAACTTTTAATATCTACACAATTAAACTAAACTTTAAATAACAACATTTTAAATAAATACTAAAATCTAACAATTACAAAGTTGTTATCTACAACCTACAAATCTAAAGTTCATAAATTTAGTTATTAGTAAGTCTATAAAGATGTTTGAAATAAACTTCTTTCATTAAATATAAAAACAATATCTAAAACATTAATATATTACCTTCTAGTTCATCATCGGAGAACAAACTTTCGGGATAACCATCATAATCACTTTCAAGGTTTTCACATTCCTCTAACCATTTCACCTTCAAACTCACCTCCCGTTCCAACTCAAAATGTGCAATTTATTTTTTATTATAAGATAACTTCAACCAACATATCTAACTCTCTGAAAAGGAACAAATCATCACATGACAATACTTGTTTAGGATTCAAATTTTTATGTTGCCCATTCTCAAAGTTGATAACAACTTTGTTTTGATTTGGATAAAAAACCAATCCCTAACATGTTCAAACGGTGAAACATCTTGGTGGAGATCATCTAGGTAATCACGTAACAAATTTATGAGATTGGTTTCTTGTATACATAGAGAAACTTTCCGAACACCAATCTCATGGATCTGATGCTTAAGGAGGTTATTAAACATCATCACAGATTCGATATTATCTTTGTGTTTCATGAGGAAAACACTAAAGAGGAATTCATAATTAGGTAAAACCGTAGAAAACTTCCAATTGACAATGGTCAACATTTTTTAGCAATATACTCCTAGTTTGTTACGAAAATCTTTAGATTGTAAAAGAAGGAGAAGAAGATGATTAATTAAATTAATAATTATAAAATATAGAAAAGAAGTGACGATTTATTTTTCCAATAATGTACATGATTATATATATCTAATTATCATGTATAGTTACCCTATATTTGTAATATTTTATTAGATATTATTATTATAACTATTTTAAATACTTTAACTTAAAATTGAAATATAAAAAATGGTATCTTATAAAACATTTATATCCAAAAATTGAGATATGTATTTATAACTTAATTACAATTTTTAAGTTAGGATTACAAACAAATATAAAAAACGTTTTAGAACTACATAACAAAAGTATATAACAAAATAAGTTGCATGATAACACTTAGAGTTGAATAGAACAATTTCAAATAAAGGACAAATATAATAATTATCATTCTACGTTTCCAAAAATCTCCTTGTACACAACATTTGTTGTTTTATTTGTAAGCTTTGATTCTTTGTCGAGTATCGATAACTTAATACCATCTCGACTCTTCACTCTTGACAAAGCCACATGAGGTTGACCTTTATTTAAACTAATATAGAATAAATTAAGAAAATGTAAAATAAAAATTTAATATTACAAAACTAACAAATTCAACTTGATTAAAATTATGATTCAAATGTTGACTCTTCTTTCTTAAAATTACTGTATGGATTATAATGATACATTGGAGATGAGTATAAGTTCAAGAAACATGTGTTATGAGGATTAACATAAACACTTTGAATGTTATGGCCGTGATGTGTTTCAAACATCAGACAATGGGTTTCATGGAAAATTACCTAAAGCAAATATAGAAAATCAAGTTTAAACCAAAAAAGTAATACCGGTAAACAATATCTTGGGTTGGTAGATTCTTAAACAAAAACTAAAAAACCATTTCGATCGTAGTTGTTTCTCTGTGAGGTGGAGGGAACTGATTTACGTTTATTTGAAGATGAAAACATGGTTAGAGAAATAACAGAGAAAAATGGTTGAACAGATCTTTACAATATGTTATATGAAGACATTGCTAAATATGGAAGATAATTATAATAGAATATTTAACGTTTTGATAATATTAAATATATTTTGATATGTGATTATTATAATCAAATGGAAACTATCTTAAATAATGGAATACGATTTATGTTATTAAATTTATGAATATATTTAGGAAATCAGTATGAGGTGTATATTGTAAATATTAATGTAAGTCAAAGTTTTAACATAAAGATATTTTGAGTAACTTTAAAAATAATTATTATAAAATAGGAAAAATGAAACTTGTTAAATTGTCATAGGTTAGGGTTACACAAAGGTTTTGGTTATTGTGAATATGTTAGCAAATAGTTACGTATTAACAGAAATTAATGAAAAAATAAAAATACAAAATCATATTATTCCAAAAGCAGAAATAATTAAATTGTAATATCATCATTCATATAATAAAGTTTTAATAGAGACGAAAGTAATAAAAACAAAAACAAAAACAAAAACCCATCACTAATGGATTTTAATCACAACCAAAACAACATCGTTCTTATATAAACGAATAACTAAACTCCGGCAAAAAGGTAATTGATTGTTGATCACGTAATCCTTCCATCCAATTAACGTAAAGCGATCCTTCTCGTTTTCGCCTCAGTTTTTAACCTTGAAGATTGTTTCAATCCCAGCTAAATTCCTGAACCATCTCCATCAAAAAATCCCCGTTGACATTTTTGTTGTCTTTGATACTCCGAAGTCTAAGAACTCTAACCTTAGGAGTTGATGGTGATGTTTTGAGAACATCTATTTCATTTAGCATGGTAAAATTTTGAACTTCCATTGTCCTATGAATAAAATTAAAATATAAAAGAGTAGACTAAATTATTTGAAACATAAAAACAATTATTAAAAGGGTAGGAGCTTACATTGTTGCAGAAGAATTTATAATTATGAAAAGTATGATAAAGGCTTATGTGATTACTTAGATATTATATAGTAGAATGTAGAGAATTAACATTTTGGTAAACGTATTATGTTTAGAAACTTTCAAAAAAAGATTGAATGTAATTTAACCGGTTTATTGTAATTTTTTATTCTAAAAATAACCGATTGATTATATTCAAAATTTATATTTACAATGTATTATTATACAATAAACATTTTATTCCAAAAATAAACGTTTTATTTCATTATTTAAGTTTAATGAAAATCAGTTATTAATATAATCAAAACGGTTTATTGTACATGTTTTATTCCAAAATAAGCGATTGATTATATTCAAAAATGTAAATTTAGAATGTATTATTTAAGCTTAATGAAATCAGTTATAACGATATTTAAGGTTAATTTGAACAATCAATTTTTAAGGTTAATGAAATCAGTTAGTATTATATTAGAACAAAATATTGATTAAATTAGAAATTAAATATAATAAAAATACTAAAAAAATCATAAATTCTTTACTTAATTATAATTATTATAGTCAATTTAAAAATAATTTGTTTCTTTTAAAAAATCACAATTATGATTTACAAAATTTACTAAATTTATAATTCAAAAAATATTACTAAAAATTTAGAAACTTTTTAATCAATATCATATATGTAACCAAATTAGAAGTTTTATTTTTTGTTTAAACTAAAAATAAATTGGCCGGAAATAAAAATTGAACAGAAATTAGCCTGAAACTAAAATATAAAGATTTACAAAACAAAACTATCCGAACAGGTGAGCCGGAAAATTTATTAATTGGACAAAGAAATCAACTAAAATATTTCTGAAATCTATCCAGAAATTGGTCGGATATAAAGTACTTAAAATAAAAAAAACAATAAAAAAGTTGGAGGAAAAATAAATTGAACAAAAATCAGCCAGAAATAAAAATATAAATATTTAGAGAACAAAACTATGAGAACAGGTTAGCCGGAAAATTTAAGAATTGGACAATGAGAACAATAAAAAATTGAACTGAAATATATCCAGACACTGTCAAGGATATAAACTTCTTAAAATTCAATAAACAAAAAAATAAAAATTAGACCGGAAAACTCAGTAAATATAAAATATGCATATAAAAGATTGGGCGGAAAGATTCATCGGATGTTAAATAACCTAATGTATTTTCAACAATGGATTGTTAATTACCTTGAATATATTCATCGGAGAATCAATTCCAAGGATTTTGATGTCTCCAATCGGTTCGATTCTGAACGGCGGAATTAGGGCTCATATTTTTGGTAAACACTGTAGAGGTTCGATGGTGGATCTGAACGACGGATGTAGGATTCGTATATTCATCTGAAAGTTAGACCCAAAATCAGTGGTGGAACTGCTTGTGGATCTCACCGGAGGAATTAAGGTTCGTATAATCATCGGGAGATTAGAGAGAGAATTAGTGGTGGAATGATTATTGATTATTAATTATAATCAACCGGGTTTTGTTATTTTTAGTGTTTGGAGAACAGAACACGTGTCACGATATAAGGGCAGTTGAGAATGGTAACATGCTGACTGGATTGCACATGTGGACAGCCTAGAAGAAGACCATTTGTCCACATTATATTGCTTTAATAGTATTAAAGATAATCAATAGGAGATTAATGACAACTTAAAATAAGATAGATGTGGATGATTATAAACTTGGATTAGTAAACACATTGTTAAAATAAACAACTTACTAAAGATAGAAACTTTGTTGAATAATGAATGTATAGAATAAAATGGAAATAGAACACCTAGGATGAATGAAACCCTGTCAAACTAATTGAATGAATTAAACCTATATTTCATTTAATCAAAGTGGAAGAATTAGATTAATTAGAATTATCAAATATTAAAAGTTACTAAAATAGAAACTTTGTTAAAAACAATACTTAGAAAATTTTTGAAAATCCATAATCTTGTGAATTAAGTGATTGATTAAAGATTGGTAAAGGTAGGAATGATGTTAAAATGATAGATTAGAAGTAATGGAATCATCTAAAAGAATCACACTTGACTTTGTTGAAAAAGACAATGTTTAAAATCATGAAATTTAGATTCTTTTAAAAAGAGAATAAGAATCTTCATTTAAAAGTGAAATTTTGTATTACTGTGAACTTATAAAATAGGTTAAAGATCTGGACTATTAAAAATATTTAATAATAATTACATATATAAACAAGCTTAACTAGAAACATTGTTAATGAAACTTAAAATACGAACTAGGAACCTAAAACTTGATTAAACGTATCTTATGAGCTTATATGGTCAAAACTGCAATTTATGGTGCATTATGTGTCATTATATGTGTGTTTAGTTCATAGTATGATTAGTATAGACTTGTGCAATTTATTTGACTTGTCGGTAACGTTAACGATCGAAAAATAGGCTTTTTAAACGAAACGACACAACTATCAGTGACTGTTTTAGAACAGCCCCTAAAGTGATAAAATACTCATGTATAGCATAAGTTAAAACATGATAAAAGGACAAGATAATAAAAATTAGTCCTAAACTGTTCGTGTCGTGAAAACCGACACGAAAACGTTAAAAAGTTGTTATTTTAAGACAATATTAACAAAAATGAAAATAATATATTTTCACAAGTTAACTAGTAAAACTTGATTAATATATATATGTAACAAGTAATTTACATGATTTATAAGTTACATTTTAAAAGAAAAACCGAAACGGTTATTTTTAAACATAAAACCGACAAAACCGACGAAACCTACAAGTTTCATGAAAAATAGAAGATTAATATTTCCTTAAAAATTTCCAGAAACTGATATTGTAAAGGCATTTGATTTTACAAACCATGTCAAACGCGGGATGAGTCTAGTTGGCTAAATAACGGTTAACCCTAGAAATGGGCACAAAAATATGGGCAGATCTATCGGGGTGATGCCCCCCACTTCCAATCGCGTTGGGTTAAAAGTGGGTATATTTTAAGTCTGGTATGTATCGTGTTATCAACTATGATAGTCATACGTAATGTTGTATTCTTAGATAGTCTACAACAACATAATTTGTTTAAAAGTAAAATGCCTATTGTTTTTGATGATGTAATGACGGTAGATCATTACACACGATTGGTGATATAATGGTGGTATGCCATTATACACGAGGTAGTATGGATATAATTCGGGGTGTAGTGACGATTACACACGAATTGATATAAGATATAATTATAACATCCCGATTTTCTAATTTGGTTGATAAAATGAAATATGAGTTAATATGAGTCGGGCTAGTGTTGGGTTAAATGGATATGGATTATGGACTTGGGTTATGAAGGAAGGAAGGAAAGACCATGGGCTTAAGCCCATGATCTATAATTATATAAACCTTAAATCACCCATTTAATTCATTTCACACATATTCCATACACCACCAAAACACATACTTAAGCTCTCTCTCTCTCTCTCTCTCTCTCTCTCTCTATCTCTCTCTCTCTCTTGCCGAAACATAGAAGAAGAACCGATCCCGACCCAAGGTAATAATAGTATGATGTTGTATGAGCTTAAACCCGTTAGATATGGTCACGAAACGACGAGCCGACACGGTTAAACTATTTAAATCACGAGATCTGGGTGGAATCGGGTATAAACCGAACCTAAGATGAGCTTAGGGATCACCCTAGCTCAGATCTGGATCGAACGGTTGACTCGTTTTTCCGGCGAAACCGCGTTTTTCCGGCGATGGCGCCGGAATTGGTACGAGAATAAGGAAATGTCAGAGAATGTTCTGACATTCTCTAACCTAACCCTAGTTCGTTAATGGGAAGTTAACGAACTAGAGGTGATTCGCTAGTTGATTCGTTAAGGGAGGAAGGTAACGAATTATCCTTGATTCGTTATAGCCAGTTCGTTAGAAGAGATAACGAATTAGACGGACTGATTCTTTACATGGACTGGTTCGCTATGGACTGATTCGGTAAGGTTCCAGTTCGTTAGAGGGTTCAACTCGTTAAAGAACCAGTTCGTTATGATAGGCCAATTCGTTAAAGAGCCAAGTAACGAACTAGAAGTTTAACATAATGACAGAACAGTCCCTGGACTTAAAGAATAATGATTTAATTACAAAGAAGCCCTTGAACTTTTAAGTTAGCAATTAACTAATGATTCAAAATCCTAGTGAAAAATGTGTTAAGACAGTTAATGAACCCTGCCCCTTGTACCCCGCTTCGGGCTGCAGCCACAAGAACCCCGCAGCCAGGGGCGCTGCCCCCGGACCCCCGTTCGTCGAGGCTTATTGTCACACCCCAACCAAAGGTGGAACATGCCGGGGCGTAACGTATTGATTGGACAGTAGCTCAAAAGACACTAATTAAAGTGACAATATTTAATTCATTATTATCAAAACAAGTACACAATTATAATAATCAAAACAATTACATCATATTTATTGTTTAGATAAATATCCTAAGGTAAAACCTAATATCTTCAATATTGATCAATGTAAATTACTTGTACTGGTAGCATGTATAAAAATAGAGTTTGTCAACACGAATTTTGGTGAGAATACATACGTTTTTAGTTGAGATACATATCTAGATTAAAACCACAATTCGTATGTTAATGTAGAGTATTAAAATTCCTATGAAAATGTAAACAACTAGATAGATGTGGACCCATTCTTATTGATACGAAATCAAAGTACTTGGGTAAATGTATGATCATACTAGATGAGGATGAGATACCAACAACCAAACATAAAATAAACAATTAAGCACATAGAGTATTATCATAGAGCGTGCAATAATCACACTTAAACATATATTGAATTGTGTTATGAATAGATAAGTAGATAAAAATGAGTAATTTAAATAGGGTATACATGTCACCCCAAAATATAAAATATGAAAAAGGGGGATATGTAAACCCACCTTAACGAGTGGATTAACGGGAACGAGATGGCGATAAAAGAAAATTTAAGATAAAAGCGGCGAGCTCCTCCGGTTACGTCAACGAATGTTCCTAGTTGATATTAATATTAACTAATAAGATTAGTGAAATAATAATAAGGCGTATGACGGATTTTGGGAAAGATATGGTTTAAGTACATTATTTGATAAAAACAAAAGTTGTTATTAAATTTGTAAATAATACAAATTAGAGGGTATAATCAATAAAATAGAATGACACGTCATAACGGTTACAAATTGGTTTAAAAGGATTTTGGAGTCATTTAGGATTTAAACTATTTCTATTAATGTTATTATTATTATTTTTATTATTATTATGTTTAATTTTTACATAAATAGGTAGACATTAATAATATATGCATATTTTATCGAAAAAGTTAAATGAAATATTTTGAATACCTAACATAATTTGGTTCGTTAGTGAGAGTCGTAAAAGGACTATTATACATCTTTTTTTGTCTTCGTTAATAAGTGTATGCGTATAATACATAATGTTATATATTTATATATAACATGAATACGTAAAGGAAAGAGTTGTTTCGAGGTTCGATTTATCAAAACAATATTTATTTAGATGTTATGTATGTATTAGTAAAACCTTTTAAAAAATGAAGTTTAAAAAAATAAAACACAAAAACCGGGCCTGGGGAATTCGAACCCGTGCCCCAGGCCGGTTCACAAGCTTTACTTAACACGCGCTGGCCATTAGGCCAGCGCTTTGACTTGCATGATAATTGAAAACAAAATTTATAAACACAACTGGTCTTGTTCTTCCCAATTAACTTTAAAACCCTAGAAATCAAATCCATTCAATTGTTTGTTGTTGATTCCAATTAAGTTTGGGTTAAGGATTGTTGCTTAAAAACGAGTATAACACAATGTTTGATTACCTTATAGATGACGAATTGAGGGTGTACGAAGAGATGGGTTCTGCGGCTCAAGATTTAAAACAAAACTAATATTAACGAACTTGTATGTTGTAATTATGTTAGGGTTTTGATTCGCTAGGTTGAGGTGAGTGTGTGTGCAGTTTTAATTGTATCCTTGACGTGTATATATAGGGACTTAGAGATGTAAGGCCCCGTTACCGGTAGCCCTACTTGTACGTTGGATTTACTCATAAACGCAGTTCTAAATATCAGAATTAATAAAAACTTTCGCGGAATAAAAAAACTTCAACCATAACATTTTACATAACCATCAAATCATGTCTTATAAAACATTCGTAGTCAATTAAAACAAAACATAGTTTTTAAAACATCACAACATTTCTCCGAGATACCAGTATCTTCGATTCCATGCCATGTGTCTTCAGTCACGCGAACTGCCTCAACCTACTTGCCTGCATGCATACTAAAAGTCAGCTACGCTGAGTGAGTTCTAGTTAATCACATAACTTACTTTTCATAAACATATACATGCCCGAAGGTACGCATTACATACATATCAAGATCAGCATTCGTCCATACACATTCATATCTAACCATACATTATAAAGGGCGTTTCACCCTATATACCTCGGATATTATTAGGGTCCGGTACCCTCCATCCTCGGATATTATTAGGGTCCGGTCACCATTCATTCTCGGATATTATTAGGGTCCAGTCACCCTTCATCCTCAGATATTATTAGGGTTCGGTACCCTTCATCCTCGGATATTATTAGGGTCCGGTACCCTTTCTTCCATAGCTTCATACTCTACCTGTCCTTAAATACTTTTCCTGACAATACGTGCAATCTCCGAAGAGCGTTCACGTACCATTAACATATCATACGTACATTATGCGTACATCATAAATATTCATGCATGCATCTTTTCTTACATCATACATAGCAATCACGTCTTTAGCTACCACCTGACGGTACATGCGATATCCGAAGATCGTTCACGCACCGTCAAGCAATCATCATACATAAATCGTACAAGGCATACACTTACCACTTAAGGTAAGTGTATTAACTATCACATCGAGTATTCACACAGCCTCGAAAACATAACAAGGAAGTGGGGCTAGAAACTTACCTCAATGCGGTTGCGTTCACATTTACGGTTATTCCCTTCATGAGCTGTGCACGACTAACTGTATAATAATTATACGTTTCAGTAAACTATCACTACACATATCGCCTTTCTAGTTTAATTATTACCCTCAATGAACGGGGGTCCGGGGGCAGCGCCCCTGGAAGCAGGGTTCTAGGGGCGGCAGCCCCTAGCGGGGTCCAAGCGGCAGAGCCCCTGGTTGGGTTAAGGTCAGCTTGGAAAAAATTTTATTTTCATTAATTGTCTTAACACATTTTCCATTAGGATTTTGAATCATTAAATAATTTGCTACTTAAAGTCCAAGGGCTTCTTTGTAATTAAATCATTCTTTCCTAAGTCCAGGGACCATTTCTGCCATTTTGGTAAACTTCTAGTTCGCTACTGGGTTCTTTACAGAATTGGTTTGTCATAACGAATTGGACCCTATGACGAATTGGTCCCTTTTTAACGAATTGGACTTCATAGCGAACTGAACCTTTAGAACGAATCAGTCCATAAAGCGAACCAGTCCACATAGCGAATTAATCCAGATGACGAATTGGACCTTCTAATTCGTTATCTCCTTCACGAATGACTATAAGAATTGAGGGTCAATTCGTTATCTTTTCCTTAACGAATCTGGATGCGAACTAAGGCTAGTTCGCTAGGCTTTCTTAGCGAATCAATTGGCGAATCACCTCTGGTTCGTTAACGAATCAGGGTTAGGGTTTGTCAGAGAATGTCAGAAACATTCTCTGATATTCATAAAATACTCAGCCGCCTTTGATGCCGCCGCCGGAAAGCAGCCGGAAAACCCGAACACGCTGGAAAAACGCGTTTTAACTCGTTTTTCACCTTTTTTCGTACCGTTCGATCCAGATCTGAGCTAGGGTGCCCCCTAAGCTCATCATAGGTTCGGTTTATACCCGATTCCACCCGGATCTCGTGACTTAAACGGTTTAACGGTGTCGGATCGTCGTTTCGTGACCATATCCTACGGATTTAAGCTAAAACAACATCATACTATTATTACCTCGAGTCGGTGCTCGGTTTCTTTCTTGGTTTTGGTTTAGATAGGGAGAGAACTAGAGAGAAAGCTTAAGTGTGTGTTTTGGTGGTGTATGGAATATGTGTGAAATGAGGAATAAGTGGAGATTAAGGGTTTATATATTTAAGGATCATGGGCTTAAGCCCATGGTATTTCCTTCTTTATTTTCATAACCCAAGTCCAAACCCATATCCATTCACCCAACACTAGCCCAACTCATATTCTAATTATCTAAACCGATAACGACCCACAATGAAATAAACGAAATTTATTTTATTAATATAACTAAAGGTAGGATGTTACTAGTCTTCCCTCCTTAAATAGGTTTTGCCCCTGAAACCTAACTATTACCTAAACAAGTTCGGGTAAAACTTGCGAATCTCATCCTCAGCTTCCCAAGTAGCATCAGATCCCTTGCGATGTTTCCATATCACTTTCACTAATGGATTAACTTTACGACGAAGCTGCTTTTCCTTGCGGTCAACTATCTCGATTGGTTGCTCAATGTAGTTCAACTGTTCATCAATCTCAATGTCCATTAATGGCACGTGCGACGTGTCATCAGCTAGACATTTTCTCAGATGAGAAACGTGGAAGGTCGAGTGAATTCCTTCTAGCTCTTCAGGAAATTCCAGCTTGTAAGCCACTTCACCTACACGATCCATAATCTTAAACGGTCCAATGTACCTCTGACTAAACTTTCCTCTCTTCCTGAAACGGATAATTCCTTTCCAAGGCGAGACCTTGAGCATCACATTATCACCAACCTTAAACTCAATCGGTCGTCGCCGCTTGTTAGCATACGACTTCTGTCTGTCTTGAGCGGCTTTCATTCTTGCTTTGATCTAATCAAACCTTGAAGAAGTTTCTTGAACAACTTCCAAACTTCCCATCTCCTTTTGGCCAATCTCTCCCCAACATACCGGAGTTCTACAACGTCTTCCATATAGCATCTAGAATGGTGGCATACCAATACTCGAATGGTAGCTGTTGTTATAAGAGAACTCTGCTAGATGCAAATGGTCATCCCAACTTCCACCAAAGTCTAAAACACAAGCACGCAGCATATCCTCAAGGGTTTGGATCGTCCTTTCAGACTGTCCATCTTATTGAGGATGATACGCCGTACTGATGTTCAATCTCGTCCCCATGGCTTCATGAAACTTCTTCCAAAACCTCGAAGTAAAACGAGTATCTCTATCAGGCACAATCGATAACGGTACTCCATGCTTGGATACAACCTCCTTAATGAACAAGCTTGCCAACGTTTCTGACTAGATTGCCTCTCATATAGGCAGGAAGTGAGCACTCTTGGTCAAACGGTCAACAATCAACCAGATGGTATCATGATGCTTAGCTGTACGAGGTAGCTTAGTTATGAAATCCATGGTGATGTGTTCCCATTTCCATTCCGGTATCTCCAAGGGTTGCATCTTTCCATAAGGCTTCTGATATTCGGCTTTAACTTGTAAACAAGTTAAGCACTTACTGACATAATCCACTACATCATTCTTCATTCCTGGCCACCAATAGTCCCTTTACAAATCTTAGTACATCTTCGTAGCTCCTGGATGAATCGAATACCTTGACTTATGAGCTTCATCTAAGATTCGACCTCTGAGATCTCCATGGCGTGGAATCCACATAAGGTCAAACCTAGCCTTAACACCATGCGTGTTTTCCATCAACTCGTCTTGCTGACCAAAAATACTTTCTTTCTTTACTTGCCCTTCATCTACCAGCACTTCAGATTGCACCTTGATGATTTCTTCAAATAAGCTTGAGTTCATAATTAGCTGATATGACTTTACTGTTGCAATGACTTCCTCATTCTTACGGCTTAGCGCATCAGCGACCACGTTAGCTTTACCAGGGTAGTACGTAATATCGCAGTCGTAATCCTTTATCAATTCTAACCATCTTCTCTGCCTCATGTTCAATTCCTTCTGCTCGAATAAGTATTTTAAACTCTTATGATCTGTGTAAATGGTACACTTAGTACCTTACAGATAGTGTCTCCATATCTTGAGAGCATGCACTACTGCTGCTAGCTCCAAATCATGTGTCGGATAAGTACTCTCATGGACATTCAACTGTCTAGACGCGTAAGCTATCACCTTTCCTCGTTGCATCAATACGCAACCTAGCCCACGATGCGAAGCATCAGTACAAACAACCACATCCTCGTCACCATCGGGTAAAGCAAGGATTGGAGCTTGCGTGAGTCTCTTCTTTAACTCCTAGAAAGCCTCTTCCTGAAACTTACCCCAGCTGAATACTATCGACTTTCGGGTCATACCGGTCAACGGTGCGGCTATCTTGGAGAAACCTTCGATAAATCTCCTATAGTAGCCAGCTAACCCTAAGAAGCTTCGTATATCAGTCGGGTTCTGCAGAGTCTTCCAATTGGTTATCGCCTCAATCTTATTTGGGTCCACGGTAATCCCTTCAGGATTGATCACGTGACCTTGAAATTGCACTTCTCGTAGCCAGAATGCGCATTTCGAAAACTTAGCGTACAACTTCTCTTTCTTCAGAGTCTCCAATACCTCTCTTAGATGCTCAGCATGATCAGAATCGCTTCTGGAATAAATCAGTATATCATCAATGAAGACGATGACTGATTTATCTAACATCGGCCGACACACCCTATTCATCATGTCCATAAACGCTGCAGGAGCATTTGTTAGACCGAATGACATCACGAGGAACTCGTAGTGTCCATACGATGTTCGGAACGTTGTTTTAGGGATGTCTGCCTCTTTCACTTTCAGTTGATGATAGCCTGATCTGAGATCTATACGTGAGAACCAACTTGAACCTTGCAGTTGGTCAAACAGATCATCAATCCTTGGCAAAGGATACCTATTCTTTACCGTAAACTTGTTCAACTCGAGATAGTCAATGCACATTCTCATGCTTCCATCCTTCTTCTTCACGAACAACATTAGTGCGCCCCACGGGGAAACGCTTGGTCTTATTAAACCTTTGTCGAGGAGTTCTTATAGTTGGGACATCAATTCTTTCATCTCGGACGGCTCTAGACGGTAAGGCGCTTTCGCGACGGGCTGGGCTCCTGGTACTAAGTCTATCTGGAATTCTATCTCTCGTCCTGACGGTAACCCCGGAAGATCCTCAGGGAATACTTCTGGGTAATCGCGCACTATAGGAACATCTTTCATTTCTTTCATCTCGGCCGTAGCGTTGACAACATACGCCAGGTAGGCACCGCACCCTCGCCATAACAAACCTTCGGCTTTTATCATTGAAATGACGTTAAACCCTGAACTTTCCTTATCGCCATAAACCGTCACGGCACTACCATCCAAGGACTTTAGCTTTATTATCCTACTCTTACATACTATCTGAGCTTCATATTCGGACAACCAATCCATTCCCAAAACTACATCGAATCCTCCTAAGGTCATAACATACAAAGTAACGGGGAACTCATGTCCCTCTAATTCTATCTTACAATTCTTAACCATTTTCATTACTTTCACCGAGGTGTCACTAGCGGTTTCTACTACGAAGGTTTCAGACGCTCGGCAATATTTCATTTTAGCTAGTTTACTAAATGTCGCAGCTACAAAACTTCTATTCGCACCAGAGTCAAATAATACTGAAGCAGAAATATCGTTTACTAAGAACGTACCGGTCACAACATCAGGAATCTGTCTAGCTTGTTCCTGGGTCAGCATGTAGGCTCTAGTCCTCGGTCTTGCTTGATCAACATCTCTCTTCCCACTACCTCCAGCCTGGCCATCAGTGCACTCCCTTGCCATATGGCATGTCTTACCGGGCACTTAAAGCATGCTGATATTGCATTACATTCATTAGCATAATGACCCATCTTCCCACACTTATAGCAGGCATTTTTCCCCATCCTGCACTCTCCACCATGAGCCTTTCCACATGTCTTGCAGGTCCTTCTTTCCCACACCTTCTGTTTCTTGTCCTTAGGGTTCCATAACTGTGTACCAGGTTGTTTGACAGGCGCGACCCACTTCTTTTCCTTCTTCTCTTCCACGGCCATCTCATCTGTCAAGTCCTCATAAACCGTTTTCGCGAGCCCTACAGCAGAATCAAAGTACCTGGTCTACCAGCCTTGACCAAGACACGAACATTCTGTGGTAGTCCCTTAAGGTAGCATTTGATCCGCTTGGCCTCGGTGTCCACCATGTCTGGCACCAACCTTAACAGACAGTTGAATTCAGTAAGGTATTCTTGGTGCGTCATCTTACCCGCCTTCAGACTTAAGAACTTCATCTCAACCTTCTCTATCTATGCATCAGCACAGAATCGTTTCATCACTAACTCCTTCAGATCGTCCCACCTCAAGGCCTTGATCTCTTCTCGACTCTTCCTCTGCTCAACTGTCTCCCACCAGTACCCCACGGCTTGGTCGGGACGACATTCGCTAATTCGGATAATTTTGTCCATCGCGGTTATCCATTGGAGAGTAGCGATTGCGTCACCCAAGCCGGTTATCTCCGGTGGACCATAGCCTTTGAAAGACTTATAGTTGCACCCACCTCGGCCTCTTTTCCTGTCATCAACCTTCACTGACTTCACCACGCTTGATTCTTCCCCTCCCCCTTCACCATTTTTCTTGCCATCTCCTTCCACCCTTTCAGCGGTTCTTTCACAGCCTCCAGCAGACCCTTCAGCATTCCAGTTCTTCGCAGCAGCTGCTACCTCTTGAGCAATGACAACTTGAACAGCAGGGTCAAGTTGATACCCCTCGTTGTTACTCGGATTTCGACCAGCTGCACTTCCTTCTCCCTCACTGTTAGTAGCTGCTTCCACTGACGGTTCTCGGACAACGCGTGGCCTGCCACGACGTCCCATACGTCCTCCTTTTCCAGCAGCTTTCTTAGCTCCAGCCATTCGTATTCTATAAGGAAACACTAACGTCATCACTTAAGAAACCATTTAGTACAAGGATAGTAAGGCTAACAGGTAATAACAGTGGCCAGCTGTGATTAGCTGATCACGTTACTTTCCGTGTCCTATACACTTCCTCTTATGAGTCTATTTGTGCTAGTTCTATTTCTAACAGTTAGACAATCAAACAGTTCATATCATCACGTACCCTATCCCTAGCAATTAAGCTTGCATTCATACATTCTTTATTTAGCTACTCCGCAAACATTTGTTTATTATTCTACTTTACAAGTGCATTTAATCACATACTTTACCTTTACTTAGCTTGTTTGAGCGACACATGGCATTCTCGTACTGGCATCTTCTTTCTTTTCTTACTTTAATCCCATTCTCTATTCGAGTCTAAGCATGTAGGATGCTTATATCTCACGTACTTCGCTCTGATACCAACTTGTAAGGCCCCGTTACCGGTAGCCCTACTTTGTACGTTGGATTTACTCATAAACGCAGTTCTAAATATCAGAGTTAATAAAAAATTTTGCGGAATAACAAAACTTCAACCATAACAATTTACATAACCATCAAATCATGTCTTATAAAACATTCGTAGTCAATTAAAACAAAACATAGTGTTTAAAACATCACAACATTTCTCCGAGATACCAGTATCTTCGATTCCATGCCATGTGTCTTCAGTCACGTGAACTGCCTCAACCTATTTGCCTGCGTGCATACTAAAAGTCAACTACGCTGAGTGAGTTCTAGTTAATCACATAACTTACTTTTCATACACATATATGTGCCCGAAGTTACGCATTACATAGATATCAAGATCAGCATTCGTCTATACACATTCATATCTAACCATACATTATAAAGGGCGTTTCACCCTACATACCTCAGATATTATTAGGGTTCTATACCCTCCACCCTCGGATATTATTAGGGTCCGGTCACCCTTCATCCTCGGATATTATTAGGGTCCGGTCACCCTTCATCCTAGGATATTATTAGGGTCCGGTACCCTTCATCCAAGGATATTATTAGGGTCCGGTACCCTTTCTTCCATAGCTTCGTACTCTACCTGTCCTTAAATACTTTTCCTGACAATACGTGCAATCTCCGAAGAGCGTTCACGTACCATTAACATATCATACGTACATTATGCATACATCATAAATATTCATACATGCATCTTATCTTACATCATACATAGCAATCACGTCTTTAGCTAACACCTGACGGCACATGCGATATCCGAAGATCGTTCACGCACCGTCAAGCAATCATCATACATTAATCGTACAAGGCATACACTTACCACTTAAGGTAAGTGTATTAACTATCACATCGAGTAAGGGGGCTAGAAACTCACCTCAATGCGGTTGCGTTCATCATTTACGGTTATTCCCTTCTTGAGCTGTGCACGACTAACTGTATAATAATTATACGTTTCAGTAAACTATCACTACACATATCGCCTTTCTAGTTTAATTATTACCCTCAACGAACAGGGGTCAGGGGCAGCGCCCCTGGCAGCAGGGTTCTAGGGGCAGCAGCCCCTAGCGGGGTCTAAGAGGCAGAGCCCCTGGCTGGGGTTAAGGTCAGCTTGGAAAAAATTTTATTTTCATTAACTATCTTAACACATTTTCCATTAGGATTTTGAATCATTAAATAATTTGCTACTTAAAGTCCAAGGGCTTATTTGTAATTAAATCATTCTTTCCTAAGTCCAAGGACCATTTCTGCCTTTCTGGTAACCTTCAAGTTTGCTACTGGGTTCTTTAACGAATTGGTTTGTCATAACGAATTGGACCCTATGACGAATTGGCCCCTTTTTAACGAATTGGACTTCATAGCGAACTGAACCTTTATAACGAATAAGTCTATATATCGAACCAGTCCACATAGCGAATTAGTCTAGATAACGAATTGGACCTTCTAATTCGTTATCTCCTTCACGAATTACTATAACGAATTGAGGGTCAATTCGTTATCTTTTCCTTAACGAATCTGGACGCGAACTAAGGCTAGTTCGCTAGGCTTTCTTAGCGAATCACTTGGCGAATCACCCCTGGTTCGTTAACGAAGCAGGGTTAGGGTTTTTTAGAGAATGTCAGAAACATTCTCTGACATTCTTAAAATACTCAGCCGCCTTTCCGGCGCCGCCGCAGGAAAGCCGCCGGAAAACCGCGAACACGCCGGAAAAACGAGTTTTAACTCGTTTTTCATCGTTTTTCGTCCCGTTCGATCCAGATCTGAGCTAGCGTACCCCCTAAGCTCATCATAGGTTTGGTTTATACCTGATTCCACTTGATCTCATGACTTAAACGGTTTAACGGTGTCGGCTCATCATTTCGTGACCATATCCTACGGATTTAAGCTAAACAACATCATACTATTATTACCCCGGGTCGGTGCTCGGTTTCCTTCTTGGTTTCGGTTTAGATAGGGAGAGAACTAGAGAGAAAGCTTAAGTGTGTGTTTTGGTGGTGTATGGAATATGTGTGAAATGAGGAATAAGTGGAGATTAAGTATATATTTAGGGATCATGGGCTTAAGCCCATGGTCTTTCATTCTTTCTTTTCATAACCCAAGTCTAAACCCATATCCATTCACCCAATACTAGCCCAACTCATATTCTAATCATCTAAACCGATAACGACCCACAATGAAATAAACGAAATTTATTTTATTAATATAACTAAAGGTAGGATGTTACAAGAGAGGGTTTGGCCGCGGCTTGATTGGGTTGCGATTACCTGTCAATTGTCAATAGTTTACCAAGGTTAGGGTGTCGGTAGGATCGGATTAAGGTAAGGGATTGATTGGGCATGATCAATTACCAGTAAATCATTCTGAAATTGAAGGGGGGGGGGGATATGACTGCCGACGGGAGAGGGAGAAGAGGAGGGTAAGAAAGTTGAAAAAAAAACTATATGCAATATGGTCCTTGATTTATGGTGTTGGATGCAAAAGTTAATCAAAGTTGGCTAAGGGTTGATTTTGTACAATCTTATAACTAAAATCAAATAAATAAATAACGATAAAAAAATATTTAAACGAATCGGGTTTTTGGGTCTAGAAATTGACGAATGTTACAGTTATAATTGAAATAGAATGTGATATGGATAGTGATTGATAATTGATACGTGAAATTGTTATACAGTTAGTCGTGCACAGCTCAAGAAGGGAATAACTATTAACGGTGAACGTAACCGAATTCAGATGAATTTCTAACCCTGCTTCCTTGTTATGTTTTTGGGGCTGTGTGGACACTCGATGTGATAGTTAATACACTTACCTTAAGTGGTAAGTGTATGCCTTGTATGATTTATGTATGATGATTTCTTGACGGTGCGTGAACAATCTTCAGATATTGAATGTACCGCCAGGTAGTTGTTAAAGATATGATTGATATATATGATACATGAATGACGTATGTATGATGTGTGAATGACGTATCTATGATGTATATATGATGTATGAGTGATGTATGTAAGACAGGTTGAAATTACGTGAACGATCTTCGGATATTGAACGTGTCGTCAAGGATAGTATATAAAGACAGGTATGTTACAGTTGTATAAAACAAAGGGACCAGACCCTAATAACATCTATGAGGATAGGGACCAGACCCTAATAATATATGTGAGGATATGGACCAGACACAAATAATATCTGTGAGGATATGGACCACACCCTAATAATATCTGCGAGGATAGGGACCAGACCCTAATAATATCTATGATGTTGGGTACTAGAACCTTATAATATCTGTGAGGTTATAGGGCAGAAGGCTTTTTAAGTAGTATGGATAGTTATACATGTAAAGTATAGTATGAATAATGTACACACCTTCGAGTATGTGTGCAAGTATGTGAACTGTTTGTATGTTGTATGATTTAACTAGAACTCACTCAGCGTAGCTGACTTTTAGTATGCACACAGGTGAGTAGAATGAGGCAGCTCGCTTGAGGGGAAACACATGGCATGGAATTGAAGACACTGGCATTTCAATGAAATGTTATGTTATTTAAAAGACAATGTTTTATGTTTAAACGAGGGAATGCTCGTTAAGACAAGTATTGTTGGTAATGTAATAATATGGTTTGAAGTTTCATATTCCGCGTAAGGTTTTAATTAACTCTGATATTCAGAACTATGTTTATGAGTAAATCCAACGTTAAAGTGAGGCACCGGTAACGGGGCCTTACAATAATGACGGAAGTTCATTATTTGAATGTTGTTTTAAATTCATATATATATGGACTATTTTTGTTATAAAGGGAAACTCACCTACACATTGTGTTGATCGACATTTTAATATGATTTTTCAGGTAAGTGAGGATTTCGAGGAGGCATGGAAAGGAGGGCGTGTCGTGTTTGAATAAAGTTTGAATAATGTAAACCGTACAATAGCGCGAGTAAGAAACTCTAATAATGTAACATATTTTCTTTAATAAAAGATAAAACTTTTATTATTAATTATCTATTGTTACTGGCTATCGGCATCTGTCATAACTCGAACGACTTAAGTTAAGTTTTCCGCTGTGTTAAGTTAAGATTTTCGCGGTGTGACAGAAGTTGGTATCAGATCCAATAGTTATAGAAAATTAGAAAATATAAGGTTTTCTAAACTATAACCGTATGTTCAAACACACGCTCCTTTCCCGCCTCTCGAAACGAAAAGGTAACAATATATATGTTAATAATTGATTATTACTAACATGAATTGATATTCTTTTCAGATGACTATATCACTAGTGATTGTGACCGATTCCAACTCCAGCAGTGACAGCACACCATTATCACTGGTCGAGTTTCATCCGGTGGGTGCATATGGGCACCCTGGTTCTACTTTGGGAGCTGCTCCTCTCCAGGTGTATTCCCGAAAGAGAACCAGAGCTACTTGTGATGCTTCTGCCTCCGCTACTGTGACCCAATTAGTCGTGATCCCACCTCCACCACCGCCTCCCTCACCGGAGCCTGTGGTAGAGGAAGGTCTAACTGATCGCGAGCTGATCATGATTCTCTAAGGCAAGTTTTCAGATTATGAGAATATCATCCACAATCTCGTAAACCATGTTCTTACCATTGAACACAAACAAGGCACCGACGACCACTAGCACAACGCTCTATGCCAGTATGTGTTCGATATGAAGAATCAAGGGCTGAATACGGAGGCTAGGGTGGGAGAGTTAGAGATGAAGAATGGGGTGATGGAGCCCTGTGTTTGTTACTTGATGAGCTTGCATTAGATCGAGCTCACAATTAGTGTTGGTAGTTTGGGTAGTATGTTATGTTGTGTAACTTAACTTATGAACATGTAGTCTTTTGGATGTTTGTGATAACTCTGGAAGGTACCTATGAACTATGGTGGGTGATTAAAGGTGTAGTATGTACTACACTAAATTTTGATAGGATTTGATAATTATATAAACCCCTTATTGTGATTATATATATATTTATATATGTTATAAATCATGTTGTTCAATCTTTAAAGTTAATATTTCTTCAAACTAACAAAATTATATTCTCTTCTAAAAAGAAAACATGACGCCTAAAACAAGACGAGCGACTAATAATCAAGCGTCCGGATTACCATCTTCTCAAGACGAGTTAGCTCAATTAATCGCTCAACATGTGAACATGGCACTCTAGCAACATGAGGCTAATCGCATCTCAAGCCAAAACCCCCTAAATACAACTAATTACATAAACGGAGGAACTCCTAGAACCGAAAATCTAAACGAAAACCCTTCGGGTAGTACGGTACGCGGGTGCTCATACAAAACTTTTCAAGGTTGCGAACCGAAAGAATTTACCAATGCCGAAGGGCCTCTGGAAATTATTCGATGGATAGAGAAGATGGAATCTGTCATGAAAATCAGTAATTGCACTCCTCTCGAACAGATAAAATACGAAGTGTGTTCACTCAGTGATTAAGCACTCGAGTGGTGGAACTCCATAATTCAAAATCTCGGAGAAGATGCCATTTACCGTCTAACCTGGGAAGAACTGAAAGAAATGTTCTATGAACCAATAAAACTCAGCATACAAGTTCAAGTACACATATGCATCGAATAAATAATATAAACTCTTTACAGATTCATAAACCCATAAACAAAACCAATATCCAATAAAAATCAAACATTGATGACGGTTCATCATAAACCTACGTAGTATATAATGTTTAGCCTAGGTCAGTAAGCATATGCATAGAAATGTTCTATGAACCAGAGTTCATGGTGATTAATTAAAATAATCTCTGGATGATAAAACCCATGAATTCTTCAAATGTGCACTTGTAGCTATTCAAACCGTGATTCTTTGTATTCGAGAACTTTAAAACTTGCATTATTGACTTGAATTTCCTTCCTTGGCAGCCTCTGGTTCGTCCCTTTGTCAGGGATATAATAATATGTTTATATAGGGTAAATTTAGCCTCTAAACACTACAAACGATGGGAAGGTTTTGGAATTTTAGCCTCTACGCGTCACGCGACGAGCATGGTTAAGTAGGACATGTAGCCCGGAGTAGTAGAAAACCAAGCCCACACTCATAAAAACACCAAGCCGTGCTAGGCAGCGTGAAAGGGGAGGCCGGTTGCATAGCACGGTGTACTTCATTTTGTCTGGTTCGCGTGTCGGGACAATCCCGGTCGTTCCAGTTTTTGGTTTTAGATTGTTTCTTGCTCTTTTCAACTGTGTTTAACACCTGAGACCTATAAAACATTATTATGTTAGTAGAATACAAATTCTAAACAAAAATTAATCAATTACGATACAAATTATACATGGGAAAGCATTTATATTTAGCTGTATATCAAATATCCCCACACTTACTCTTTTTTTGTCCCCAAAAAAGAGTTATGTAATGGAATCGTAATCGGATTTTAAAAATAGTTAGATTTATATTAAAGTTTAGATAAATGCAAAAACCAAGATTGACGATATTATTGTCCACTTAAGCCCATCAACCAGCTTATCAAGCCCCCACGCAAATTAAGTATTAAAGTTCATGTGATATCGAAAACCTATGAGTCTCACACCTTTAGAGTTACTGATCCATTTACCCATATCTCAAGCATAATAAAGAAAAATTAAAATCGGGTTGAAGTAGACTGGTATAACCTATCACGGTAAGACAAAACCCCTTAATGGTAAAAAATATATATATATAATTACATGATATTTTGGATGACAGGTCATACGAGGTCGTACAACAATGCCCTAAACATTATTGGACTTTGTCCTATGTATTCCCTAAGAAATTATTTATCGACTAAAAACCTTTTCCCCAATAGTGTATTCCCAGAGTTACCATCGCCAAGGAACACGTAAACTCTCAATCTCGTCTAGTATGCTCACTTTGGCCTCTTTCTAATTTTGAGAATGCTTTTATGACATTTTACGTTACATAACTTTTCTCACTTTCATTTGATTTTTGGACCAACTTCTTTGAATACTTTGTAACTTTTTTTTTCTTTGTGCACTTGGGCATCATTAACCTATAGATATTTAACTAACAACTAGAGCTTGTATAAATTTGGACATTGCGGGGCGCCACCACTTTTTATTTATTTTATTAAAACGGAGTGGTGTGCTAATTTAATGTGTATCTATTTCTCACCACATCAGGGTATCAGCTTATGGTAATATTCCCTATGCCTTATCGAATTTCAAGTTCACTATCCCCCCACCCCACCCTTCTTAGAATGAGAACCCACAAAATCTAAAATTTATTAGGTTTATTAAGAATATGCAATGGGAAATCTTTCAAGGCTAGTTGGGCATACAGACACATACCAAACTTAGTACGCTTTCTTTTATATTATCTCATATTATTAGTAGTTTGGAAAACCAATTCCCAATTTTACCATCACCTTCCAATATAGTGTAAAAGTTATATATTCAAGGAATGTTAGTACATTAAATATTACAAGTGTTGAGGGTTCAATCGACGAGTCACTTTGTATTTTCATAAGATGAAAATTTGGAGAATTAGGAAAGATAGAGAATGAGGAAATATAGAGAATGTGCAAAATATGGAGGATGAGCAAATAATAGAGAATGAGCAAATGATGGAGAATGACAGAGAATGAGAAGCATGTAACATCCAACATTTTTATAAATAACTAGTATGAAACCCGCGCGATGCTGCTGCGGTAAGAATATGCAATTTCATACTTGTTTATGTTAGTTTATTAATCATCTCATAATATACTGTATAGTATTTATCCATACATGTTCAGTTATTCTACAAAAAAGAGATAAAATTGAGAAAGATGCAAAAGATTTGTGCTCATAAAAAAAACCTAAAAAAATGATAAAAATTAGGGAGAGAAAGAAAAAGAATAAAGAGTATAATAAAAAAACTCATCACTCAAAATTTAAATAAAAGCGAAAAAAGGTAAAAAAAAAAACCAAAATTGTTTCTCCCGTCTTCCTCATTCTCAAAAAAAAAATGTTGAAAAAAATATCATTGTTTTTTTTCCGTCATTGATAGTCTCTTTTTTAATGATAGTGTCTTTTTTTATATTGTGTTATGTCATATTTCTCTCGGCATTATGCTATATTTTTTATTTATATTTATATTAATTTGTTATAATCGATCTATCGAGCCGAGCCACCTAGAATCGATTACAAAACGAGCCTGCCCGGCTAGATTTCTAATCAACCTTTTTTGAGCGATTTTTTTTTCGAGCGTTGGGCGAGCCACAAGGTTTTTGGACACCCATAAATGTATATGTCACCAAAAGAATTACAACTCATATCCAAAATAATATTTAATAGAGTTGACTTATTTCTTTTTATTTTGTAAATTGAATTATATAAATGGGAAGACTGGTTTTGAAAATTCTAATTTGATAAAGTGAAACAAAGGGCATCTTTATTTGTTTAAACATTTTATAGGTTCATAATGCATATATAAGTTATACTTTAATGCTTCATTGACTTATAAATTATAATCTACACACTGGTGTTGAAAATTTTTTATATCTAAAGGACAAAAACATGCACGTCGTAATATAGGTTTTGGTTCTTTTATAAACTTAATATATTTAAAGATATTGAGGGAAAAGGTAAATTTATAAATTTGTCAAATTATTGGCAAAAGATGATGGGTAATATATGCAACCATTCCTAAACATTATAAAAGTCATATAAGGTTTAAGGGTAATAATTGTAACTATATGGGTAGAAAATGTAAAATATTTATAAGTTTATAGTTGCATATATAAGTTGTACTTTAACTCTTTATTAACTTGTAAATTATAATATACACATTGATTTGGAAGATTTTTTATATCAAAACGTCGACAAATATTAGCACGTCGTAATGATATGTTCAGTTTTTTCTAAAACATACTATATATAAAGATATATACGGAAACAAAAACATAAATAAATTTGTCAAGTTTTTTGATAAAGATGAGTGTTAGATGTGTAACTATTATTAGATATTACAAACGTTATATAAAGTTTAAGGGTAATTATTGTAACTATATAAGGGTAATTATTGTAATTATTAAATTAAAATGAAAAGTTACGGTTACTTTATGATTGTTGTGTAAAGACCTAAATACCCTCAAATTTTAAAAAATATAAACATTTATAATTGTACATATTGCATAATTAATTGAACCTCTTAAAATTTAAGAGGTCCTTCACTCACTCTTTATATATAGTAGAGATAATAATTGATGGACTTAGAATAAATCATGGACTTAGTGAGGTTATGGCCTAAGGTCCATGGTCTTAGGGTATAAATACCCTTAAAACCCTACATCCTTTTCATTTTCCATCCATTCCTCACCATAGCCTACACACTAAAAAACACACACATAAGCCAAACACTTTCTACACCGCTCAAATCTTTCGAACCGAGATCAACCGAAGGTAGAATGTTCTTTATCTCAACTGACCCAACGCCATAGAACCCGACACTGCAGCCCTGAGGAGTCGTTTGAGCCTTTTGAATCTTGATCTAGAACGAATAAAGTGATTAAATGAGCTTAAGGGTCACCTTAGCTTGAATATATATCAATCGAGTCTACCTGGGACAAAGATAATCAAATTCCGGCCAAACGCGGCGGCCAACAGCGTCTGACGGCACCGAAAACGCGGAAAAAGCCTAAAAACACGTTAAAACTAACAATACTTCAAGCTCCCCAGGATCTCTTTCGGGGTTTGAATCTCTCTCATCCATATCGGCTAAACTCACCAAATCTTCACAAATTCTTCCCTAAACTCGTCCTCCCAATGGGAAATACACTCATATGTCTGATTCTGCAACCCAATATCCTCAAACTCGATCGATGGCTCACTAAATTGTATTTCACTCATAAAGTATAGCTGAATATACTTTATATCTCATTCATTCATAAGTGGTGTATTTGTATTAGAGCCATGGATGACACCTAACAAATCACCGAGTATCTCAAATGGAAAAAGTATGTGATCCGTCGTTACGCCAGATGAGTCTTCACAGCCGAGAAGATTTCCATATTATCAAACTCCCCATGTAGAATTTATGTTTCACACTGCTTCTCTCTATGCGGGCCATAATTCCTTGAATTTCCACCCCAACTATGTGTAACCTCTTCGATCTTTAAAGGGATTTTCTACAAATCTGGTGCTGTAGCTTTTAACACTAGTTTTTTTTTCTATGTGGACTATATGTCCTTATATTTCGAACTCCCACGCTATGTAACCTTCTTGATTTTTATAGCGGTTTTCTTCAATTATGGTCCCATAGTAACCCTCCATTAAGATCATGTAAAGATAAACTTAAACAGAAAAGGGTCACCGGCACCAAATAGTAGCAAAATAAACAATATATTAAACAATACTAAACTAATTTAAAGCAATAAACTAAACTATATTAATGCAACTCCTATGACTTAAACCAGACTCGAAAAAAACAAAAAAGAAAAATATAATAAAAACTACTTAGACTCCTACGACTCAAAAACAAAACAAAATACAAATTGCGCGTATGTATCAAGCTAGTCTAATTAAATCTAATGAACGAAATCACCGAGAGTCCCCGGCAACGACGCAAAAAATTTATGACAAGAAGTATAATAATTATTAACTAATTTAACCTGGGATAGACAAGAAGTTATATTCTAGACTAATTAAAACTAGACTACACTACTAATCGACAAGTGAACTGATTGACTCTAGTAAAACTAAGTGAGTCCGGATATCGAACACACGTGATACTTTAAATTATGTAACTATCTAATTAGACTCAACTGACTGACATGACTATTTAATTTTATTTATTAAGGGGTGGGGGGTGTTACTATTAAATTAAGATTAAACTAATTAAGTAAACAAGTGAAATAAACGAAAAACAATTTAATTGATTTTAATCAAATGATGACGAAAAACCACCTAAGCTAGAATCCCCAAAGTTTCAATTATCAATTAATCGGAATGCTTTATTATGGAACTGTGATCATAAAATTATCACTTTAATGTTCTTAAAAACATCATTTTTAATATTAGACTTCCTTTACAATTATCTAATTAAATATGAACGAATACCTTTAAACAAAATCCTACCTTACAACATGGAAATCAAAGGTAGTTGAATAGATTTTAAAATCAATAGACAAAGCTGACAACTCAAACTTAGACGGACACCTTACGAAGTACTAAATCTAGCAATCTTAAACAATAAAGACCTATCAAATAATCTATCACCTTACAAATTTATATTAGCAGTACACTTTTAATTATATGATTAACAAATTGTTTATTTGATCCTATTATGAATCAATCACAAACTAGACTATAACACACAGTAAATGACCTAACATAATCCTATCATATGAAACAATCACCAAAGACTATGTGAAACAATAAAACTCATCAAACAAAACCAAGTACATATATGCCTTAAATAAATAATATCAAAGTTCTTACTGATTCATAAAGCCATAAACCCAAAGCAAATTCCAATAAAAATCAAATGTCAATGATGGTTCATCATAAAAGCCTAGGCAGTCTAATAAGTTTAGCCTAGCATCGGTAAATCAAACAAAACACGAATAAAAAAACAAGGAGTACACCATATTAAGAATAGAAATCGAAAGATTAAAGATGATAAAATCTGTAAGTCTTTGATCCTTCTTGATATAGCACTCCACCGAATGATTCTCAACCTCCAAAGCTCCATAATATGCAGTAAATTCGTCTCTGGCAGCCTCTGGTTCATGTGTTATTTCAGGAATATTAACATGTTTATACCGGGAAAATTAGGCCACCAAACCCTTCAAACGGGGAAGTTCTCGTACTCTCTAGTGATTATCGGATGCTTAAGACGATTTAGATACAGAACATGAGCATGATCTATAATCGATGACTGCCTAACCTCCCTCGGTTTCTTTTCTACACTCCCTTACCCTCGGGGCTCACTGGTTGGTGCAGTACTTGCTGAGCCTAGCTTACGTTGCACCCTCTAAAAGTCACTATCACCAAATCCTCATCCTCCTCTACATCAACTTTTCTACTAACTCTCTCCAGACCTAAAACCCTACCACTACGAGCGGCGATGGCTTTTAACTGAACAACCGGATTAGGTTGGGCATTGCCTAAAACCTGACTGTGGAGTCTCTCATCTAAACGTCGGGCTATATCACCTACAGAACTCTGAACATCTAGCATTGCGGACCTCAAAAGCAAGTCATGCCCAGATAAATTTTTCTGGTTAGCTTCATCTTTAACATTTATTTTGTGCATCATCTCCCTATTCTCGCTAGCCCACAACTCAAATATATCCCTCTATTCACACCTTTCCCACTATTCGAACTCTGACCATTTTGACCACTAAACGACTTATCGTGCCTCCGTTTAGGATTTAGATTTGACTGAAACCAGGGCGTGAACGCCAAATAGATTAATTATTATTAGTGTTCTTATAAATGTACCGATTTGAATTATTATTGTAACAATCCCAAAAATAGGTCTAGAATTGTTTTATAAATCAAAACTTATCATTTGATACAGAGCATAATATTGGTTGAACAGTCGAAGCGAATCGTACACTGATAGGCTTGGGTCGAACTGTCTAGACTATGACTAATGGGCTCACTCGGTGACTTTATAGGGCCTGATTGAATAGAGATAAGCTCGAATATAATACCTCATTATAAAAAATGGGCTTAGCCCAATTTAGTCAAATGAAACGGAAACACATTTAACCAAGACGAACCCGATAACTCCAAAAAAGTATATGAAGTATTCCATAAATATTTAAATCATACCGGGTGGATGTCCAAAACATTTAACCCAAACATCAAATTTCTTATTTCATTGACCAATTACCGTACCCAAAAGAAACAAAACCATGTTAACATCTAACATCCAAACAACAAATGGGCATGACCCGATAACCCGTATATTAACCCGAACACAATAATAAGTCGATATATATAATAAATATTTAAATCTTAAACTATATCTAAAAATTGTATAATTATCTTAACTGTTTAATCGTTTACCTCGAAACCGGTCCAACCGAACCAACGTTTAACAGACCTGCCTGAATCCGAACAATCTAAGCATCTTATCATGATAATTAAAAATAAAATACCTATGTTTTATATATAAAATCCAGGTTATTTGTTTTATAAAATAGGTTTTTGAAATTTACAACATTTAAACAATATTCTTAATTTTTTTCAAGTGCTAATAATTCTAACTTCCCAATCTAGTGCATCACTTCCTGCGTACGCTCTTTCTCTGTTCCCTCTGATCTAGCTAGAAAATTCACCCAATCACCATCATTGCAGCAAAATTTACCGCTCATCTTTCATGAAAATTGTAAGCCAATGAATCTTGCTTCCTCAACCTTATAAAATCCAATCCAATTGCACCTTGTTTACGTTTTCAATATTTTGAAATCTTTGCTGAGTTTGCTGCTGCTTTGATGTTGTTTTGCTACTGTAATCAAACCCATAAGGGCCAGCAGAAGCCATAGAAAACCGGGCATCAGAGGTGTCTACAACTTGCTCCCTCGATTTATCTTGTTCTTTGTTGTTTGTTCTTGTATCCCGATAACCACAACCATTTAATATTTCTGTTTTAATCCAAATCCATTCAGGAACCGAATGTCAACCAGTTTGTGAGAGTCTGCACATCCAAGGTATCATTCGTTGTTTATGCTCATTACATGTTGACAAATCCAAGCCTTGAACTCGTGTGTTAACAGCCCAAACACATAACAAATCCAAGCCAGTCGGTTAATTTTCCATATGAAATAGTTTGAAATCTAGCCTGTCTTTCAACCATTTAACTAAGTATTATATTTTGTTTGTATAAAAGTATTTTGATAGATAGGAGTATAAGAATTTTGCTTTAAAACGCCCGGAAGGGACGCATAAGTGATCCGTTTGATCAAGAAATGAACCATGTTGTCTAGTTAATGTTATGATACCATTTTAATAGTCCCACATGTATTATTTTAATGACCTACAATCTTACCCGAACTTGTTTGATTTGAAAACATACATTTTAAAATCAAACAAAAAGATGTTAACAGACCAAAATGAACCGAATCCACTATTTAAGTTCTGAGCACCCGAATATCAATATGAAACTTTAAACAAGTCATTCTTGTGTATTAAAACATGACTCAACATGTTTCGCAACTAAAAACAAGTTCTAAGTATATATAAAATGGAAAGGACATCTCCGGTAATAAAGTGAGCTGGGTATAAATGTATAAACTTGAAACAGAAAATTAAAAATTTATAACAGAAAACTTTTACCATGAACCCTAAAAGTTACACAAAGTTCAGCCCGTAAAACCGTAGCCAATTTATAGTATTTCGGTTCCTCGTTTAAGTGGAAACTAACTTGAAAACCAACCCGACATGTGACCTTATTAGCTTCTGGATATATAACAAAATTTCCAGAAGTTAAGTTTGCACGTCTGAGGCCTTAAACTTGGTAAAGACCAGCCCCAAGAATTAATAATAAATCTGGTACTAAAAATCAATCGAACCCACATATTGGTGACACATTCGATAAGAGATAAGCCGCGCAACCACAGTAATTATATGATATATTTTTTCAGCCCCAAATATAAACTTTTAATTATATGTAATCTGACCCGGTACCATTTTGCAAGAACCGTCGTTATTAAAACTGAACTAAGACCCGGAAGAGCGAAAGCCGGACCCGTTAGCGAAAATACAGGCATGACAATATTTTCAAAATCCATGAAATGCCAAAACAGCCTATTTTTATGTATTATAGTAGGTCTAGATAAGTTAGATAACCAAACGTATTTTTTCGTTAAAATCATAACGAAAGTGTATTTTTGGAAACCGGTTATTTCTTAAAAACTGAAAGCATAAGAATATGTTTATAGAACAGAAACTCATGAGTTTAAATGTGCCAAAATAATCTATAAAACATTTAAGGATAAGAAAATTTAGAAAAAGGGCCCGTTTAAGAGCGTAGAAGTGTTATTTCGTTAAAACCGACGAACGAGGCGACTTTTAAAGAGAAAATTGCTTCAAAGATATAAAATGGATACTTTTCCGCAAGGTTTATTTCAAATACTTTATAAAAATATTATAAACATTTTCAGCACATACAACACTTTTTTTTGTAAAGCTTTAGCTTTTATATGCGAGTTACGGTAAAACCGACGTAAACCAAACAAACATTTCGAAAAATACAAATATGTGAGGTTTCTGACGTTTGAATACAAATATAATTCAATAAAATCATAAATTTAGTTTTGTCACACCCCAACCTACGGCGGAAATGTCGTGGCGTGAGTTGATTGCTCACAGCTCTCAAGGTACTATCATGCAATAATTTAAAAGTGGCAGTATCTATTTAATTAAATTAAATATTCAAATAAATTCAAATACAAAGTATAACTCATTTAAATAACCAATGAATATAAATCTAAGTCTTGTTCATAATTCTTCTAAATTAAATCTTCATAAGTCTTCACCAACTTGCATTTAATTCAAATAGTAATCTGCATATGCGTATAACATAGAAGTTTTGTCAACAACACATGTTGAGTGAGTAAAACACCAGTTTAACACACAACACTAATAATATATAATAAATAAAGAAAGATGCAAACTATGTCAAGTGAGATAAGTAATTTAACCAATGAGCAATTAAATATTGTTTTCTGTAAGCTTGGTATCAAATGAAACTGAACAATGGCTAACACAACGGGCGGATGATCATACAAGACTGAGAATATGTTGGACCTCTCCGACATGTATTCAAGCACAACATATAAGCATATAACATGTTAGGGATAAACTATTAAATACACAAGACCAACACCTGCATGTTTAAGTATTAATTAGTTGTAAAATATCTACGAACGCATATATCCCCAAAATGGTAAAAATGAGTTAAAAAGGGGGACTGAGATACTCACCTAATCGGATGAACAAAATACAAATGAGGATGATGTGAGAAAGATAAATCCTTCGGTATATACCGTCAAGGATTCCTAGTTAAATAATATAATTTTAATTAATGGCAAATTATATAATTCGTATAATTAATAAGCATATAACACGTTTGGTATAAATCGTTAAACACACAAGACTAATAGCTGCAAGTTGAGCATTAAATAATAGGTAGATAGATAAAGTACGGATATGTCCCCAAAAGATTTAAAAGAAGTAAAAAAGGGGAGTAATTACTCACCTTAGCGATAAACTTTTAAATATGTTTTAAAATTTTTCATAATACAGAACTTTGAAAAGTTGAAGCAATGCTTCAAATGCAAATACGATAAAGACACTTATATATAAGACGTACCAGCAACGTACCCACCATGTCCTTATCATCTTTACATCTGTACCGTTATCTCAACTACTTTTGATTTTATATTATGACACCCATTTTTACGCATCATGCTTTCCATGCGAAACTCCGATAATTATGTTCCAGAGCATAATTATTTTCATCGTCAGATGGTCCACATGATTCGTCCGATCGTGTGGATTTACAAAATGTTTGAAAATATAATTTTAAGAATAGAAATCCTTTGGGGAAAGGAGTTTTAAGTAAGACGTCTTTAAATAGACAAAAGTTTATAGTTCGGTTATTTAAAATGGGGAATTCTAGTCACCCTTCGATAGTTCTTAAACTTTACTCGAGGGTCATAATAATAGAAAATATTATTATTACTTTAATAATTCATAAAAACATTAATTCCAAATTTATTAGATAGTCGATACAAGGCATAAAAGTCAAATTCAAGTAAGATAGAATACGACGAGCGGCAAAGTCTTCTAGTAGTTTAAATCTTTAGTTGCGCATGACTTGGAACCTTGAAACTTAAGCGTCGTGGGTGAGTTGATACATGAGGGCTTGAGTAGTCATGGTAGATTGATCCGACATCGCTTGGGTAACTAGAGCTCGAACGGTTTGTAAGAGGGGTTATTGGTTAGAGTAGGCTTGGGATACTTGAGCTTGCGGGTGCGGAATCTGATAAGTTTGGGTTACTCATGAATGATATTAATAGACGAAAGGAGCTTGAAGGATGTGGGATTGATAGGTTTGGAATTGGTGGGTAATGTAGCAGGGTGTAACTATAGTTTGAACTTGATTGGCATGGATAATCTGAGGGCACATATCACGAGGGGGATTAGGGTCTCTTGGATGGTAGCAAGCATGTGTAGTAGGGGCATCAGGTTGAGCACGAGGAGTAGGCTGTTGCGGGATGACTCGTGCATTAGGCAGTGTAGGGCAAGTATATGCAATGATGATCGAAGCGATTAGATTGGGTGCAAAAACGACATGATGATTGATTCAAATGATGAAAGTTACTAGTGGGGCATAACGAGTTAATACGGATGGAGAGTTTCTTGCTCATGATACTTTGATTTTGTCGAGGTTGAGATTTATTTGATTAACAACATAGTTTTTATGATTAGACTTGCGTTTGTTGTTGTCGCGAGGATGAGTAAGGGTAAATGAATTAAAATTTCAATAAAGGAAGTTAATGAACAAGTTTAAATTGGTTATATCAATATTTTAGAGGTTGCAGCAGTTAGTTCCTCGCGGTGGTCATGATAACTAGACTAATAATGTCGAGGAAGACGGTTGTTGCTTAGGGGAGACAATCTATGAGGACCAAAAATAAAGATTTATAAGATGAATGATAAGTTAGTGAAACAAATTAAATATTAAAAGTTTAGTTGTCTTACATTATTATAATAACCTTGTTTTTTATGGAAATTGGGGATTGCGTCACATCTTGAGGAATAAATGTAAAAGATTATAAGATAGGGAGTACATAGCGTAAATACTTATGAGCCGATGTAGTCAATATAATTAATGTGTGATAACTACACGAGGAGATGAGGTGAGTTTAATAGTTTAATTTTCACTTGATAAAGTTAACTTAACAACAAACAAACGAAACATAATTTGTGTGTTGGCCTTCCATGAGCTTTCCATGGCAGTTTGAATGGCCCAACGAAACTAAAGAATAAACATAACTGAGTTGGATAGCCCATGAGCGTTACATGGCATTTTGATTGTCTCGACTAATTAACAAATTAGCAATACAAAAGAGTTTGTCGACCCATGAGCATTACATGACGTTTTAACTGACCAAACTAAATAAAGAATAAACGAGAGAAATATATAAGTAGTTGGAGCATCCCGTGAATCACCACGTATGATAAACTCCAACAAAAATAACATTCCAAACAAGATGAGTAATGGATAGCTGGAGTGCCCACGGATACCATGGAATTTTCACCAAACTAACCAATTAAATAACAAAACACAATAATCAAATTTTCCGAGTTTAGCCACGAACCACCGTGAATTCGGTTTAAAATCAAACTAAAGTGTCGGTCTTATGACAGTTGTGTTCCAGTTTTGCCTAGACGAAATTGTCATACTACCTAGCCTTAAGGTTAATGAGTAAAAACAAAACTAGGGAGTTCTTAAAGAATTTCCCAAAATAAAAGCAATCTACTTTATTTAAAGTATTTACGAAAAACTTTCTTTTAAGGTTGAGGCATAGCCTTGGAGTTGTGTGTGTGTACATAACAATATAATAATAACAATAATCATTATTTAAGGAGTTAAATAAGTATTTAGTCTAGCAAGTAATTAAGTAAGCTGTAAACAATCAAATAGAACACATCAGGCTAACAAATAAGCACGTATGGGGCTCCTAAGCATGTTACTAAGGCACCACTAAAAACCTATCTTATACCTTCGGCTTTGATACCAAACTGTCACACCCCAACCTATGGCGGAAATTTCGGGGCATGAGCTGATTGCTCATAGCTCTCAAGGTACTATCATGCAATAATTTTAAGGTGACAATATCCATTAATTTAAATTAAATATTCAAATAAATTCAAATATAAAGTATAACTCATTTAAGCAACCAATGAATATAAATCTAAGTTTTGTTCATAATTCTTCTAAATTAAATCTTCACTAAGTCTTCACCAACTTGCATTTAATTCAAACAGTAATTTGCATATGCGTATAAATAGAAGTTTTGTCAACAACTTGATTTAAAACACCAGTTTAAGACACAACAATAATAATATGTAATAAATAAAGACAAATGCAAACTGTGTCAAGTGAGATAAGCAATTTAACCAATGAGCAAATAAATAATGTTGTCGGTAAGCTTTGTAAGTCCCGAATCTGGATCACTACATTTATGATATCAATATAGCATGTATAGGTGCGGAATACCTACACACGATGATTCGAGAACACTATTTAGAACAAGACGAGAACACAATATTGCTTCAAAACACACGTATATTATTAAATACGTCGGGTGCTTAAGCACTTACAAAACATGATAATTGAATGACTAGGAATGAACAACTAAAACCCTATACATAACATAACTATATATAGGGACACCATCTAGATAAACGGCCCAAAATACCAAAAGCCCACCGAGAACACATGAGTGTTCTCGCTCACATACTATCCCAAAACCAAGCCCAACAAGTTAAACTTAATACAAAGATAAACTCAAACCACATAAATTAGGCCCAACAATCTCCCCCCTGGTTTGTAGCTTTGTCTTTTAATCATGCTCCATGTAATCAATGTCAGCATCTTTCAAAGCGCCTGCCTAAAACTTGCATCGGATAATAGTGGCAACCATACTTGTGGATTCTTTAGCAGCTGTTTCAAAAATCGGATCAGCAACTATCTAAAAAGTACTAAGCGTCTTAATGTATCTTTCTCCTAGCTTCAATAAGTCTCTTGGATCAACAAATCGGTACTGACCCTTTCCCTTTTCCAGCTTAATAACGACAGTGGCAGTGACACTATCATATATCCAGAATCTCATGTTATCCAAAGTGCCATCTGGAATCATTTCAGGAACAGGAATGTGAGTAGCTTTGTTTGTTGCTAGCCACATGACATTAACCATAGTTTTTCCAGTCCTCAGATCTTGAACCCCCTTTGCTTTCTTCAAAAAGAATTCGACAGTCTTCATATTCGGGAAGCCTCTATCAACTTGTCTTTCAGAAATTCCCAGAAGTCTATACCTCATTTGTCATTAGTTGGATTGGTGAATAGAGACTTGATTAGATCACTTAAATTCACTTTAGTCCAGGAACCAAAGTCTTTCATATTCTTATAGTATTCGGTGACTCCTAACTTCCTTTTCACCCACCACATATTTTTATCCGCATCAAATCCCCACGACAAGACTCCCGATCGATCACCATATTTATCATTAAAACCCTTTTGAAATTCAATAACAAACCTGTCTGGATGATCCGACGATTCAACATTCTGATTTGAGTTTTTCATCACCAGCAGCTTTTTCTTTCCCTTTTCAAGTAAATTCTTCTTAATTCTTTCAGATTTCTCCTTGGATATGGGAGGGGCATTCATGTAATCTTGCAGCGATTCCGATTCATCAATGTTTTCAACAGGACGAGCAGAAGAATTACCACCTTGACTTACATTGGGCGTCTTAGAAACTACGTCATCATTGCCTTTAAACTCATCTCCAAATTTATGAAACAGTTTTGTTGGAGGTCGAGATACAAGGCTGTTAGTTCTTCCATGTTTGACTGTAGTTCTTTAATCTTGGAATCTTTGTCAGAGTTTCCTGCTTCCAACTCTTGAATACGAACATCTTTCACTACTGAATCTTGTTCAAGTTCAAAAACGCGACGTTGTAATGCATGAACATCAATAGGAGCATCTTCAAGAACCACACCTTTACCTTTATTCCGAAGATAAGTTTCCTGCATAGCCAGAATCTGTGCAACCTTGTCTGACTTACCGGAGCTAGACTGACCCTGAGTGTCTGGGCCTGAGGAATCGGAGGGAATATTTGTAGTGTCGGGGTGTGGAATGTTTGTCTCATAATCAAAATCACTGACAAAATCACTGGTCAGCAAGTCATGAAATGATGGCTCAGCAGTAAATGTATCTTGTTCAGCTTGTACTTTTGGAGCAGATGTCTCAGGTTGGGTAGTTTGTTGTTTAGGGCTGGTTGTTGCATCAGTAGATAGTATGTTTGTTGTTTCAGATTCACTAATTAGCACGCCAGGCCTCGGGTCTCTGGTTCTTCTTTTACGTGGACCAAGGTCTACGGCTGGATCTTCAGCTATGTCTTCTTCATTAATTTCAGCAACAGTCTGACGAGGCTTCAGAGCAGTTGAATGTAACAAAGTTTTCACAGCTTCCAAAGCACTTAAGTTTTCAGTACTTGGGGGGGTATCTGATTGACGGTGTTCAGTCTCATCATCTTCATCATCTGAAATCTCGAAAGTTGCAACAGGCGGTTGAACTGGTACCACGCGTGTTCATCAGCAACCTGAGCCAAAACAGGCTTAGCTTCTGTCTCAGCAAATCGTCCAAATTTTACCAGATCATGAAGACACCGATAAACAATCTTGGCACCTTTCCTATTTTGCTTCATCAACCCAAAAGTATTAGGTCCCAATGACTTCATATCCATTGTCTCAATAGACTTAACCAGTGCGGTGTAATGAGAATCAAAGATCATTTGTAGGAACCTTGGATACATTAAGAACATCTCCTTCTTCTTTGCCTTTAGATTGCTCATCATTTCATTGAAGACGAACTTGGAATAATTGTAATTCCAATCCATGATCAGAGCAACAACTGATGTCTGAGTGTGACTGATCTCATCTGAATCTCCCTTCCTCCCCGAGATACATGTAAAGAACGTGTGCAAAAGGTATCTCCAATACATGTGAAACAACTTCTTGATTGCAGGAGGATACGTACCTTCGTAACCCATTCTTGTAAGTACTTCAGTAACTTCAGCAGCAGAGTAGTCTGTTGGGTAATCAGGTTGATCCCCAAACATGAGAACTTCTCTAATAATCGTCTCTGTGATACCAATGGGCATCTTCTGTACTTTGGAGTCAATAGACATGGCTCCATCTGGTCCTTGTGGGTTGATTGACGCATTATTCCAAAAATCGGAGATCATCTTCTTACATATGACAGGATTCTCTCGTAGTCCATGAGAGATCCTGCAGGTATTGAGTCTGACTATCATCGATTTGAATTCCTTGTGATTTATGGGTGATCATATAAATATCCAGCCACGTTTTGCGAGTCAGCAACCTTTAATGTATTCTAATCAGCCAATTCTGCACCAAACGAGTCAGGTTAGACAACTAATAAATTAAGATGAACATATATTAAGGTTTTGGTCCATGGTTTAAAAAGAATTTGGTCCAAGAAACAGTAACAAGCCCAAAGAGAAACCATAGGAGAGCCCAAAGATATTAAAGGCGCAAATGAAAAATACAGAATATGTGTGGGCCTAAACAGTTAAAATTAAGCCCAATTAGAGGGATTTCGGTTAACAGGGTGGGTTCTCGGTCAAAGAATGAGATTTCGGTCAAAAAACAACCGAGAACGGGGTTCTCTGTCAATCTTGACCAAGAACTAGAGTTTTCTGTCAAGATGAGGAGTTCTCGGTCCACACAAGTCAACAGAAAGCTTTTGACAGTTGTGGACTGAGAACCCTTGGGTTTCCGCCTAGGGAAACGTGTTGGCATCTTCTTCCCACCTAGATCTCTCCAAGCACCTCCATTAAACCTGCAACTAAGTTTATGATATTCAACCGAAAACACTCCATCATTGCCCTAAGATGTTCATCAAAACCCCTAATAACTCATGAATCCACTCTCAATTTTAGCGAGCCATCAGTCGATGGCACCATCAGGCAACCCTCATTAAACACCTAGATCTCATATTACCTGTGAATCAAAAAAGCAAACACTAGTTGATGATTAATTAAGATGATTCGGTTTTCGGCTAAGACACTTGAGAGAAAAGGTTTTTGGTTATGTGAAGATAATGAGAATAAAAATAAAATAGGCTGTTTAATACCACTTATATTATACCCAATTCGGGCCGAGAACACTTGGATGGGCTCAAACCAGTTCAGGGCCCAAGAAAGCAATGTTCGAGCAACAGGAGGCCCAAAAGATTTCAGGAACCAAATATTTAAATGAATTTTCACAAACGTTTCGAGGAGAGTAATTTCGACAACAATTTAACTGATATGAGCAAGACAAAACAAAAATTAAACAAGAACCAAAATAACAAAAATTCTACATTTGAATAAACAAAACTCCCTTGAATTTATTAAATCGGGAACAAATTTCAATTCTTAGTAAAAACGCCGCCCTTTTATGAAAAGATCCGAACATGGAATCATATTGTTTATGATGCTGTCACAAGGATTTATGTTCAATGTTATTATGACATAAGAGACAGGTTGATAGCCGGTATAACATACTTAGCATGATTTTCATTGCATCGGGGTGTAGGAAAGAGTAAAGATAGGGAGCGTATATTGCGTTTGGCTTCTTGGAATGTAGGAACATTAAATGGTAAGTTGCTAGAATTGGTAGATTTGCATAAAAGACGTAGGGTTCAGATAGCATGCCTCCAGGAGACTAAGTGGAAAGGACATAGAGGGGCTGAGTGTAATGGGTATAAGTTTTGGTACTCGGGGTCTGATTGAGCTAGGAATGGAGTGGGGTTTCTAGTGGCTAAGGAAATACACACTAGTGTGGTGGAGGTGATAAGACATAATGACAGGATTATGGCGTTGAAATTAGTACTAGGAGAGGAAGTTGTGGCAGTAGTCTCCGCCTACGCGCCTCATGTAGGCCTAGGGGATCAGGAAAAGAGAGAATTTTGGGATTGCCTAGACGCAGTGGTAGGGGGCATACCTAGGGGGGAGAGGATTTGCATAGGAGGTGATTTTAATGGACACATTGGTAAGGCTAACGATGCTTTTCAAGCCGTACATGGGGGTTTCGGTTTTGGTGATAGGAATGAGACCGGAACAGATCTTCTAGAGTTTGCGGTGGCACATGACCTAGGTATTATAAATTCTTATTTTAGGAAACAAGTTTCTCATTTAATCACTTTTAGCAGTGGCGGATGCGACACGCAAATTGACTACCTATTGATGAGGCAAAGAGACCGACGTTGGTGGAAGGACTGCAAAGTCATACCTGGGGAGGCAGTTGTGACTCAACATCGACTACTAGTGATATAGCCTTCAGAAATAAGCTGACTGTTCGAGAGAAGAAAGGTACACCGAGAATTCGATGGAGAAATTTGAAGGACGAAAATCTCTTACTGTTTAAGGATATACTCATACTGCATACGCGGGCTCGACTAAATGGGGACTCAACTCATATATGGGAAGCTATGGAGACAAAGATCATCCAAGTAGCAAAGGAGACTCTCGGGGTCACAACAGGAAAGACAAGTGGGCATAAGGAGTCTTGGTGGTGGAATGACGCAGTGCAAGACAAGATAAGGGACAAACAAGGATGTTTTAGGGAGCTAATGAGGTGCACGAATGAGGAGGAGCGAGTGGAATTGAGGGACAACTACAAAACGGCCAAGATAGAGGCGAAGAAGGCAGTGGCGGAAGCAAAGAAGGCGGCCTTTAAACGGATGTATGAAAGTCTAGAAACAAAAGAGGGGGAACATGCTATGTTTAAGATTGCCAAAGCCAGGGAGCGTAGAAGGCAAGATCTAGGACCGGTGAAGTTCATAAAGGATACAGATGGGCATGTACTGGTCAAGGAGCAGGACATCAAGCTAAGATGGCAAACCTACTTCCACAATCTTTTTAACAATGGGAGAGCTTACCAAGAAGAACATGACAACACAAACTTTCAACGACAACAATCGAATAACTGCTACTGCCGACGGATCACACGAGAAGAGGTAAAGGATGCACTTAGGAGGATGGGAAGGTCTAAGGCGGTTGGCCTAGACAACATACCCATCGAGGTGTGGAAGTGTCTGGGGGAGGAAGGAGTCATGTGGTTAACTACTCTGTTCAATAGTATTCTCAAATTAGGCAAGATGCCAGACCAGTGGAGGAGCAGCGTTGTAGTTCCTATCTATAAGAACAAAGGAGACGCCCAATGTTGTGGTAACTACCGAGGAATCAAACTACTAAGTCATACTATGAAGCTATGGGAAAGAGTGATTGAGGTTAGACTTAGACGAGAAACTCAGGTTACGGTCAACCAATTTGGCTTCATGCCGGGGCGTTCCACCACAGAAGCAATACACCTTATAAGAAGATTAATGGAAAAGTATAGGGAGAAGAAGCGTGATCTACATATGGTGTTTATTGACCTAGAAAAGGCCTACGACAGTGTGCCACGACAGGTGCTCTGGGAGTGCTTGGAGGGTAGAAGAGTGCCCAGGAAATACATAGAGATAATTATGGATATGTATACCAGGAGTGAAACAAGTGTCCGTGCGCCAGTGGGGGATACTGATTTCTTTCCTGTAGAGGTAGGTCTTCACCAGGGGTCAGCGTTAAGCCCGTTTCTTTTTGCAGTAGTCTTGGATGAGTTGTCAAAGTCGATTCAGGGGACTCTCCCGTGGTGCATGATGTTCGCAGACGATATTGTGTTACTTGCTGAGAAAAACAAGATCTAAACATGAGGCTTGAGGAGTGGCGAACAACCTTAGACACAAAAGGTTTAAAGATTATCCGATCTAAGACGGAGTACCTCCACTGTGATTTTGGTGGGATAAACGACAATGAAGACGCACAGATCACAATTGAAGGGCAGGTGGTCCCGCAGGTAACGAAGTTCAAGTATTTAGGATCATTTGTACAGAGCGATGGGGAATTAGACAGTGATGTGAACCACCAAGTTCAGGTAGGATGGTGTAGATCGAAAGCAGCCACAGGTATATTGTGCGACAAGAGTTTCCCGACTAAACTAAAGGGAAAATTCTATAGGGTGGCAGTTAGACCTGCAATGCTATATGGAACAGATTGTTGGGCCATCAAGAAGGCACAAGTGCGGAAGATGGAGGTAGCAGAAATGAGAATGCTACGTTGGATGTGTGGGCACACAAGGCTAGACCGAATAAGAAACGTTGTGTTTCGCGAGAGATTAGGGGTGGCGAACATAGCAGACAAGATAAGAGAGTGGAGATTGAGATGGTTTGGGCATGTAAAGAGAAGACAGACGATGAATCATGTTAGATCCGTAGAAAACATTACTATAGAGGGGAGGAGGGGTAGAGGACGACCGAAATTGACTTGGGATGAGAGGATTAGGCATGATTTGATAGACCTAAACCTCTCCGAGGACATGGTTGAGGATAGGAATTCGTGGAGAAGTAGAATTAAAGTTAAGGATTTTTAGAGAGAATTGAATACCTTAGGGCTTAGACTTAACTTATTTAGGTCACATACCATAATGGTATTTCCCTTACCTATATTATTATTATTATTATAATTATTATTAGTTTTTATATAGCTGTTAAACTGTGATCTTATTATTAGTATTATTATAATTAGTAGTAGTTTTTATATAACTGTTAAACTTTGATTTCCTTTATTTTGCTTCATAAACATGTACTTAGAGCCGAGGGTCTCTCTGGGAGCCACCTCTTTATTCCTTTGGATAGAGGTACGGTGTGCCTACATCCCACCCTCCCTAGACCCTACTTATAGCTTTGCTGTCGGTGGGATTTTACTGGGTATGATTGATTGATTGATTGATTGATAGTGATAGGATTAAGGTTCAGTTCGGCATAAAGCATAGATGGACATCACTCATGGACCTGTGGTGCCTCCTATCTATTCTCAAAGCGTATTTGGCTTTCACCAGATCACCCTAATTTGACTCCAACCCCCTATTGCTTGATCAAAAAATTTTATAAACGTGAAAAGTTAAGGCTTTAAGGTTGAACGTTAGACTTAGTGCCAGTAAACTGACAAGCATTTCATTCGAGACATGACAGGACTTACTTGTATGCCCCCATCTCTGTAGTTCTAAGGTTGAACGTTGGACTTTGTGCTAGTAAACTGACAAGCCTTTCATTCGAGACATGACAGGATTTACTTGTGTGCCCCCATCTCTGTAGTTCTAGTTTGTCCCTTTAAACCTCTCAAAATTATTTTAATAGTAAATAAATAACTCATAAATAACTCCTTTGCTAATTTTTTTTAAGAACCTAAAAGCACAGTATTTTTGGTGATCAAGACATTAACGGGCTCGTGTATGACTGGGTAATTGCTTTTCTGCCTATCATTCGGAGAGATGTATCTGGAGACATGCACCTGTCTTCAAAATGACTCTCCACATTAAGTTTAGCAAATTTAGTTTATATCACTTCAACTTTTACGCATCATGGAAAGCTACTATACAATATCAATGATTGTTCTAGAGCCTTTTAAGCTTAATAACTTCACCCGTTAGGCACACAAAAACAATTTATCTATCAGTTTCCAAAGGTTGGATCAATTTTCATTTATAAATATTTTAGGATTCTAAAAAGTTGTTAACTGAATAGTAATATCATTTCCCATGGAGTCACATAAAACAAATGTGTTAAGTATTCAGTCACCCCGGTCACTGTTAAGCTATTAGGTAAATGGCTGTTCTGTATGACCACAAGTGGTTAACCGGACCAACCATGCAATGATATGCATGTCCTTCCAGCTCAGAGTTACCGAAATAATTTTAAGTGAAAGAGCACAAAACACAGAAAACATCATAGTCGGCCCGGGTGCTATCGGTCGTTGGGTAAATGGCTATCCTGTGAAACTACAAGTAGAACACCGGACCAACCATATACGAATATATGTCCTTCAAACTTGAGCAACTTACAAAATTTTAAGCGAAAACGAATTTTGAAAAACAAAATCAACGCACCCACACTATTTTTGACTTTTTGAAACTTTCTTTTAAAATAAAGATATAGCACACACACTATTTTTGACTTTTTGAAATTTGCTCTCCCTAAATTTGTGCAAATTAAACAAAAAGTACAAATTTATTCCCAAAAAGACTCAATCCTCGAAACGGAGCATTTTAAGAAAACCAACAAGCATATTAAATTTTGTGGTTCCAATTGGTTTTGTAAATAAGTCCGCCACATTGTTGTCAGTGTGGACTTGTTCAAGATGAATCAGTTGTCGATCGAAATAGTCACGAATAAAATGAATTTTAATATCGACGTGCTTGGTTTTGGAGTGTTGAACGGGGTTTTTTACAATGGTAATGGCTGCATCATTATCACAGAAAATAGGAGTGGCAAGAAATTCCAAACCGTAATCCAGCAGTTGGTTTTGCATCCAGATAACCTGAGAGCAGAAGGCAGATGCAGCAACATACTCCGTTTCGGCAGTCGAAGTAGACACCTTCTGTTGTTTCTTGCACTGCCATGAAATGAGACGGTCTCCTAGGAACTGGCAACCAGCTGACGTGGATTTCATGTCAATGTCATCTCTACCATAATTGCTATCATCAAAAGCATAAAGATCAAATTCTGATTGTTTGGGATACCAAAGACCTAACTTTGGTTGTCCCTTCAGATATCTAAAAATACGTTTAATAGCAATTAAATGAGAAAGTTTAGGATTAGCCTGGAACCGAGCACACTGGCAGACTGCAAACAAAATGGCAGGACGACTTGCTGTCAAATACATCAGAGACTCGATCATAGATCTCTATTATGTTTGATCTACGGGACTCCCATCAGGATCAGATGACAGTAGTGGTCTTTCCGCCATGGGAGTATTGACACTCTTTGAATCTTGAAACTCGAATTTTACTAGCATATCCTCAACGTACTTTCCTTGATGTAGTATGATTCCTTCTGAGCTTTGACGAACCTGTAGCCCCAGAAATGTAGTCATCTCACCCAAGGAGCTCATTTCAAACCTCTTCTTCATTACACCCTCAAATTCTTTACACAACTCAGTGCTGGTGGATCCAAAAATGATGTCGTCAACGTAAATCTGGATGAGAATCAAATCTTTTCCGACAGTTTTCCGAACAAAGTTTAATCGATGGTTCCACGCTTGTACCCATTATCAAGAAGATGCTTGGTCAGTGTAGCATACTACGCCCGAGGAGCCTGATGTGACCCGTACAAGGCCTTTTCTAGCTTGTAGACATGATTTGGTTTCTTAGAATCAACGAAACCCGGTGGCTTATCAACATAAATCTCCTCCTTAACTTCACCATACAGAAACGCAGTCTTGACATCCATCTGATATACTGTGAACCCCATGTATGATGCATAGGCCAGAAAGATTCTAATTGCCTCAATTCTAGCCATTGGATCATAGACTTCAGTGTAATCTAACCCCTCAACCTGGCGAAAACCCCGAACAACTAATCGAGCCTTATTACGAACAATAACCCATGTGTCATCTTGCTTGTTTCTGAAAAACCATCTGGTGTCAAGAGCTTTCATTCCTTCTGGCAGTTTAACCAATCTCCAAACCTTCAACTTATCAAACTGATTCAATTCTTCATGCATAGCATCAACCCAACTTGGTTCTTGAAGAGCCATTTCTACATTTTTAGGTTCAATTTGAGAGATGAAACACGAAAACATACAACTGTTTATGTGTTCTGTTTGGCTTCTGGTGGACACTCTTGCTTCAACTGGACCTATGACATTTTCAATTGGATGATCTTTCTAAACTCTTGATGGAATTAACTGTTCAGATACATCACCGGTGGATTGCAGATTTAACAAGTTCTCAATATGATCAACAAGAGGGTTTTTCCATCCAGATGTCGCCGTGTTGTGAGAGTACGAGGTGCTGGCAACATATTCATTTGGAATGTCATCGGGAAACAAAGTGCTCCCAAAAATCTAACAAATAGAACTCTCCCCCTCAACATCAGTCGTATTTTCAGTCGTGTTTGGCGAGCATTCTGGTTTTGGAGTTTTGTTGGACTGATTGTCAGTGTCAGGTGAAGCATTATTCAATTCTACAACATCATCATCAATCAGTGGAGAAATATGAGATACAGTCTATGGAAGTTCATTTGCAACTTCCACTGTGGGATCACATGGGGGTTCGGAGTTGATGACGAAAACACATTGAATGGTTTGAAAAATTCATTATAATCAAATAACCAATCGGTACCAACACGAGCATCAGTCTCATTTTCTTCCAGCCAACGAACCTCATAAGACTCTATAATCTATTTGGTGGACTTGTTGTAAACCCTGTAAGCTGTATTTCCCGCATACCCAACAAAGTAACACTCATCGGCTGCAGCCCCAAACTTTGGAGTGGTTTCGAGGTTCAGTAAAGTGCACGAACAACCAAAAGCTCTGAAATGTGCAACCGTGGGTTGATGACCGTAAACAATCTCATAGGGTCTCTTCATCTTCGATTTGTTTATTATCACTCGATTCTGAACATAACAAGCCATGTTAACAGCTTCTGCCCAAAATAACAGTGACAATTTGGAGTCACACAGCATTGTTCTTGCAGCTTCAATAAGAGTTCGGTTTCTTCTTTCAGCCACATCATTTTGTTGAGGAGTTCGTGGGGTGCTGTACTGATGTGGCACCCCCTTTTCTGAGCAGAAATGGTTTAAAGTCGCATTCTTGAACTCTGTTCCATTATCACAACGGATTCCCTTTAGCTTTAGATTCAGTTGATTTTCCATGAGCACAACGAACTTCTCGATAAGATCTGTAGTTTCACTCTTATTAGACAAGAAAATTACCCATGTAAAACGTGAGTAATCATCAGTAATAACGAGACAATAAGAGCTACGAGACAGACTCAGAACATGAACTGGCCCAAAAAGGTCCATATGAAGTAGTTGGAAAACAGATGAGATGGTATTAATCAATTTTGTCTTGTGAGTTTTTCGATGATGTCTGCCCAAAGCACAAGCCACGCATTTTTCAACAGTCACAAAATCCTTGATTGGTAAACCACGCACTAAATTGTTTTTAGCAAGACGATTCACATTTTTTGTATTAGCATGACCAAGCCGACGATGCCAAAGCATCGCATTATGTTCTAACACTTTTGAAAACAAACATGTTATTTCGTCAGAAACATTTTTGTTCATGTCGATCACATAGGCATTATCTATTCGTTTTGATCGAACAAGAATCCAATCTTCTGGTATGATTATACCAGGTTTAAGAATTAAGCACTTCTATTAGTAAAATGAGTTGAAAAATATTTGCTCTTTAAAACAGAGCCCACACAAACAGTCGGAATAACAAAATTCAAAACAGGAAGTTCTAAAGAAGCATTAGAAACAAAATTATTATGAAAATCAAAGCTAGGGTCGTCATCCTCATCAGTCCAGTCCTTCACAATTATTTTTTCTGCACATGAAGTAGATACATTAGAATCGTTCATATTTGAGATGGACGGACCAGCACTCGCAGAACTGGTCTCACTACCTTTGTTTTGCTTACCATAATTTATATCCTTTATCTTTTCTTCCTGTTCCTTGGTGACAGGGGTAGGAACATAATTGTGATTAAACGGTGGGGGAACTTGACTGAATCCTATCCCCTCACCTTCATTTTCCTTCCACCACAGTTGGTTTTCAATCATTGAGTTGACTACCTTACTGGAGCCTTCAAATTTTTTAAAATTAAACTCAGCCTTTTCAAACTTGCTAGTTAGATTTAAGATTTCTGACTTGGAGGCTTCCAGTTCAGCAGTTAATTCAGCAATTTCTTGTTGGGCATCTAGATAATGACAGCCTTTTATACTAAGATCAGACTTAAGTTTTTTAATACCCTTTTCATTTTTCTTAAGTTTAAACTTCTCTGATTTTATTTTTTCCATATCTCTACTTAGAGTGTCATTATGAAGCTTGTACATTTCTATTTTTCACCACAATTTAAGGAGCATGGTTGAAAACATACCTCAGATGAATCTGGAGAAGTGAACGCCATGTATGCAAACTGGAGCTCCGTGACCTTCTCCTCGGTAGTGTTTTCTTCTTCAGAGTCTTCAACAGTTGCGAAGTTTGCAGTCTGATTTCCAATGTTTAGCGCAGCCATCTGACCTTCCAAAGAAAACGTTTGAGCAACCATACCTCTTTCTCCATTACCCAAACTACCTCCAGTTTCACCCCGAGCATTTCCAGCTGGAACCAAAGCCCTCTCCGTATTCCCATCCTTAGCTTGATTAGTGCATTCATGAGCAAAATGACCCGGCTCGTGACAGTTGTAGCACCTGAGAGTCTCTTTGTTAAAGCCCACCTTTTGATTATTTGGCATCTTCCAGTTATTTCTACCCGTCATTTTGGTAAACTTCTTTGCACGAAAAACTGCCATGGCAATTTACCACAAGATATCCATTTCATCAACTTCATCGGGATGAATCTGATCTAGTTCAGCAGTGACAACAGGTTGAACCAAGTCTCCGGCCAGAAAAGCATGATAACAATTCATAAAACCTGCCATTAGAGCTATATTCTCTTGAGTCTGTTTTGGTATAGTGGGAATCTGGCTGAAGTTCTGACTTGGAGTGGTTTTACCAGAGTCATTTGCAGACTGACCAGATTTGGTGAAAAATGCAGGAGCTGGATTGGGCGAGCTGGATGATGATGATTGACCTAGAGTGGATGAAAACATCTGAAAGTTTCCTTGTGGTGTTTGTTGAGTAGGCTTGAACAATGAGAAGCTATCTTGAGACATAAGAGCACTATTAGAAGCAATGTTATATCCCGCAGCACTGTAAGAACTAGCGTGATTTATTGCTCGCTGTTTATCGTCTATATCACAGGCTTTAATTGTGGCTATCATTTCAGTCATGCTCATTCTATTCAGATCCTTGGTCTTTTTGATAACCGCAACATTCATGTCCCAATTTTTCGGCAGAGAGTTCACCAACTTGTTGTTAATTTCTGAAGTTTGCAGAAAGATTCCTGCAGAAAGATTCCTGCAGTTCTCATTTCAGTTATGAGAGATATAAACCTTTGAAGTTGGGATTCCAATGTCTCTCCCAGAACATGATTGAACATATTAAACTTTTGTCGCAGCAGATCTTGGCGACTTCTCTTCATATCTTCATTTCCCTCATAAACTTCTATCAGAGCAGCCCACAGCTCTTTAGCAGATTGAAGTTCTCTAAATTGAAGGACAATCTCAGGTGAGAGTGCCATGGTAAGAGTGGAAAGGGCTTTCTCATCTTCTTCAACTTTAGCAAAGTCATCATCATCATATTTAACAACTGGTTTCACAAGAACCTCATCAGAACCAACCCTTTTATAGGTGATCCTTTGAGGTCCCCTTACAATACTTTTCCAAATTTTTGAATCTTTCATCTTGGCATAGTGTTCAAAACAAAATTTCCATTCACTGAACCCTTCGTGGGACAATAAACGGGGTATACGAGTAGCAGTGCCCATGATGGAATTAAGTTCTTAGTGAAGTGATGAGTTGATGGAGCTGCTTCCATTAGTTAACTGGGCCATTTTAATTCAAGTTCAAATAAGATTAAGTCCAATTAAAGATTTAAGTCCAATTAAAAGTCCAAGTCCAAGAAAAAGAAGCCCAACACAGTAAACTGGGCTGAGAATATGATGAAACACGTTGACCGAGAACTAGAGAGTTAACCAAGAACCCTTAACGTTGACCAAATCTTGACCTAGAACCAAGAATTTTGACCAAATTTTGTCCGAAAAGTTCTAAATTAGTGGAAGGTTTCTTCGTGGGTTATGCTAGTTCTTTAAGAAGAGTATTTTTACCTAGCATCAACCGTATTATGAAAGTACAACATGTGGATTGTCAAAGATATGCAACTCCTATTCAAAGAAAAGGAGATTCCTGGATATTTGACTATGAAAGTTTGTGGAACTGCTTCTCTTTTCCTGAAGAATATATTTCTTATGAAATGGCCACATTACTATTTCAACAATTTTTTGGTGAACAAGAAGTTCCAATTTTTAATGATGATCCGATTCTTGATGGAAATTCTCATGTGGAAGATACACCAGTAACACCTTCTTTTGACGATGATGGTGAAGATCATACTGATGTAATTTATTCGTTGATTCAAACATCATATGATCCTGTTATTTCTGATCCTGTGGTTACCAATCATGTGCTTTCTGATGAGGTGATTACTGAGGACAATTTCATGAGTCTCCCAGCTGATGTGATAGTTCCTGGTGAAGTTATGCCTCGAACTTTATCATATCATCCAGATGACAGTATCATTGGAGATCTGAACACTTGTGTTCGTACTCGAAGACAACTGGATGAAGGTTTAAGATGTTATTACTCTCAAGTTGCCCCTTTTAAAAATCGGTTCTCATTTAAGAGTTTTATTTCACAATCGAACCGAAAACATACAAGCAAGCATTAACTGAGGAGAGTTGGTTAAGTGTAATGCAAGAGGAATTGCTGCAATTTGAAAGGCTTGGAGTTTAGAAGCTTGTAGATTTACTAGAGGGTAAAAGGTGCATAAACACAAAGTCGGTGTTCAAATGCAAACAAGATGAAAATGGCATAATTGTCAGGAACAAGGCTCGATTAGTGGTTTTGGGGTATAATCAAAGAGAAGGAAATGATTTTAAAGTGGTATACACTCCCGTTGCTAGACTTGAAGGAATTCGAATTTTCTTAGCTTTGGCATCTTGAAGTCTGCCTTCTTGAATGGTAAACCGGGTGAAGAAGTCTTTGTTGGACAACCACCGGGGTTTGTCGATCCTATTTTCAAAGAAAAAGTGTACCTACTCGATAAAACTTTATACGGTCTTCATCAAGCCCCGAGAGCTTAGTATCATACGTTGTCTCTACACTTTTAGACAAAGGTTTTCTTAGCGGCACCATTGACTATACACTCTTCACTAAGGAAGTGGATGGACATTTTCTGATAGTCCAGGTCTACGTGGACGATATCATTTTTGGGTTAACGAATTATACTCTGTGCAGAGATTTTGAGGAGGTTAAGAAATCAAAATTCGAAATGAGCACTAAGGGACAGTAGACTAAGAGTATGATGGAATCTTCGTTCACCAAACAAAATATGTTAATGATATCTTTGAAAAGTTCAACATAGCTGACTCATTGCCGAGTAGCACTCCTATTGCTGTGACTCATGGAATTGGTCCTCATCCCACTGGGGAAAAGGTCGACGAAACACTTTACGGTTCCATGATTGGTTCTCTCATGTATCTTACTGCGTCTAGGCCAGACATCATGTATACCACTTGTCTTTGTGGCCGATATCAATCCTGTCCAAGGGTCTCTCACCTAACGTTGGTGAAGAGGATACTTCGGTATCTTAAGGTGAATCCAGGGGTCTGTCTTTGGTATCCTCGAGATGATTTATTTGAGCAAAGATCATTTTCGGATTCGGATTATTGTAGTTGCATGCTAAATGCCAAATCTACCACCGCCGGCTGTCAATTCTTTGGTAGTAGGCTGGTGACATGACAGTGTATGAAGCAGACGATTGTGTTGTTGTCCACCTGTGAAGCCGATTATGTAGCTGCTTCCGGTTGATGTTCTCATGTTTTGTGGATCAACTACAAATGCTCGACTACGGTTTGAATTTTCATAATACTCCTATTTTTATAGATAATATTGCTGCCAATTCCATAACTAAGAACCCGGTAAGTCACTCGAAAACTAAACATATTGATATCTTGTATCACTTCATCCGTGACTTCTTTAAGAAGAAGTTAATTACCGTGGATAAAATTCACACCGATGAGCAAAAAGCTGATCATTTTACTAAAGCTTTCGATAAAAACTGCCAGGTCACGCTTAAAATCGGTTCTTAATCAATCATGTCATAACTCACACAAAATTAATCGTGTTGACAAGAGAGTTAATGACGGGTTACTAAGTTTAGAAAGATGACTGTTTGTTAAAGGCGGAATCAATAACAAACATACGGTTGCAATGAATATTCAAAATATGAGGACACATGAAGGATTCACTCAAAAGATTTCCATTTATATAACGTTAATCATGCAAAAGGATAATCGATTTAGGGTTTAGGAGGAATCCTAGGACAGCCGTCACACACACAATATTCTCTTAATTAATGTGTCGGTCTTATCCACTCGTATATTCTGTCTATTTCGTGTCTCTTTGGCGGCGTGCCCTAATTATTCTATTTATAGGCCTGCCAACCTAAGACAGGCTGTCATTCCTTCTAGAAACCCTATCCGATAGTACATACTCAATTTACATATTCAAAAATATACTAAGTGTAAAACAAGTCTTCCGGGTAAGCTTTTCATTAAACTTCAGTCTCCGAGTACGCAGTGTACTCGGCCTTCCTTCAGACTTGGTAAACATAGAATTGTACTCGGAATCAGTTTCCGGGTAGACTTTACTTAGAGAATATTTTACCAAGTAAAATATTCACCGAGTAGACTTCAATCTTCTTGGACTTATCAAACTTTGCTCGACAAATCCTCACGAGAAACCTTGTTCTTCTATGATCCTGTTCGGCTCTTTGCTAGTTGAATAACTTATTTGATAAGGCGTACTCGGGAGTACATACCTTACTCGAGCAGAACCTTACTCGATATAACTTAGAGATATTCCATCAACTCATCAAGTATACTCGGACCATAATTATTAAATAATACCTTGCCCGGTCTTCCAATTACTTGGCTTCTTGGACTTGGTTGACCATACCTTACTCGGAAGAGTAAAATACTTGGTCTTGAAGAACAACCTTGCTTGACAAAGTGAACCTTACTCGGATATGCCAAATAGATGAACCTTACTCGGAAATCACCAAAAAGCATACCTTGGTCGGATATCCACTTAATAAGATTCTTTGAAGTAAACCGTGCCCGGAAGGCAAAATCTCGTACTCGGCTAAGTAAAAGCTTACTCGAAGGTCCAAGGTGTACCCGGATTCAATACTTAGCAGTTTCTGAGGAGGTTGAGAAGATTCTAATCTTCAATATTATTCAATTAGGACAAATCTTCTCATTTGGGTCAAACTTTTGACCCAACAATCTCCCCCTAGATTGGAACACCTCAGCTGACCCAAAACATTCTATGGTTACTTACACTTAGCAAAATACACATCAAATTTCATAATTGAATTACATAAGTAAAAATTACATAATCAAAGATTTGTCCGAAGACATTACAAAGCAAAGCCTATTCTGTCTCATTTGTCTTTTCCTTTCATTGTAGGCTGCTTGTCTTCTCAGCTGGATCACAGATGCTGCCATTTCTCTGAATATATTGAGCACTTGGTAGTGAATGTGTCCTTCTTGTATCACCAAGTCTCTTATATCAGCAAGATCATCATTATGTAGGCATGTCAGATCTGCATCCTTCTTAATTGTTGCCAAGGCCTTCCCATCTGAATTCCTCAGCACATAGTGGCCAGTGTCTTCTCTGTATTCAACTTCTGTATGACACCATTTTTCTGCACTGTGTAATTCGGCCTTCTCATCCTTCTTCCCAAGCTTATACAAGTCTCCATGTTGGACAAAGGATTTTGATCTCGGACTCTCATCTGGAAGTTCAGCTCAGCCCTGTCCATTTTCTTCAGTTTTTCTGACCTCCTTGACTTGTGAAGTTGGATCAGTCTCCAACTTCTCTTTTCTTTGAAAAGTTTGAAGCCATCAGCCGCCTGTTCTTGCAGATACTTAGATAAGTCATTCATTTGTCTTCCTGCTAATCTGTCTCTGTCCCTGAAATCATATAAGTGAAGTGACTCCATTATTCTTAGTTGTTCTTCTTTGTATTCTCTGAAATCACTTCTTACAACAATCTCCCTTAACTGCCTACTTTCCATTATGACTTTCAAAGAATCAGTAACTGAGTCATAGTAAAGCTCTCTTGGTAGATCCACATCAGACTGTGGTCCATATGATCTTTGTTGTGCAGAGCTACTTGACTCACCTCTTCCACCATGACCACTTCCCCTAGGGAATCTCTGATGAAATGGAGGTCTAATAGGAATGGACTTTCTTGGCTTTTCAGGACCCAAATTAAAGAATTTTCTGTATGTGGCCTCCACCATTTCAGTTGGTAAATTCTCAAGCTCTCTCACATTCACCCCATGCTTGTGAAGCTCATTTAACATCTTTGCCATCCCCACTGTATTTGCTGATCTTGCTGGTACAAACCTGCCATCTGCATAATACCTAGGGTTTTCATCCTCCTTTAAGGCCTTTTCCAATTCTGCCTTCTGGATATAAAATAAGTCTTTCAGATCAACCTTTTCCAGGGCATTGAAATCAGCTTCAGTCATGCCTCTTTGATGTATCATTATGTTCCTAAGGATGTTTATCATTTCCTCATTTTCCCATGGCAAGAACTTCTCTTCATCAGACTCAGGCTCAGGCTGTTCTGGCTGAGGGATAGGAGTTTCAGCAATTTTCTCTAGTTCCTTCTCTTTCTCCCTCACAGTCTTATTCTTCTTCTTTTCACAGGTGGCTCATCATCAGTTTCTTTCATAATTGAGCTCTCAGTATAGAACCTTTTCATCTCTTTCTGTTTCAATTTAGAATATTGGTCAAATACTGCCTCTTTGCTTAAGTTTCTCACAACTTCAGGCTTTATCCCTTTCTCAATCAGATAACCACACATTCCATCATAGTTTTTCTTTAATTCTTCCAGCTCAACTCTGTCATCCTTTTTAACAAATTTTTCTGACACTATCTCTTTCTCACTTTTGTACAGATCTTCAATTTGATCAACAGTGTATCTTTCTAAAGAAGCTTCAGGATACCCTCTAACCTTCAAAAAGATTTTATAGTGCTCAGTGTTTTTCTTTCTTTTCTCAACCTTCTTTAGGACTTCCTCTGCATTTATTTCAATTATGCCCCTTTGAATATAAGTCATTTCAGCTTGAGGGGTCTCAGCAGTAGAGCTTGTGTCAACTTTCTTACCTCCTTGATCAGGGTGATCATCACCCTTTCCATCAGACTCCTCAGAGTCATCCTCCCCATCATCTGATAGATCATTCATGGCATCTATCTTTGGTTCATCAGAGGCAGGATGCTCTGGTTCAGCAACATCAACATCATGAACCTCAACCTTAGGGACATCAACATCAGGAACCCCTGGTAATTTTTCTCCTGGTTTCAGTGTTTTCAAGGGGATTGCCCTGATTGGTTCATCAACAGTCTGTTCAGCAGATTTCTTTCTTTTTTGATAGGACTTTTCATATCTTCTTTCTCCCCAGTTACTAGCAGGGTTCTTTTTCATGTCTTCTTTTACTTGATCAACCTATTTCTTAGCAGCTTCAGATGCAATTGACTCCCCAATCTCTTCAGGTATAATCATGTCAGTGTGAAGATTGGTTGATGGTTCAGCAGTCTGCTCTTGTTGCTCTTGAAACTTGTTAACCACCTTTCTCAAAGAGTCATCAACCTCTTGGGTTTTGTTCATATTAACCAGTATTTCAATAACCTCTTGATCTGCCACATCTTGAAATATTTCTTTTGCTACATTGGCTTCATTGATCAATAGGTCCTGTTGTGCCAACTCTTCTTCAGTCAAGGAATGGGCAATTGCTTCCTTTTCCATTGACTCTTTAATCAGTCTTTCTCTCTTAGCAAGAGCAGAAGCAGCAGCAGTATCAACAAAGGATACATCTTTCTCAACATATACAGCAGGCTCATCCTCTGTTGCTATCATTTTACCCTTTTCTTTTCTTCTCATCACCTGTTCTTCATCCTCTTGTTCATCACTTTCAAACTCATTAATCTCTTTGAATAAATCTTCCAATTCAAAGTCATGCTCTACCCTCTTGGAACTAGCTTCTTGATCATCAATTGGCTCAGTGTATTCTAGTTCCTCAGTAGCAGCATTCACATTCACATTCTCAACAGTCAGTTCTTCACCAATAATCTCAGTCAACTCTTCTGTCAGCACATTCTCAACATCATCATTCACATTCATTACAGATTCATCACTTTCATCATATTCATTCATGATCCTCATCAAACCATCAATATTTTCAGCACTTTCAGCATCAGTCTCTTGATCCATATTCTCCCCCTATTTTGGGGCAGCTGAGGTCTTCTCAACCTCCTGCACCAGGGTTTGAATCATCAGTTCAGCCTCAGCTAGCTTTTTCAACAATATTTCATTTTCATTTGTCAGCTCTTCATTCTTTCTACTCAACTCAGCATTTTCATCCCTAACCTCCTCAACTCTCCTCTTTAGCTCATCATTCTCCAACATTAGTTCAATATTTCTTTGAAGTGTGTTTTCTTGTTGGCTTGAGGGTGGGGTTGTAGGTAATGGTTCATAAGTGGGTTGTTCAATGATGGACGGGGATTGTGTGTGTTGTGTGGAGGTTTCTGGTTGGTCTAGGTTGAAAGATTGAGGTGGTGTTTGATGTGGTGAGGTATGTGGTGGTGATTGTGGTAGTGTAGGGATAGGTTGTTCAAGTTCTTCATGATGCTCCCCCTGTTCTGGTGCCATAATTTCCATCTCCAAACCATCTCCCCCATCATTGCCATCATCATCTGAGTCTCTTTCAGAACTCTCCTCATCACTCCCTTCTTCCTCCTCTGAGCTCAGCTCAGGTACAGGCATAACAGCCAAATCATGGTTTAATAACCATGGCAGAATTTCCAGTGGAACACTTGCATCAAAATTGTTTGAAACACCAGGATTCTTTATTCTCTTGTATGCATCGGGATCTTGCAGTTTATGGGTGGTTCTAAATGTTGGTAAATCATGTAGAGTGCTATTGAATATGATCTGCAGAAACCTTGGGTACTGTAAAAATCTTTTGCTTTCTGGTTTCTTCAAATTCCCCACCAGCCCATCAAAAATCATCTTGGAAAAATTAAATGGCAGATCAAAAATTGTACCAACAGTGGCATTTGCTAGATCAAGGCTCATCAGAGTCCATGATCCCTTTCTCGGAGCAAATCCATGAATAATGTGGTGAATCAGAAATCTGTACAACATCGGAAATAAACCCTTCTGAAATTGTCCCTCATGGACATTTCCTTGATACCCCATTGTTTCTCTGAAAATCTTCAACAGATGCTTTGTATCGAAGCTGATGTGATTGTGATCATCGTCATTCAGTCTTAAACACCTTCTTCTCATCCTTTCAGTAATCTGAATCTCTTATCTGGCCACGGTCGCCTCGATTCGTCTTTCATTACCGTCTTCAACAAGCTCTGCTGATCTCCAGAAATCCAAAGAGTGATTTCTGTAGATAATCAGGCATTCAGTTAGTGCAAAGCTAATGTTTGACCGTGCCATCCATAGGATCATCCGAGCCATCGGTTCATTCTCTGGTGTTACTTGAAGTAGTGCGCACATTTGTGCTTTGGCTCAAACACATACTTCGGCTCGTTGTCTGCCATATCTTTAAAACATAAACAAACATATTCAAAGTGAAATTAGACATAAAGTTTAAAAATGAAGAAGAAAGATAAAAATCTTCAAGAACCTGTTCTTCGACAAATTAATAACCTAAACACATAAACAGAGTGTTAGTACTCGAATACATAATCAAGTCACAATCACAATCTAATCGTGATCGGAAAACATAAAATTTCATGCTTACCGAGTCGGAAATAAGTGGATGATAAAAATTAGGGTTTGGATTAATCATGAATTCGATAAGTCGGTTAATTTTCTTAGTAAGAGAGATTTGCAGTGGAAGGAGAGAGAGAGAGGGAAATAATGTAGAAGAAATTTGCCTAAGTCCCTCTTTTATACATTTTGAAAGTGGGTTTTAAATGCTTTTTGTCTTCTTGTGAATTACTAGCTGTCAACCAGTAACATTATCCACTTGATATATTAAAAACATTTAATCTCATTTAAAATCATAAGACCTTACTCGAAAAATTAATTAATCCAAAGTCTACTCGATCTTCTTCCACTAACAGCTTTACTCGGTCAAACTTTACTCGAAAAGATTTTCATTTTGAATATAAAGTTTGCCCGAATACTTCTCTTTTCCAACCTTGCTCGATCAAGTAAATTAATTTAAAGTTAAGATATAATGAAGAAAGCTTACCCGAAATACTTGATTTCTTGAGAAATAAATCGCAAGACAAATAATCAAATACAGTTATCAAATAAACATTCTTGCTAAGAATCAATTAAGATCCTCCCAAAAATTTCTCAAATTCAAATTCAAACTTATCTAGCATGAACCCTAAAAATCACAGTCACTAACATATTAAAACAACGTATTCATTCAAGTATGAGTCTAAACAATTTCATCATACTAACTCACATATTCAATCAATGCATTCATTCGAGTATGCTTGTATGAAAATTGTGCTCGAGCATTCTTTCAAATGTAAAGTGTGCTCAGACAATAATCTTGTGCTAAGTATACTCGAATAACTTTCATATAGTACAAAGTGTGCTCGAAACCAAATTCTAGCAGACAGTGTACTCGGAAAGTTGGGTTTTGAAAATTACCAAGTATATTAAAGGAACACAAGTGTACCCGAAATATAAAGTATGCTCGGTAAACGAAGTTTGCCCGAAAACACTTGTAATTTCAAAGAAATCATATACAAACATATCAAAGAGCATGCTCGACAAGAAATTAAACACAAACATTTACGTGTGCTATAGTCTAAAATTTCATAGAGCTTGCTCGAAAATCCTAAGTTAGCATAATGCTAGCTAGGATAAACACATTCAGACATCAGGTATGCCCTTGCTCGAGGGAACTTATCATATCAAACCATACCCGAAAATGACAAACTTAAACAGTAACATTTAAGCGTGCCCGGAAAGATTAACAAGTCTTTCCTAACAACATATTCACTCAAAGCTTACTCGGTACACTCACTTAAGTGCACAAAGTTTGCTTGACAACACAATCAGCATATTACATGCATAGCTTACTCGAAGCTAACATATAACGTGCATAGCTTACTCGAAACAAGAATTTCTTGTTAACAGTTAGCTATTTCAACACATAATCATCTCAAGACTTTAAGCTTGCTCGGAAAGTGAGTGCAATAGTGCAAACATTTCAAAGCATGCCCAAAAATCATAATGTTAGTCAAAAATGACTAAGCTTACTCGGAAAGGTTGAAAGTTGTCAAACCTTACCCGAAACAACATATTCACACATAATCAACTGTTCTGTACTCGGAAAGGTTATAACTCAATAACCTTACCTGAAAATACATATTCAAACAGTTTGTGCTCGAGAAGATTAGAAATCATCAAACCTTACTCGAACTTACATATTCAGCCTATTTTAGGCAAAATGCAACACTTTTTGACTTAAACCACTTTTCAAAGACATTTCTAAGTTATGTATCATTTCAGAACATAGTTTAAGAGCAAATGGTGCATTAAGAGATCAAATTTCAGTTATACTTCATTTCAAAACAATTTCTTTTATAAACTGAAAAGATCTCAGGAATGGGATCATATTGACTAAGTAGCTATTTCATTACTTCACTCTCAGCATTATTATGACAACTTAGATAGGTTAACAGCAGGTATAAACTTAGCATGATTTTCATCTCTTTGGTGATATGATTAAGGTTCAATTTCAGCATAATGCAATAATGGTCAACACTGTGATATGATGCCTCATATCTCTTCTCAAAGCTTATTTGGCTTTCCCCAGATCACCCCAATTTGACTCCAACCTCCTGTATTTGGTCAAAAATAGTTTCTTATGACAGAACTTATTGTATTTTTGGACTTTTTATATTCAAACATGTATAGAGGTTGAACGTTGGACTTACAGTTAGCAACATGCCTTTCATTCAAGATGAGACAGATTTTGCCAACATCTTTGTAGTTCTTGTTGTAACCCTCTTGTTTGATAAAATATTTAAAACATTTATCAACTTTTGGTTGATTTATTCATTCTTCCCCTTGTTTTTGATATTTTCTCAAATTTTCTTAAAGCATGTTCTTTGTCATATTTAAAAAAATGTTTCATTTTGGTTGATCAAATAACAACAGGCTTGTGTATGACTGGGTAATCACTTTTCTGCCATATCATTCGGAGAGATCTATCTTGAGACATGCAAAATAACTATGCATCTCCACAGAAAGATTAGCATATTCTTTATGTTTATATCACTTTAGATTTCACATCATCATGGGAAAGCAACCATACATGTTAATGACTATACTCAGGCCTTTTTAGCCTATTAATTCCATATGATCAGCTAAGTAGTCAATGTACTATCATTTCCCAAATATACAGTTTAATATTCAATCACCCCAATACCTTTTCATTGTCAGGTTAATGGCTATCCTGTATTGACCAAAAGTGATCAACAGGACCAAACATATATGTGAATATATGTCATGTCAAAGTCAGAGTTATTGACATAGTTTTAAGTGAAGGAATAAGAAACAAGTCATAATTGCCCCAAATGCATTCAGTTTTCAGGTCAATGGCTATCTTTTGAATCTATAGAGATTTAAGGACCAAACATACACAAGTGCATGTCCTTTCAATTGGGCAAATGACATAATTTTCAGCAAAAACAACTGTTTGAGATCTTTCCCTTTAAAAATCCTTCTTTTAAGCTTCTTAAAAGCTTGAACTGAATAATCTTATCATATCTCTACACCATTAATCAACTTGCTCACGTTTTGACCAAAATCTAATATTTATGCAAAATTCATTAAAAATTTCATTGAATCACATAATTTTGACATAAAACACATTTTGACACAAACAGTTGCATCTCATACTCAAATCTTAATCATTCTATCATCATTAAGAAAAACAGACTGTAAACTCATTCAATGTCTATTCTACCTTAACAACTTCAGAAGATCAGATTAGGATCATATTCGAGTAATCAGAAACATGTGATTACTCATGACATTATATAAGCAATTAATCTCACCTAAACAGATCTAATTACTTATCATAACATCAGATCAGTTAACAAGATAGTCAAGTATTATCATCAAAATCAACCAAATTGCACAAGTAGTCACTCAAGTACCTATCAGTTAACATCAAAGCAGTGACATAATCAAAACATATTAAACAACATATTCAGCAACATATTCAGCATGTGTGACCTCTTTTAAAATATTCAAGTAACTCATAGAGGTACACAACTAAGCACACATCCTTAATCAGATTTCATCAGAGTTTATCATCCCCAGGGCTTTCAACAGAGAGTTGAACCTGGTTCTATCAAGTGGTTTGGTGAATAGGTCTGCCAGATTATCACTTGTATCAACTCTTTGCATGTCAATCAAACCCTTTTCACTACTCTGATGAAATGATGTCTGATTTCAATATGCTTAGTCTTAGAATGTTGCACAGGATTCTTAACAGTAAAATATGCAGCAGTATTATCAATCAGAATAGGGGTGTTAAGAAAGTTCAAACCATAGTCCAGCATCTGATTCTGAATCCAGAGAACTTGTGCACAGCAGGCAGATGCAGCAACATATTTCGCTTCTGCAGTGGAGATTGACACTGTGGTCTGTTTCTTGCATTGCCATGACACTAGTCTTTCACCCAAAAACTGGCATCCTCCTGATGTTGACTTTCTACTCATATTACATCCATCATAGTCACTGTCTGTATATGCAATTAGATCAAAGGATTTGTTCTTTGGATACCAAATCCCTAAGTCTGGTCTTCCCTTCAAATATCTGAATATTCTTTTCACAGCATTCATGTGGGAGACTTTTGGATTTGATTGGAACCTAGCACATACACACACAGCAAACATGATATCTGGTCTAGTTGCAGTCAGATACATCAGTGATCCAATCTTGGCTCTATATTCATGTTCATCAACTGACTCCCCCTTTTCATCAGCTATCATCTTTTCTTTGGTGTCCATTGGAGTTGAGGCAGCCTTGTAATCATGACAGTTGAACTTATTCAGAATGTCCTGTACATACTTAGCTTGGTGAATGAAGATTCCTTCATCCTTTTGTTGAACTTGTAGTCCCAGAAAGAAATTCATTACACCCATGGAACTCATGCTGTACTTGGACTTCATCACCTCTTCAAACTCCAAACACATATTTTCATTTGTAGATCCAAAGATGATATCATCAACATAGACTTGTACAAGCAGCAAATCTGACCCTTGTCTTTTGTAGAAGGGTGTCTTGTCTATGGCTCCCCTTGTGAAGCCATTCTCAAGTAAATGAGTTGATAACTCATCATACCATGCTCTAGGAGCCTGATGTAAACCATAAAGGGCTTTGTTTAGCTTATACACCCTGTTTGGATACATGGGATCCTCAAAGCCTGGTGGTTGAGTCACATACGCTTCTTCATCAATATTTCCATTAAGAAATGCAGATTTGACATCAAGCTGGAATACTTTAATGTTCTTTGAGACAGCATATGCAAGAAAAATCCTTATGGCTTCCAGTCTTGCAACTGGAGCAAACACTTCCTCAAAGTCTATCCCTTCCTTTTGAAGACATCCCAGTGCTACAAGTCTTGCTTTGTTCTTCTTAATCACCAAACCCCTTTCATCCCTTTCATTTCTGAACACCCATTTGGTGCCTATTGCATATCTGTCATGTGGCTTGTCTACAAGATCCCATACATGTAAATCTCTGAACTGGGCCAATTCCTCTTGCATTGCCTCTACCCAACTATTGTCTTTTAAAGCTTGAGCAATATTCTTTGGTTCTAATTGGGATAGAAAGAAAGAGTACAGACAGATGTTAGCTATCTCAGAATGACTCCTTGTTACTCTTTCATGCAGGTCACCAATGATATTTCCAGCAGGATGATTCTTTTCAACAGTAGGAGTTTGTATTATCATATTTGTAGACAAATTTATGTCAAGATTTGTTTCATTGATTTCAGGTTCTTCAATGATCAAATCAGCTTCTGCATCATGAAACTTTGGTGCTTCATCATTGGTTTGTCTTGAAGTGGATGCACCATTGTTTCCCAGATTCAAACTTTGAAACAAGTCTTGGAATCTTGCTGTTTTTGCAGCTTCTTCATCATTTGTTTTGTTGCCTGTGACACTCCCATTATGAACATGATCATTTTGTACATCAGTACTATCTTGACTTGTCATTTCCTGATCTTGTTCAATGTCATTATTTGTGGAGCTATTCACAAAAGTGTATTCTTTTTCTGTTCTAGCCACTTTCTTCCACAATTCTTCCAAGTCCAGTTCTTTCTTCTTATTTTCTTCAAGTACACTGGTCTTGTAGAATGTTTCATCAAAGTCTTCAGAATAAATCTTGAATGACTTTATCAATTTTTCATGATCAAACAGCCATGTTGCACCACTGACTGTGTTGAATTGATTCTCATTAAAAATAATGTCAGATAACTCTATTACACTCATGTGATCTTTCACATAAACTCTGTAAGCCTTTGAGTGAGTAGAATATCCAACAAAGAAACAGTCTAGTGACTTAGTTTGAAACTTGTTAAAATAGTCTCTAGTGGTTAGTAAGAAACATTTGCAGCCAAAGGGCTTGAAGAACTTGATGTAAGGCTTTCTATTGTTGAAAATCTCATATGGAGTTTTATCATGCCTTTTGTTCACAAGCACTTTGTTCTGAACATAACAAGCAGTGTTGATTGCTTCAGCCCAGAATGTGACAGGTAAGTTAGCATCAGCCAACATGGTTCTTGCAGCTTCTATTAGTGTTCTGTTTCTCCTTTCTGCAACACCATTTCGTTCAGGAGTTCTTGGAGCTGAAAATTGTTGAAGTATTCCTTTCATAGCACAAAATTCTTCCATAACTCCATTCTTGAACTCAGTACCATTGTCACTTCTCAGCATCTTCACTTTCTTATTCAGCTTGTTTTCAATCATTGTGACACATCCTTTAATCAACTCAGCAGTCTCATCTTTGGTACTTAGGAAATAAACCCAAGTATATCTTGAATAGCCATCAATAATCACCAAACAGTATCTTTTATTTCCAATACTTGGTACACTCACAGGACCAAAAAGATCCATGTGAAGTAACTCAAGTAGTTGATCAATTGAGTTGATGAGCTTTGTCTTATGAGTAGACTTGTGTTGTTTTCCCTTCTGACATGAGTCACAATGATCATCTGACTTAAATTCTCTTGTAGGTAAACCAATCACATGTTCACCCTTGACCAGTCTATTCATATTCTTTAAGTTCATATGACACAACTTTCTATGCCACAATTTAGACTCATTTTCAGTGGCTTTGGACACAAAACATGCACCACCTCTTGAAATAGCATCTTTCATATTCAACTCATACAAGTTGCCATTTCTTGGTGCCATCATCATAATCATGTCAGGTGGGATCACAAACTCAGGTTTTAAGATGAAACAATGAGAATCATCAAAACTGACTTTGTAACCCTTATCACACATTTGAGATATACTCAACAAATTGTATTGTAGTCCCTCAACATGAAAGACATTGTCAAAAGACACCTTTCCATTTCTCAATATCCCTTTACCCATAATCTTTCCTCCATTTTCATCACTCCCAAAGGCAACTGGACCCTCATACTTCTTTACATAATTCACAAGTGACCTCTTGTCACAAGTCATGTGCCTAGAACAACCACTATCCATATACCATATATCATTCAATGGAGTGGCTTGTTCCTGCACAAAGAGAAATTTGATTAGTTTGGTGATGAGATGCAAGCTTCTTCAACTTGCAACTTATAAGTGTCAATTTTAGTGGTAGCTTGGGAAGTGAGTGTAGTAGGTTCAGGATCTTCATGAGTGATCTCCAAGTTGTCTGAATGGTCAGTTTCATACCCACACTCTCTTGGTGTCTTGACAAGTGAAGCTGAATTGTCAAGCTCAACTGAGGCAGTTCTCTTTTCTTGTAAGACATAGTCCTTAGATTCTGAGAAGTCTCTTACATCAGTTACAGCTTCAACTTTAGCTCCAGTTCTAGGTTTCCATGTGAAACCTTGTGGTTCATATCCATGTTTCAACAAGAACTTTTCATCACCAGTGAGTACAGCTTGTTTCTTTCTTTGATATACAGCTTTTCTTTTTGAATTCTCACTGCCTGATGATTCTTGTGACTCATCAGACTTGATTGAATGAGTATTCTTGGTGAATTTCAATGACTGGTTTTCCCTTATCACCTGCTTTTGCTTCTGAGGTGATTTACTTCTTTTCACATTTTCAGTCATATGCATCTTCTTCTTTGTCTCACCATTCACTTCAACTCTTATCTCTTTTCAATTCACATTTCCCTTTCCCAAATACATTGCATACTTCTCTTTGTACAAAACAAAGTCTTGACCAAACTTTGTTCCATTTGGGGCATGGAAAGGCTGAAACTTGAGTCTCTCATTACATGAATCAGTATGGTGTCCATATTCATCACACTTTCTACACCACACCTTTCTTTTGAACATCTCATGTTCTTGTGGTTTCCTGAATCTTTCACTTGGTTTGGGCTCTCTTACACCAATTGTCTTTTTGTTTTTCAGATTGTCATAATCAATTGAGAATGGTACAAACTCAGCCATTCTGATGTCATTTCTTTCCACATTCCCTTTAATAAAGACAACCTTTTTCAAGTTTAGTGGTTGATCATCTTCATTCTCTCTATATCTTGACTTCCTTCTTTCATATTCCTCAACAGTCTCTACCTCTCCCACATCAAAGTCTTCAACACTTGAAAAGATAGGATAAATAGGAGTAAAATATTCTATATCCATTTCTTTCTTATTTACCTTCCTTTTCTTGTTCTTTTCTAACTTCTCCAAAAACTTTTTGCTTGGAGGGCTGACAGCATTGTAACTCACATTCTTCTTTACACCAATGTCAAAAGAAACATGTTCTCTCTTAAATTGCTCATTCATTCTTTTCATTTTATGTGTAACTGGAGGATACTTTGGAAGTTGATCAACAGATTCAGGCTTTTTATATTTTCTTCCTTTTTCAGCAGCTTGAATTTCTTTTTCAGTGATTTGATCACTCAAATCACTTAGATCATCTTGATCTAATTCATCTGAATCAAAGTCATCTTCAGAGACTTGAACTCCAATTGACTTTTCCTCTTTCATTTCTTTCTTCATAACAAATTCACCATCTTCACTCACCCCAACATTTTTGTACAAATCTGCAACATCTTCTTTGTCTTGAAACACATCTTTAAATTGTTGTAGATAAGCACTTCTCTTTTCTTTGTCAACTTTAGGCATAAAGTTGTTGTTGAATGGTGGTGGAACAGCCTTGTACTTTTCATCTTCTTTTACTTTATTCAGAATTCCACAAATGTTTCCAGTTGAAACTAAGTTCTTTAGGAATTCATTTTCAGTTTGCAGCTTTGTATTCAGCACCTTTTCATCAATCACCATCTTCTTCAACCCACTAATTTATGTTGTGAATCTTGTCTGAGCTCTATAGCTATTCATACAATCCTCTTCCAAACTTTTCATTCTTTCCTCACTAATAATCTCACTTGCCTCATAAGCATTGATAATGCTTTGATTCTTAAAACACTCACTTTCCAACTTACCATTCTTTTCTTTTAATTCATTGACAAGTTTAGGTAAATCAGCATTAGGATCAGAATGTACCTTAGATGAAGATGCAGAGTCTATGGCCATGAATGCCACATTAGCTCTTCTGATATCATCTGCTATATCTTCCTCATGGTTACTCCAGTCAAAGCTTCCCTCATGCTGAGTAGTTACTGCCACATTGCCTTGATTTCTTGGTTGATTTTGGTTTGCTGGAATGTTTTGAGTTGCAGGGATTTGAACAGCTTAATTCTGATTATTGTTCATTTGATATACTTGATTCTGATTCATTCCCTGCTGGTTGTTCATCTGAGTCTGATAGTGGTTATTAAAATTGGAATTGAAGTTGTTGTTTGGATGGAAGTTGCTGTTGTTGGGATTGAATCCTTGGTTATTGTTGAAGTTCTGCTGGTTGTTGTTTCTATGCACATTTTGCTGGTATTGTTGTTGGTTTCTAGGCTGTTGGAACTGATTGACTTGAAAGTTCCTTGGCAAATTGCACTCTCTTGCAAAGTGTCCAGGCTGTTGACAGTTGTAGCAGATAGCCTTGGACTTATCAAATCCTATTCTCTCATTTGGACCAGAAACTAGTGATCTACCAGTTCTGTTGTACAGTCTCTTGCTTCTTAATGCCAACATTGCAGCTTGCCATTTGAGATCCATGTCTTCAAGGTCATCAGCATCTATTTGTTCCAAATCATCCTGCACTACACTTGTGTGAATCATGTTTTTGGCCACAAATGCATTGTAGGACTCAGTGAACATAGACATTAGGGCTTGTGCCTCACTCCCTTGAACATGCCCCGCGCCAGCACTTTGAGCATTTCCATTTCCCACAAAACTGAATCATCATCAATCAATTGAACATTAAATCCTTGTTGACCACTTTGATTGCTTGAACCACCTCCAATGAAAGACCTAGCAGTCTCATTGTTGTGATCACTTGGTTCTTCAATGATGGGAATTTGTTGTTGATTCTTTGTTGTAAGATTCCCCATTGGAGCAATTAAAGCATTTGACACATTGAAACTTGGTTTATCTTCCTTGATCATTTCATTCTCAATCATTTCAAGTTCAGCAGCTTGAAGAAAACATACTACATCATCCAATTTCAATTCATTGAAATTTTGCTTTTGAAGGATGAATTTGCAAGCAGTATACTATTCTTTTGGCATTGAGTTGAGCAACTTTGAATTTAAATCAAAGTCAGTCATTACATAGTCAGTTGTTCTCAACTCATTCACAATACTCAGAAAACGTTCTAGTATTGACTTCAACCTTTCACCATCTCTATACTTGAATCTTTCTAACTGTTGCTTCAGTCTTTGCTTCTTAATGTTCTTCAATTCAGTGTTCCCTTCATACATCTCAAGGATTGCATCATACATTGCCTTAGCAGTTTGATGATGTGCAACCTTTGTGAGGATTTCCCAAGACAGACCAAGTTTGAGCATAGCCAATGCTCTGTCATCAACTTTTCTCATTCTCTCTCTGACAGCAGGAATAGCATTTGCATTAGCACCTTCTTCAACCGCAGCTTGTGGTCCATTCTTGATAGAATTCCACATATCCACATCATTATAACAAACGGCAGCCTCAAAAAGCACTTTCCACTTGGTAAAGTTCTCCTGACCATACAATCTAGGTATCTTATTAGTAGACACCTCTTGTTCCTCATATCCAGACATTTTCTTAAAACAAAAGTTAAGCTTTTATCGAAAATAAAGTAAAATAATCAGATCTGAGAATAAATTCTAAGATCTGAGGTGTCTGATATGAATAGGACAAGATTCAACAATAAAAATCAAGGCTTTAAGTGAAATAAGGAAAAGAAAACACCTAAAACTTGTAGATCTGGAAGAAAAATGAAGAACAGAGCCTCTGACGTCACAAATCAATCGAACAGTGCTCTGCTTACGTCATTCTTCTTCAAAACTTAATCAGCAACAATCTTTCTAAAAATAGCAGCAACTAGCTCTGATACCACTTGTCAGGTCACGCTTAGAATCGGATCTTAATCAATCATGTCATAACTCACACAAAATTAATCGTGTTGACAAGAGAGTTAATGACGGGTTACTAAGTTTAGAAAGATGACCGTTTGTTAAAGGTGGAATCAATAACAAACATACGGTTGCAATGAATATTCAAAATACGAGGACACACGAAGGATTCACTCAAAAGATTTCCATTTATATAACGTTAATCATACAAAAGGATAATCGATTTAGGGTTTAGGAGGAATCCTAGGACAGCCGTCACACACACAATATTGTTTTAATTAATGTGTCGGTCTTATCCACTCGTATATTCTGTCTATTTCGTGTCTCTTTGGCGGCGTGCCCTAATTATTCTATTTATAGGCCTGCCAACCTAAGACAGGCTGTCATTCCTTTTAGAAACCCTATCCGATAGTACATACTCAGTTTACATATTCAAAAATATACTAAGTGTAAAACAAGTCTTCCGGGTAAGCTTTTCATTAAACCTCAGTCTCCGAATACGCAGTGTACTCGGCCTTCCTTCAGACTTGGTAAACATAGAAGTGTACTCGGAATCAGTTTCCGGTAGACTTTACTTAGAGAATATTTTACCAAGTAAAATATTCACCGAGTAGACTTCAATCTTCTTGGACTTATCAAACTTTGCTCGACAAATCCTCACGAGCAACCTTGTTCTTCTATGATCATGTTCGGCTCTTTGTTAGTTGAATAACTTGTTTGATAAGGCGTACTCGGGAGTACATACCTTACTCGAGCAGAACCTTACTCGATATAACTTAGAGATATTCCATCAACTCATCAAGTATACTCGGACCATAATTATTAAATAATACCGTGCCCGGTCTTCCAATTACTTGGCTTCTTGGACTTGGTTGACCATACCTTACTCGGAAGAGTAAAATACTTGGTCTTGAAGAACAACCCTGCTTGACAAAGTGAACCTTACTCGGATATGCCAAATAGATGAACCTTACTCGGAAATCACCAAAAAGCATACCTTGCTCGGATATCCACTTAATAAGAGTCTTTGAAGTAAACCGTGCCCGGAAGGCAAAATCTCGTACTCGGCTAAGTAAAAGCTTACTCGAAGGTCCAAGGTGTACCCGGATTCAATACTTAACAGTTTCTGAGGAGGTTGAGAAGATTCCAATCTTCAATATTCTTCAATTAGGTCAAATCTTCTCATTTGGGTCAAACTTTTGACACAAAAAAAACATATTTTTTTATTTGTTGGGGCTTAATGGTATAAATTCTATGGGCGGTGGGAAAGAGAGTGATACCGAGGTTATGGATTCCGACCTTTGAGATATCATTCACCGAGTCACATTTTATTTGTAAATATTTATTTTAGGGGGAGAAATAAGTTTGAGAAAAACACAAAAATATTGTGATTTCAGTTTGTATAGAATAAAGTAAAAAACATTCAAACATGACCTCTCGCTAAAAATTATGTCAGTTTCTTATATTCAAAGTACATATATTTGTATATGTTTGGTCATGATATTTACTCGTAATATTTGGGAGAGCCATATACCTAAGAAGGGAAAGTAACTGGGGCGTTTGGAAAAACATTCACAAAACAAAATTGAAACATGTGAAAAAAAATTCAAACACAATAGAAAATTGCTTCTCATAATGAGTTTTTAAGCATAAAAGAAAAATGATAGTACATTGATTGTCTTGTTTCAAATCCGGTAAAATATAGAATAAAAGTCTATTGCTTAATATTCGGTGTATGGGTAGGCTTTTGAACCAACAAGTAATGGAATAAGTGATATAAACATAAATTGCCTTGTTGAAAGATGGGTTAGTATTCTAGCAAAAGTCTTGGTAATAAAGGCAGAAATGTAATAGCATGTCATACTCAAGCCTTATGGTTCAGTAGATCGCAAAAATAAATTGTTAATAAAGTGTTTTAAATGTCTGGTACATGGTCTACACTTCAACGGTGTATGGCTTCATGTATTGATGGGATGCATTAGGTTTCTAGAGCCATGAGGTCTTTATACGGTTTTCATCTGGGTATTCGAAAGAATATTTCAAATCCTGCTCTAGCAAGCGAACCCTTGATAAGTCATTAAACTTGATCACTATGTACAAATGTACAAAATTTCATTACTGACTTGATAAAAAATGTTAGCCATACATTTGTTCCTCCCTTGCGCGCGTCTTAATATTATTAACAAACGGACCCTAGGGGAATATGATGTACGTAAGCCGACAGATGAAATCATGCATACTCATCTTTGGCAAAGGAAGCTTGATGTATTTCTTGATAATGGGGGTATGCCTTTTTGTGGAAATCCATTGCTATGATTGCCAAAAGTTAAACTTGTTTAGAAAGTTTTGATCTGCTGGTTCTACGATTTAAGTCAAATTGGGGTGACATGGTAATATTCAAAATAAGCCTGAATCAAGATTAGAAACAGATCATGTTTTGATATTATGTTCTTAAATGAACCATAATCATATCAATGATGTCTCTAAATCTTTTGTTACAAAAGTTTAAGTGGACAACAATATCCATAACCGACTTAACATTAGACACAATAAAATTGAAAACCGTGATGGAAGAACAGATTGTTCAATATGATTCCTTGCTTAACGCACAAAAATATGTGTTTTAGCATTATTTGTCTTTTTGATTTATTTTGTTTTGATTACATGCTTAAAAAAAAAATTCTGAGTTATTTTTTTAACTTCGGTGAAAGGTAATTTCGGTCTGGATATCCAAGAATAGGTATCGAGAGTTTGTTTTTTGACAAAATCTTTCAATATTGGGATTTAAATGCTTTATAGAATTGATCGAGGCCATTAACTTGGACTTGGTTATATTCTAATCAAAATTTTATAATTGGTTTCAAAGCCTATGGCTCGTGCGTATTTCTGGATCAAACACATCAATTCTTGTTAAAAGATTATTTAAGCTCATTAATTTGGACTTGATTTGAATCATGTGTGAATATTTTTTTAACTGGGTTTAAAATGAAAAAATGTCAAAAGTCAAATGACTTATACGGACGTATAAATCAAAATGTGCGACGGACGTATAAGTGTAAGTATAAAAGGGTTGTTATACGGTTGAGTCTCTTTATTGGTCAAATGCACATCTTCTTTGAGACTTACACGGTTGGTTCTTGTTCAACTTTTTTAGTTTATAAATCTATGTTTTGTGTGCTCATTGTATTTGCGGTTGATTCACACACTGCAAATATCAGTCAATGTATAATTTCTTGTTGTTTTGAGAAATCTGTGAAGGGTTTATTGCAATGAACAGTGACTGTGTCTATTTACATACTGCAGAAGAATATTGTCGAGGAAGATGATGTAGAAGATGATAAAGTGTTGATTTGGTCATGGATTTGCAAGGAAAGGATGAATGGAAGATCACTAGAGTTCGGTTCAAGTCTAATATCTGCAAGCTGGTGGATTTTTTCCTATGGTATTATATGTCCGATTCTCGGATAGATGATATGAGTCTATGATGGTGATTCCGTAAAAATTTTAGTCATTATCTTTTATATAGATTCGACCGAGGTCAACAAACTGGATCTTCGTGTGCCTGGGGTGCTGCCAAAACATCCATGGGTAATTTGATAGATCAAAATTTTCAAGTTAAAACGACTGAAGTCTACAATATCTTTAGTTAGACAAAATCAAAGTTAGGATTTTTGTTGTAATTTAGACCTATCAATATCCAAGGGGTAGTTTGTTAGAGCATTTTTGTCTAATGCTAGGTCTAGTGGGATTAATATGTCATTTTGTATTTTGTAAAGGGCTAAACTGTCATTAGGTGAAACTTTGTAAAGTGAAACGTATAAGTAAGATGACGTATAAGTTTATACGACCGTATAAGCTTACGCGGATCTTGATCTTATACGTTGTCGCTAATCACCTATATATATAGTATTTCTCTTGTTAGATTCACATCAGTTGGAACAGTTGTAATTCAGTTTGTGTTTTCAAAGTTATATCAATATACTAAGTAATAAGAGTGTTTGTGTTGTAATTTCTTTATGATATATTTATGCTATATCATATCGTATAGTAAATATATTCTTTCGGTCCTAATCATTACGATCTACGTACATGATGTTTAGCATGATCAGGATTACGTCCTTACATTTACTAATCAAACCTTAATTTTTGCTTAAAAAACTTGACTAAAAACACTTAAACATAAGAGTTTACCTTGGATTTTTGGTTGCTTTTGTAGCAAAAAATATGGATAAAGAGTTTATTCAATTTTGAGTTGGTATAATTGATAAAAATCTGTTATGGGGTTTCTTAAAATGAAAGGAAAACAAGGGTGGGGATTCCCTAGTTTAGTTCTGATCAAAACAAAGGGTGGGACCCTAGCCCTAGCCCTTTTCCTTTTTTTTGTTTTATTTTGTAAGCTCGTACGATCAATATCGAGTACAAATTTAATTCGGGTTAGGTTTTTTATCCGAAAAATAGTTCGGGAGCGACAAACAACGCAAAACCGAGTGTTTTTTGACTCAATTTTGTAAAATAAGAAAACATACTAGCTCGTTATAAAAATCCAAATTATTTTCACGGATTACTTAGAACTTGTCATATAAGTGTTCTATAAACCTTTTTCGGCTTGACGGATTCTACAATTGTTGTTTTGATGTTAACAATTACCTTTAAACTCATAGCGTATCGTTAAACGAAACCTTTTTCGTTTATATAGTTTTATACGTACTAAGGTCTTAATATCAACATGTTAGCCACTATAATGTGTATATCACTCATATATGACCCCTCATTATATATACGGGTCATAAGCAGTATCGGTTGGTTACTCGTTTAATCACTACGAATTAATCGATTTATCGTTTTAGTCGCTACGTAGTAAATAAGGTATACATCATTTTGTCACGAATGTCACAAGTCGCGAGAAAGGGGACAATGTATGACTAACAGCGTGTTTGATCAAGTCAGTAGTTTAGTTTGTACAATGTACAAATTGATAAACTTTAATTACTTTTCAAGATTCGGAAGTAAACCTTTCTTGGCTATGAAGAACAATCTTGGTAGTCATAGTGAACCCTGCTCGGATTGACACTAAAGAAGACTTCTAGAAGATAACCTTGACCGAAGGAAAAAATACCTTGCTAGGCCAAGTAAACCTTGCCCGGGAGTCCAAGTGCTCGGATTCCATACTCAGCCATTTCTGGGGAGGTTGAGAAGATTCCAATCTTCCTTAATCATCGGTAAGTCATTTTAATTCAAATTCTTGACTCAACAATCTCCCCTAGATTGGAACATCACAGCTGTCCCAAAACACTTCTAATGTTACATACACTTAGTCAAAACACAAATCAAATCAAAATCAAATTACATATTCATAAAGTCAAAATATTACATATTCAAAATATGTTCGTAGACATTACAAAGCAAAACCTATTATAAGATTCATCTTCTTCTTGCATTGTAGGCTGCATTTCTTCTATCCACTAGTACTGTTCCTGCTCTTTTCTGAAAGATAGAGAGAATTCGATAATGAGGGTGATTCTCAGGAATCGTTATTTCCATTATAGCTCTCAAATCCTCTCTATGTAAAAAGGTCAGGTTTTCATCACTTTTGATCATTCCAAAGATAAGTCCATCTGTTTTTCAAAGAATGTAGTGGCCATCATTCTGAACTTCATGGTTTGGGCGTATCATTCTCCTCCTTATACTTAAAAAAGTATTCATGTTGGATAGGGGATTGTTGATTCTGACTTTTGAAAGATAATCACATTCTGCATCTCTTATCCTCCTCATTCGTGCCAATCTTCTTGTCCTCTCATGCTTGGTCAATTCCCATTTCTTCCTTCGATTCAGTAGAGGAAATCCCTTCTCAGCTTCACCTTAAAGGTATTTTGACAACTCATTATGTTGTCTCTCAGCCAACTTCCTGGTATCATGATATTCATACAATTCAAGACTTGCCATTTTCTCCAACTGCTCTCTTTATTATTCAGCAAAGTCATCTTTGAAAATTATGTCCTTTAACTTCCTACTTTGCATAACTACTTTTAGGGTTTGAGAGACGGAATCATAATAGGGTTTTATAGGAAAATCACTATCAGTTTGATGCCTTTCTCCTCTTTGTGTTCCACTTCTACTTGATTCACCTTTGGTTGTTGTTGGGTGTTGCCTTGAAGCAGAGGGGCTAGTTGGAATTGACTTCATGGGTTTACTAGGCCCTGATACTGCAAATGCTTTCTTGTACATCGATTCAATCAACTCAGCAGGATAATTAATAAGATATGCAAGGTTTTAACCTACATCTCTGTGATGTCTTCCAATCATCTCAACTATCCTAGGATTATACAACAGCCCAGCAGGCACAAACCTTCCTCCAATAAAAGTTCTGGGATTATCACCCTCCAACAAAACTTTCTCCCATTCAGCCTTCTGCATATAGAATAGTTTTTCAATTGATCTTTATCTAATGCATTACAGGTATTCACATCCATTCCTTTCTGATTAACCATTATACCCCTCAAGATTTTAATCATTTCCTCATTTTCCCATGGAACTATAGGTACATTTAGTTCGGGCTTCACTTCCATTGGGTTAGGAGTTTCTTGAGTTTCAGACCTTTTTAATTCACTTTCAGCCTTTTTCTTCTATCTCAATGTCATGATTATTCTTCTCTTTGTGGGAAGCTCAAGCTGTTCTTCCCTTGACTGCCTACCAGATGACTCGGGTTGAACTCTCTTTAACTTATCTTTCTTTTGCAGTCTGTTATAATGAGATTCAACAACAGTTTTAGATAAACTGCTCACCAATTCTGGTAACATACCCTTATCAAGTAGATATCCACACTTTCCAGCATATTTCTTTCTCAACTCTTCAATCTTCTCGGCCAAAGCTGCTTCTCTTGCAAATTTTTCTTTTTCTTTTCTTGCAATATCTTCTCTTGTTGTATTGTATGCCTTTTCAAGATCTTCAAATTTGAAGTGGGATAAGTCTTTTTCAGAGAAGTTGTGTTTTCTCATATGTTTTATGAACTTAAGATTATCCATGTTCTTCTTTTCCATCATTCTTTTAATAGTGTCCTTCTCATTATCCTGTTTTCTTTGCAATTCTTCATCAGTTAGAGAGGCAAGATCTTCAAATTTGAATTCATGTCTAATCAGACTCACAATTAAAGGATTGTTCCTTCTTGCATCATCGAGACTTTGTTGGATATTTTCCCTTTGTTCATTTGACAATTCTAATTGTGCGGACACATTATTAACTTCATCAGCTGTATTATCCTGGTTATCATTATCGTCTTCAGCTGTGTCATCCTCTTCAGTTGACTCATTAACAACATCAATTTTCTCATCATCAGGATTTGGCAAGTCCTCAGGTCTAACAATCTGAATAGGAACGGGCCTTAGAGGACTTTGTTACTCCTCAGGACTCTCAACAAAGTATTGGTTCTTTTCATCCAACGACTTCTGAATCTAGCTCCATATTAGAGCCATTCATTGGCTCAGCTGTTGATTTAGTTTCATTTTAAGGTTGACTCTGAGAATGACTAAATACACTCAAGACTAGAGCTAATGAGTTATCCATTTCTTCAGCTCGTTTCAAATTAATCAGCATGTCATTCACCTCCATATCCTCTTCCTCCTCTTGATCTAAAGTTTTTGCAATATTAGCTTGCTCAATTTGTGTTTCCTGCTCTGCCAGCTCTTCTGTAGTCAGGGTTCTGGCAATATATTCCGTCTTCCTTTTTTCATTCATGACTTGTTCAAACCTTCTGGCAGCAGCAGCAGCAATCTCATCTACTTCCTCTTCCTCATCAATACTTATCCTAATAGGCTCATCCTCCTTCTCAGCAATTGCTTTGCCATTAGCTAATCTTCTTCTTTTGTCACTCTCTGTTTCAGAAGGAAATTGATCAATATCTCTCTCCAATTCACTCATTACATCATCATGCTCTACCCTCATGGAACTTTCTTCAAATGTTTCTGGTTCAGTTAGTATAAGTTCCATAGTAGCAGCTCCTTCATCCATCAGAGCATCAGTGGTTGTCATTACATCAGTCATCACATCAGTTCTACATCTGTCACAACATCAGTAGCAATATCAGTTGTAGCCACTTGATCATCATTCACAATCTCCACTTCATTCTCCACATTCTTCTCTTTACTCAACACATCATCATTCTAACTTTCAACAGTGTTTAAAACTTCATTTTATACGTCATAAATTTATTCTTCACCCCCAGATAAATTGGCCTCATAATCTTCCTCAGAAATCATTCTTACACCACTATCCTCATCATCACTTTCATTCACATCATATGCATTCAAAATACAAGTCAAACCATCAGCAATCACATTCCCTTCATTCACCTCCTTACTAGCTCCAGTTTCCTCATCATGTGAAACATTCACCCCCTGTTTTGGGGCAGCTGAGGTCTTCTCAACCTCTGGCTCCAGGGTTTGATTCTATATTGTGCCTGGGCCAAATGAGCTTTCAACTCCTCATTCTCCAACTTAATTCATCATTCTCTTTCCTCAACTTCACAGCTTCTATTATTAAATCAAAGTTTCTTCTGTAAAGGTTGGAAATATGGGGAGCGGTAGTGGGTAGTGTAATAGGAAAAGGTTCTGGTATAGGGTCTATGGTTTGGGTTTGTGTTGGTATGTGTCGGAACTCCCCCTCAGCTTGCACTGTATCATTAAAGTTACCTTCACCTCCTCCTTCATTAACATCATCATCATTACCATCATCATCAGCATCATCATCACCTGAATCGTTAATTTCATTCTCACTCCCACCATCCTCTTCATCCTCCTCTGAGATTAGCTCAGGAATAGGAACAACTTCAAAATCATTAACTAAAAACGATGGTACAATTTCAAACACCTCCTCAGGATTGAACCTGCTTGTGCTGCCCAGATTTTCAATCCGTTTATATGTATTTAGATCGTGCAGCACAAGTGTAGTTCCAACAGTGCGCAATCCTTCCAACTCTTGATTAATAATAATCTGTAAAAACCTGGGATATGCCAAAAACATCTTATTGTTCGATTTTTTCAAGTTGCTTACCATCCCTTCAAAGATCATCTTGGAAAAGTTGAATGGTTGATTAAACACAACAGCAACTGTAGCATTGGCCAAATCCAGACTCGTAAGAGTCCATGAGCCTTTCCTAGGGGCAAAGCCCTGAATGATGTAATGTATCAAGAATCTGTATATGTTGGGGAAAATTCCTTTTCGGAATTGTCCTTCGTGCACCGTCCCATGATATTCCATTGTTTGAACAAACACCTTGAGTAAGTGTTCTGTTGTGAGGTGAATAGGGTTGGGATTATCATCATTTAACTGCAAACATCTTCTTATCAACCCCTCTATCACACGTATCTCCTTATTCGCAACTGTGGCTTCTATCCTTTCTGCATTCACATCTTCATAAAGCTTCGCTGACCACCAAAAATCAAGTGAGTGATTCCTGTATATCACTAGGGACTCTATCAAAGCGAAACGTATGTTTGACCGTTGAAGCCATCTAATCATTGGAGCAACATCTTCATTATCAGGAGTAATCTGTAGCAGAGCGCACATATTGTGCTTATGCTCAAAGGATATCTCGGATTATCCTGATTCGCCATATCTGAACACACAAACAAACAAAATCAAAGTAGAAATTAGTCCTAAAGTTTACAAGTTTGAGTAATTTCAAGTTATAGTTTGAGGAAAATGAGAAGAAATTTCATTAAGAACCTGATCTTCGACAAATTTATAACCTACGTACATAACAGAAAGTTAGTAAATAAGCATAATCAAAGCCCATTATGACTTAATCGTGGTTGGAATACACTTAATTAAAGCCTACCGAGTTGGAAAAAATGGGCTGGCTAATTAGGGTTAGGAATTATTGATGAATGCGATAAGTCGGTTATGTTTTCTGTAAATTAGAGCAAGAGAGTGGAAGGTGAGAGAGAAAGTGGGAAAAACTTCTCTAACTCCCTCTTATATACCTTCTGAAAGTGGGTCTTAAATGCATTTTGTCGTATAGTGAGTTAATTACTATCAAACAGTACTATTAATCATTTAAAATATTCACATATAAAACTTTGCTCGATAAAGTTCATTTACCAAACCTTGCTCGGAAAAAATCATTTTAATTATAGCAAGGTTTGCTAGTAACCTTCCACTTTCTCAAAGCTTGCTCGATTTAACCAATTAATAATTATTTTAAACATAAATCTAAGTAAAATGAAGAAATCTTACTCGAAATACAAGATTGCTCGAGAACTGAATCACAAGACAGATAATCAAGTATAATATATCAAGTAGGCAACCTTGCTAGGAGTCAATTAAGATACCCAAATAAATCTCTCAGATATACTTCTAAATAGAAACCTTAATCGAATAGCTCAACCTATCACAAACCATACCCGTAAATGTCAAATAGTTCACAAATGTTCAGTCAAGTATACTTTGATGCAAAGGATGCTAGAATAACTTCAAGAACACAAAGTGTGCTAGATAGAGATTCTAAACACAAAGTGTACACGAAAAGTCAAGTTTTGAATTTACTAAGTATATTAATGGAACATTTGAAAATTTCAAAGTGTGCCCGAAATATAAAGTGTGTCCGGGAAATTAGGTTTGCCTGAAAACACATGTAATTTCAAAGAATCATAATCACAAGTAACACATAGCTTTCTAGAATTGAGTTTAAATAGTAAAACAAACACCTAAATGTGCTATAAAGTCCAAAATCACTAAAGCTTGCTATAATATCACATCTAATCACAAAGCTTGCTAGACGGACTTAAACAACCTACAAAATTGTTAAGTTTGCTAGAAAGTTTGGAAATTAACAAAGCTTGCTAGTGAACAGTGTAATCAATCATATCAACTAGTATGCTAGAAACAGATGTACTTTCAAACAAAACACTAAAGTATGCTCGAAAGTCCTAACTATATAAAAGTTTTCTATTAAACATCATATTCAAACATAGACAAATATCAAGCTTGCTAGGAAAGTTAAATTTCAAGTAAAATAGTGAACTCTATCCGAAAAATGTTAAATACTTCAAAGCATGCTCGAAATTGACAAACTTAGACAAAAACATCTAAGTATACTCGGAAAGGTTATATAACATCAAACCTTATCCGAAAATACATATTCAACCTTTTGAAGGTAAAATGCAACACTTTTTGACTTAAATACAATATCAGTTATATTTATCAATAGAAATCATTGTTTAAGAGAAAATGGTGCACTAAGAGATCAAATTACAGTCATGTTTCTTTTCAAAACAGTTTCTTTCTTTTGCTGAAAAGATCTCAAGTATGGGAACATATTGAGTAAGTAGCTTTCTCAATACTTCATTCTCAGCATTATTATGACAACATAGACAGGTTAACAGCAGGTCTAGACTTGGCATGAATTTCATCTCTTTGGTGATATGATTAATGTTCAATTTATATGAAAAAAGTTAAATGGATAACACATATTGTTTTCTGATGCTCCATATCTATTTTCAAGGCTTATTTGGCTTTCTCCAGATCACCCCAATTGACTTTGACCCCCTGGATTTGGTTAAAAACTTTTAATGACAATACAATTTTAGAATTATGATATTTCTTTTCAAATTTAGCAAACATATGTGAGGTTGAACGTTGGACTTTCATGCCACGCAAGTTGGACTTACAGGCCTTTCATTCGGAATGTTTAAAGGACTTATATGATTGCCTCCACCCCTGTAGTTCTAGAATTAACCCTCATGTTTGCATTTTCTACATAAAAATTTGTGAACATTTATCAACTTTTGATTGACTAAACATTTAATACAAGGTAGTTCAAATTTGTTCATTGTCGTTCTTTTGTAAATAGTTCATTTAGGAGACCAAATACCAACGGGCTTGTGTATGACTGGATAATCACTTTTCTGCCTATCATTTGGAAAGATTTATCTTAGAACATGCAGAGACAACAATGTAACTCCACATTAAGATTAGCAATTTTTTTATGTTTATATCACCTTATGTTTTACACATCATGGGAAAGCAACCATACATGTTAATGACTTATTAAATCCATATGATTGGCTAAGTAGTCAATGTACTATCATTTCCCAATTTAATACAGTTTAATATTCAATCGCCCAATATCTTTTACTTGACAAGTATTTATGGCTATCTTGTTTGACCACAAGAGGTTAACAGGATCAAACATATATGTGAATACATGTCCTTTCAAAACAGAGTTATTGACATAATTTTAAGTGAACGAATATAAAACAAGTTACAATGGCCCCAACAATTTTCAGTTTTCAGGTTAATGGCTATCCTTTCAATCTGTACAGAAGATAGGACCAAACATACACAGGTGTATGTCCTTCCAACTTGAGCTAATGCCATAATTTTCAACAAAAGTAACTCTTTGAGACTTTTCATTGAAAATATCCTTTTAAGCTTCTATAAAGCTTGAACTGAATAGTATTATCATGTCTCCACACCATTAACAACTTGCTCTTGCATTTTCAAATATGTTTTGATCAAACATGTTTCTTAACAATTTTCAGTCATGCATATCATTTTGACTTAAAAACACATTTTGACACAATCACAAGAATAGCATATTCAAATCTTAACTATAAATGACATTATCACTATAAGCAAACTTCACACAATGCATAGTCTAACAGATCCTATCAACATCATCTGATTAGATTATTCACATATTCAAACATTCAAACATGACATCAGATAAGCATATAATCAATTTTGACAAATTAAACTACTTATTGTAACATCCCGAAATTTAACCCGCTGACCAAAATCTATTTTTCGTAAATAAATGATATTTTTTATTATTTTAAAAGATTCCAGATATTTTATTTAAAGTTATTTTATAAAAGTTTTTTTAGAAAAATGTTTCGTTTTATAAATTTTATGAACTCGACCCGTCTTGACCCGTAGGAAAAAAAAAAAAAAAAAAAAAAAAAAAAAAAAAAAAACCAACCCGAGCCAAAACCCGAACCCAAGAAACCGAGTATATAAACGTAAGTTCAAGACAACTCCCCCATTTTCTCTTCTTCTCTCCCACTCCCACACCCAAACGCTCTCATTCTAGAGAGAGAAAGTGTTCAAAACGCAAATCCGAGCCCGGAATCTTATAGCAATTCGTTTTTGGTAAGTCCCTCTCGAAAATCATCCGTTTTCATAACCATTTTCGGCCTCAAATCGAGCAAAAACACCCATTTTCGTTTCTAGAGTTTTCGGGTCAAAAACCGTCTTGTTTTGGTGTCAAAATGCAGGTCTTTGTGTTTAAAAACACTAGGAATCATTAGTTCTTTCAATCCCGAGCATTTCCATGTCAAAAACTTCGATTTTGGGTGAAAAATCATGAAAATCGCGAAATCCCGTAGGTTTCTCCGTCGCCCGGCTTGAAGGCGTCGACTCAGGACTCATTCGGTCGAACCAGTCGACCGAACCAGTCCATTCGACCGAATAGGGAAGCAACCGAATGGTCTCCACCTCATTCGACCGAATGAGCTTCGTATTCGACCGAACGAGTGTCTATTCGACCGAACAAGTGCCATGTTCGACCGAACGAGTTTTCCCAGCTGGTTCGACCGAGTGTGTGTCTAGTTCGATCGAGTGTACCTCAGATTCGACCGAATGTGTGCCTATTCGACCGAATCAAGCCAGAACCAAGCTGTTTTCGTCTTTAAAACCTAGTTTTTGCTCGAGGTCGCGTAAGCTCGTTTTCTTAGACTTATAACGCGTTGTTAACCTTATATATATGTCCAATTCTAGGCTAAGGAGATCTATTGTAGCACCATCCTAACCCGAGATCAAGGTGAGTTCATAACCCCTTTTTTTAACTGTATTGCTTTATCAAACCACGGGGTGGAAATATGCAAAAACACTTTACTTCAAAACCTTTACACACTGTTTTCTCTGCTTTTACACGCTTTCACTTATAACTTAATGTAATGTAAGCACTATCACAATTATTTTACTTACTCTATAAATTGTAACTTCACTATGAACTGTTGCCCTATGAACTGTTACTTTATGAACTGTTGCACTATACACGTTTGCTCTACACGTTATTGTACTATGAACTATATGCTCCCTACACTGTCGCTCTATGAACCACGGCCACTATCTCGACTGCTTTGGGTATCCTGCGGGACCCATGTAAGGCTCATCTAACCAACACTGACTCGACAGCCTTGGATTCTGTGTGAATCCATGTAAGTCTCGTATTCCTCGCGTGGCCTCTTATGTGTATTATGTGTTATTACTTGCTCTTTTGGTCTATCTGTTATGTGCAATTATCTCGAGTATTATGAACTATTGCGTTGCCTCACACACATCGTAACTCTGGACTCTCCTCTCCACTCAATGACCCACGTGCACGCTTTTCGCGCACTATTATGAACTGTAATGATCCATGTACCCGCACTACGCTTTTACTTATGATCTGTCTTCTCACTTTGGATTTATAAACCAAAAAGCACAACAAAATATTCTGTAGGAGTGGTGGGTTAGCCGCTGGTACACCCTATATATAAACCCCTACAACCTATTTTGGTGCGCTTGTTCTTTTTCTAACTATTTTTCCTAAAAACCGGGATCATACTCAAACATGGTAGAACAAGTTGTAGGAGTGGTGGGTTAGCCGCTGGTACACCCTATATATAAACCCCTACAACTTGGTCTAGCATGCTTGTGTATGAAATCCCTTTTTCTTTTTACCACAAACTTATGTTCTCACTCAACTATTTTTGTAGTTGACGTTTTCCTGCATATTTTCAGATAATGCTGATAGATGAAGAACAGGGATTTCTAGATGGCCTTAGGAGAAGACCGAAGGCGTAGTACTAGATTTAGTATCTGTTGGACAATTGTGGTGTTATTTGTATCTTTTGAACAATGTAACTTGAATATTTATGTATGCATTTCATTTAGACTCTTAACCTGTGTTATGGCTTATTCAATCTGCGACTTCGTCCACGCCCTTGGCTTTCCGCCTTTGGCCAGGGGTGTGACAGATTGGTATCAGAGCCCAAGGTTATAGAGAATTAGGTATGACCTAGACTATAACTTAGGGACCATACTCTGGATAGTTTCATGCATCACTTGCACATATCACACTTGCTTACTTGCCAACTATTTACTTGCTACTTGCTTACGTGTTTATCTGTTTAATCGCTTGTCTCTCCACTCTGATCTATGTTCGAGCATGATGCCACGCATCACTATATCGCCACTTGTATCACATCTACACATTGTTTGCTTATCTTGTGATCGCCTTACTCTATTGCTATATCCTCGATGTATCTCTTTTGCACTTGTCTCTCATTTTGTCTATTCCCAGAATGCCTCCCCGACGCGCTGATAACACTGACCCTGCCGAGCTGGCCAACATTATCGCACAGCAGATAGCTGCTGTCCTTCCTGGAATGGTGACCCAAATCGCCCAGACCATGCAAGAGGGAGTTCAACCCGCTGCAAACCAAGACCAGAACCCGAACGCTAATGCAACCGATCGACACTACAAGGCCTTCCAAAGTGCCCGACCGACGAACTTCGAAGGATCTGAAGGCGCTGCTGGTCTTCTACAATGGTTCGAAAAGATGGAAGTTACGTTCGATATCGTTGCTTGCCCGGAAAATCTGAGAGTCCGCTATGCTGCAAGTATGTTCCTCAAGCGCGCTCTAAACTGGTGGAACAACGAAGTCAGAACTCGTGGCCGTGAAGCTGCCAACGCTTTGCCCTGGACCGAATTCAAGGAAGTCGTCACCCGAGAGTTCGTACCCCGTAGCGAGCAACAGAAGCTCGAAGCAGAGTTTTGGGAACATAAGATGGAAGTGGCTGACTACCAAGGATACACCGAACGTTACCACGAGCTCGCCCTTTTGGTACCACATATGGTTACTCCCGCAGAACGTGCTGTTGAAGCTTACATCCGTGGCCTTCCCGATTGCATGCGCGCCATCCTCATCGCAGCTGATCCCCAGACGGTCCAAGCCGCTGTTCACCTCACCGCTCTTGTGGCCCAGAGCCTAATCAAAGCCGGCCAACTATCTGACGAACCGAATCGCAAGAAGCAGAAGGTCCTTGCCGCCACCACTACTGTCACTCAAGCTGTTCCCCTGAACACAGTTGCCCCTGATGCCTCCAACAGACCCCGAGCGGGATACGCCGGTGCCCATCCCAAATGCCACACGTGCCAACGTCATCACCCCCAGGGAGTCCAATGCTACAGATGCACAAATTGTGGACGACTCGGCCACCTAGCTAATACCTGCAGATCTGCACCTGCCGCCGCCAACAACGCCGCCTCCAACGCGAGAGCCTGTTACGAGTGTGGAGCCACCGATCACCTCAGGAATCGCTGCCCCCGCATCACCGTCGAGATTCCTCCTGCAAGAGGACGCGTTTACAGGATCGGAGCCGCCGCAGCCCAGCAAGATCAAGACGCCGCTCCAGGTATGTTCTCTTCCTTTCCTTCCGACACGATTCTAACCCTTTTCTCCTTGCTCTCTTCTTACGACTTTAACCCTTGCCGGAGCTGCTCGCCTTTGACCCCTACACGCCCGCACAACTAGTTTAACTCGAATTCTTGACAACACCACTTATGATCAACACACTTTCCACTATTATCACTACTACACTTTGTACACTAAGCACTATTACACGAACCATGCACAAACGCAATGCTCTCGTATCCCTCACACTATGACCAACGAGCAAACGTGCTTCACGACCGATCGAACTATTTACGCATTATACTGCTGCCGCTTATGTGATTGCCTGGTTATGTGATTATGTGTAGAGTTTTCCCTTAAGCACTTACGCGATGGAGTGACAGTTGCAAGGACGATGCAAGGTGAAATAACGATTATAGTCCGGAATATAATTGTTAAGTCACAGGTGCTTACGTATGCAGATGTTCCATCATGGTACTGTGAGTCCTGAGCCCAATATTCGTGGAGTAAGGGCTACTCAAAGAATGTCGAAGGAGTGGTGGGTACGCCGCTGGTACACCCTATATATAAACCCCTTCGGCAGGGCGTGTGTAGTTCTGAAGCGGGTATTGGAGGTAGGGACTTGTGGTAGTAAAGTGTGTCGCAAGTCTTGAACCCAATGGCAGTTGAGAGAGTATTCAAGGAATGTTGTAGGAGTGGTGGGTACGCCGCTGGTACACCCTATATATAAACTCCTACAACTGGAATTGAATATGATCGAATACGAAAATTGGAAATTTAGGGCTTGTGAGGGGAGTAGGAGTGTCACTGTGAGTCCTAGTCCATGATCAGCGGAAAGGAACATTCGGGTAAAGTTGAAGGGGTGGTGGGTTAGCCGATGGTACACCCTATACATAAACCCCTTCAGCAGTACGTGGATGCGCCCGAAGCAAGTCTTGGGTGAATGCTCATAGTTTTGTGTTTGGATGAACTAAGTTGCTCTAATCACTAGGATCGCGAATGGACTATTTATGCTCATGAACTCACTATTTGAACCACTATGCGCAATTTATTTTCTCTCTTGGATTGATTACTCTATCTCGAACCAAGTTATCTCATGCTCAAATTTCATGATATTTAAAAGTTAATATAGGCCATTTGGACGTTATGCATGGAAAGGAGAAATTCTCAAATTACGATGAGGGAGTGGTGGGTTCGCCGATGGTACACCCTATATATAAGCCCCCTCCTCGTTAATTTGCGAATCCCTGAAAGTGCACATCAAAAGAATGACCTGTATTGATTTGGTAGAATCTATTTCATAAGTTGGACCGTGTGCTTGAATTTCGGGACGAAATTCCCTAAAGTTGGGGAGACTGTAACATCCCGAAATTTAACCCGCTGACCAAAATCTATTTTTCGTAAATAAATGATATTTTTTATTATTTTAAAAGATTCCAGATATTTTATTTAAAGTTATTTTATAAAAGTTTTTTTTAGAAAAATGTTTCGTTTTATAAATTTTATGAACTCGACCCGTCTTGACCCGTAGGAAAAAAAAAAAAAAAAAAAAAAAAAAAAAAAAAAAAAAAACCAACCCGAGCCAAAACCCGAACCCAAGAAACCGAGTATATAAACGTAAGTTCAAGACAACTCCCCCATTTTCTCTTCTTCTCTCCCACTCCCACACCCAAACGCTCTCATTCTAGAGAGAGAAACTAGAGAGAGAAAGTGTTCAAAACGCAAATCCGAGCCCGGAATCTTATAACAATTCGTTTTTGGTAAGTCCCTCTCGAAAATCATCCGTTTTCATAACCATTTTCGGCCTCAAATCGAGCAAAAACACCCATTTTCGTTTCTAGAGTTTTCGGGTCAAAAACCGTCTTGTTTTGGTGTCAAAATGCAGGTCTTTGTGTTTAAAAACACTAGGAATCATTAGTTCTTTCAATCCCGAGCATTTCCATGTCAAAAACTTCGATTTTGGGTGAAAAATCATGAAAATCGCGAAATCCCGTAGGTTTCTCCGTCGCCCGGCTTGAAGGCGTCGACTCAGGACTCATTCGGTCGAACCAGTCGACCGAACCAGTCCATTCGACCGAATAGGGAAGCAACCGAATGGTCTCCACCTCATTCGACCGAATGAGCTTCGTATTCGACCGAACGAGTGTCTATTCGACCGAACAAGTGCCATGTTCGACCGAACGAGTTTTCCCAGCTGGTTCGACCGAGTGTGTGTCTAGTTCGATCGAGTGTACCTCAGATTCGACCGAATGTGTGCCTATTCGACCGAATCAAGCCAGAACCAAGCTGTTTTCGTCTTTAAAACCTAGTTTTTGCTCGAGGTCGCGTAAGCTCGTTTTCTTAGACTTATAACGCGTTGTTAACCTTATATATATGTCCAATTCTAGGCTAAGGAGATCTATTGTAGCACCATCCTAACCCGAGATCAAGGTGAGTTCATAACCCCTTTTTTTAACTGTATTGCTTTATCAAACCACGGGGTGGAAATATGCAAAAACACTTTACTTCAAAACCTTTACACACTGTTTTCTCTGCTTTTACACGCTTTCACTTATAACTTAATGTAATGTAAGCACTATCACAATTATTTTACTTACTCTATAAATTGTAACTTCACTATGAACTGCTGCCCTATGAACTGTTACTTTATGAACTGTTGCACTATACACGTTTGCTCTACACGTTATTGTACTATGAACTATATGCTCCCTACACTGTCGCTCTATGAACCACGGCCACTATCTCGATTGCTTTGGGTATCCTGCGGGACCCATGTAAGGCTCATCTAACCAACACTGACTCGACAGCCTTGGATTCTGTGTGAATCCATTTAAGTCTCGTATTCCTCGCGTGGCCTCTTATGTGTATTATGTGTTATTACTTGCTCTTTTGGTCTATCTGTTATGTGCAATTATCTCGAGTATTATGAACTATTGCGTTGCCTCACACACATCGTAACTCTGGACTCTCCTCTCCACTCAATGACCCACGTGCACGCTTTTCGCGCACTATTATGAACTGTAATGATCCATGTACCCGCACTACGCTTTTACTTATGATCTGTCTTCTCACTTTGGATTTATAAACCAAAAAGCACAACAAAATATGCTGTAGGAGTGGTGGGTTTGCCGCTGGTACACCCTATATATAAACCCCTACAACCTATTTTGGTGCGCTTGTTCTTTTTCTAACTATTTTTCCTAAAAACCGGGATCATACTCAAACATGGTAGAACAAGTTGTAGGAGTGGTGGGTTAGCCGCTGGTACACCCTATATATAAACCCCTACAACTTGGTCTAGCATGCTTGTGTATGAAATCCCTTTTTCTTTTTACCACAAACTTATGTTCTCACTCAACTATTTTTGTAGTTGACGTTTTCCTGCATATTTTCAGATAATGCTGATAGATGAAGAACAGGGATTTCTAGATGGCCTTAGGAGAAGACCGAAGGCGTAGTACTAGGTTTAGTATCTGTTGGACAATTGTGGTGTTATTTGTATCTTTTGAACAATGTAACTTGAATATTTATGTATGCATTTCATTTAGACTCTTAACCTGTGTTATGGCTTATTCAATCTGCGACTTCGTCCACGCCCTTGGCTTTCCGCCTTTGGCCGGGGGTGTGACACTTATCTTGACATCCTATCAGTCAATTGATAAACAATTATAAGCATCAATGATACCTAATTTGCACAGATAATCATTTAAGCACATACAAGTTAACATCAAAAAGTATCAAAATCAAACACACATACACAACATTCACTAAGACTTTGAGAAGATAGTCAGTTTACACAGTCAAGCGCACATCATGAATCAGACTTCATTTGAGTTGATCATGCCCAAAGCTTTCAGAAGAAAGTTGAACCTGGTTCTATCAAGTGGTTTTGTGAATAGGTCAGCCAAATTATCACTTGAATCAACTCTTTTCACTTCAATTAAACCTTTTTCACTACAATCTCTTATGAAGTGATGTCTGATTTCAATGTGCTTAGTCTTGGAATGTTGCACATGATTTTTTACAATGAAAGATGCCGCAGTATTATCAATGTAAATAGGTGTGTTTAGAAAATTCACACCATAGTCCAGCATCTGATTCTGAATCCATAGGACTTGTGCACAGCAGGCAGATGCAGCAATATACTCAGCTTCTGTAGATGAGATTGACATAGTGGTCTGCTTCTTGCATTGCCATGACACCAATCTATCACCCAAAAATTAACAACTTCCTGAAGTGGACTTCCTACACATATTACATCCATCATAGTCATTACCTGAGTAGGCCATCAGATCAAATGACTGGTTCTTTGGATACCAAATTCCCAAATCAGGTCTTCCCTTCAAATATCTAAAGATACTCTTGACAACAATCATGTGAGAAACCTTAGAACTTTACTGGAATCTTGCACAAACACACTGTCACACCCTCAAATTTCGACTAACGAAGTTTTACCGTGAGGCGCGCGAAATACTAGGATCCAACTTATTCCTTATACCAAACAATCATTAAAACTATATAAAACACCATTTATGTTTAATCCAACTAATTGGTAAAACAAAAACAAACCAAACAGTTCCAAAAGTTTTGCGGAAGCGTTAAAGTAAAACAATAAACCATGTGCTCAAACATGCACAACCCATCAAATGTAAACAATGTGAAATAAAAGTCCATGCAACATATATGACTCCAAACATAAGCAAAGCAAAACCGCTCCTTAGCACATCTAACAACCTGGGCAAGTATAAATACTCAAGAGTCAACACGAAGTTGGTGAGTTCATAAGTTGTAGTTAAAAGTAGTATATATATTATAGATAGTATACCTATCATAAGTAGTGTATGTATAAGTAGATTTAGTATTTTTCAAATATACCAGGGTAGCTAACCCATTTACAAGCTAATAGACGTTTGAACCAAAGCTGACTGTCTGTATGCCTTCTTACCAGGTATATCACAAAACACTGGCGTAAGTATGTTAGGACAATTTACACCCGTTCGACCTCCATTCGAATTTTAGCAGGCGGGGTTTGTCAAACCCAGTAGTACTACTTAAATTTCCCCGCGACCCCATCCTAACGGTTCAAGGTATGTAAGGACTTTAAGTGATATGAGGGCATCTAGTATACACTTGTGATATATAAGAAATTAGATAAATCCAAAATAACTTGCTTCGTTTTCCTCCAGAAAACCTGTTGTAAGTATGTTCGTGTTTTCAATCCAGAAAACATGTATAGGCAAATATTTTGTGTTTTCAATCCAGAAAACAAATATACGAAAATAGTTTAGTGTTTTCAATCCAGAAAACATGTATACGAAAATAGTTTAGTGTTTTCAATCCAGAAAACAAGTAGGGAAAATGTTTGGTGTTTTCTTTCTAGAAAACAAGTATACGAAAATAGCTTTATGTTTTCTCTCCAGAAAACAAATAGGAAAAAGCATGAACTCACCTGGTATCGTGTGTAACATACTTTTCTCAAAACCAAAAGGATGCACTTGACTCGCTAAATGTTACGAGAATGTGTTCAACTAAACATAACTCTAAAACCCAAGTATGGACTCACAATAAACTTGACCCGATGACTCATTGGTGATAATAAGTAATTTCAAATGTACCAAAAGTCTTAACATGTATCCACACATCATATCACGACAAATAAACCAAATATTTATCTTACAACTCAACTTATGATCATTCAGTTCACGAGACAGATTATGGCATGAACAAACTGATTTTATTAACTAAGTAAAACTTAAGGATAAATTATACAAAATTTACCACAGAAGCATATAGGAATTATGTTTCTAAAACAATTTTTATTATATTTTATCATGCATACAAAATATACAATAATTCAATCATTGCAGATAGGTACGAACAGTTTAGCAGCTTGCGTAACAAAAAGTTGTTTCATGGTTCTCTTAACTAATTTACCCAAATTGTTCAAGTCCAATTGGGTTGTCTTCTAGACTCATAATTATAAGTTCCAGAACTGGAACCAACCCACTTTAACTTTCCAAGAAAGAGTTATGATGTTGGGAAGACATACCAGAATCTGACTCCCCGTATAAGATTTGACACATGTTTTTGTAAAATCATAAAAACAATTCAAAACTTGTCCAAAATTATAAAATTTACATTTATAGAAACTAGACTCAGAATACTATATCCTAGAATCAAGAATAGATCAATAATAATCATTTAACATCAAGTGACAAACCAATCAATAAACGAGAACGAATCTGTCAGCAAACTGTTGTCATCAAAAACTCAAACCCTAACATGTTTATGTAATCCTAGGGTTCTAAATCATCAATTAGCATTATAATCATCATAGTTACCGAGATTGAACATCTAGGGTTTCACAATAACTCATCAAAACATAAAAATTGATACATAAAACTTACCAATTAACATTAGGAATCATGTGAATCACTCAAAGACACCTCTAATTGCAAGATTAAGATTGAATTGAAGGTGATTAGGGTTTGTTGGGTGTTTGACATCGTGAAAGAGAGGGAGCAGAGATGTGTCGATGGTTTTGGGATGGGAGTTAGGGTTTTGTTATTTTATTAATATTATATTTAATCATATTTACAAGAATCACCCTTTTTGAATGAGTTTTGGCTTTAAAAGAACCTTTTAACACCAAACCGAATTATAATCGAATCATTATGACCAAAACACTATCCCGAGTTTATAAAAGTAAAGCCTCATTGTTATTTTATAAATTCTATTTTATAAAAGATGAAAACGTATAAGTGAATTGATCGAAGTTTCACACCATAAGCTACAAACTAAACACATATTCATTTTGCATGTAATTTCACATAGATAATATTAACAACATATGATTGAGGCATTTTTTTTATAATAACTAATAACATGTTAAGAGAGCATCTTGTACTAAATCGTGTAACACATAAAATCATCCAACGCGTAACAGTTATATCGGAATTATTTAAATATATATGATTCGACATTAATCACCAACGTGTACCGATGGACTCATGCGTGTGACTCATTATTGACTCGTGTAAATGTTATGCATGACATTTAAGATAAAGAAGTTTGTGTTAACGTGAAAGTGTGGGGTGTCACACACACACAGCAAACATGATATCTGGTCTTGAAGCAGTAAGATACATCAGTGAGCCATTTTTTTCTCTGAGTCATGTTCATCCACTGGCTCCCCCTTTTCATCTGCTACCATCTTCTCATTTGTATCCTTAGGAGTTGAAGCAGTCTTCAAATCATTGCATTTGAATTTGTCTAAGATGTCATGTACATACTTAGATTGGTAGATGAAAATCCCATTAGCTTTTTGCTGAACTTGCAATCCAAGGAAGAAGTTCATTTCTCCCATTGAACTCATACTATACTTGGATTTCATTACCTCTTCAAACTCCATACACATCTGTTCATTGCTTGACCCAAAAATAATTTCATCCACATAGACTTGCAGCAACAACAAATCTCTTCCTTTCTTCTTGTAAAAGAGGGTCTTGTCAATAGCTCCCTTTTGGAAACCATGTTCAAGCAAATGATTTGACAACTCATCATACCAAGCTCTTGGAGCTTGATGCAATCCATACAAGGCTTTGTTTAACTAATGCACCCTGTTAAGATAAATTGGGTCCTCAAAACCTGGTGGTTGAGTTACATACACCTCTTCTTCTATCATTCTATTTAGGAATGCAGATTTGACATCAAGTTGGAATATTCTTAGGTAGTGTTTGGTTTGCATGAATGAGAGGCAGAATGGAATAGACCATTACGATGGAATGAAAAAAGATGTGGTTGGTTGGTCGATGGAATGGAATCACTCATTACCATCTCCATTCCATTCCCCCTAAACACCTCAAATTCATTACATCCACCACCCATGTTTTTTATTCCATCCATCTTTCACACTATATCACCTCCACCACCCTCCCACCACCACCACTACTCATTGCCCTCTCACCACCACCGCCTCCGCCGCCGACCACCACCCCGTCTCCGTTTCCTGCCACCACCACCACCTGCCTCCACCACCGACCACCACCACCCCGCCTCCCCCGCCCGCCACCACCACCAACTGCCTCCGCCACCGACCAACACCACCAACTACCATCGTCGCCTACCACCACCATAACCCACTTCCGCCGCCACCACCATCCACCCTCCACCATCTATCAGCGCCGTCCACTACCACCACCAACCAACCATCACAGACCGCCACCACCACCCACTATCACCACCACCTACCACTACCAACAATCGCACCTGGTTCCCGCCCATCACCACCGCTACCCACCACCGCCCGCCAACCACCATTACTGCTCGCCTCCCACCACCACTTTCCCACCGTTACTCACTACCATTTTTATTTTATTCTGGTTTTTTCTAGTTTTCCAAAAAATAAAAAAATAATTCATTTTATTCCCACATGGTAACCAAACATGTCAATGGAATAGTAAGGAATCATTCCATTACCTTGGCCATTCCATTCCTTCACTCATTCCATTCCAAATCCCATTCCATTACCCCATACCAAGCATACCCTTATATTCTTTGAGGCAACATAAGCTAGGAAACTTCTTATGGCTTCAAGTCCTGCAACTGGTGCAAAGACTTCCTCAAAGTCAATCCCTTCTTCTTGTAGGCATCCAAGTGCAACAAGTCTAACTTTATTCTTAATCACAATACCCCTTTCGTCATTCTTATTTCTGAAAACCCATTTGGTTCCAATTGCATATCTGTTTCTTAGCCTGCCCACAAGCTCCCAAACATGTAGATCTCTGAACTGTGCCAACCCCTCTTGCATTGCTTCTACCCAACTATTGTCCTTTAGAGCTTGAACAATGTTCTTTGGTTCTATTTGGGATAGAAAGCAGGAGTGCAAACAGATGTTTGCATATTCATAATGACTTCTTGTAAATCTTTCATATATAACTCCAATAATGTTTTCAGAAGGATGATTCTTTTCAACATAAGGGGTTTGGACTATCACATTTGTAGACACAGTAGTGTTAAGATTTGATTCATTGAGATCTGGTTCATCTATGATCAAATCAGTTGTTTCAATATCAGCATCAGGTGCCTCCTCATTGTTCTGCCTTGATGTAGATGCACCATTGTTTCCCAAATTTAATCTTTCAAATAAATCTTGAAACCTTGCTATTGAAACAGTCTCCTCTTCACCTGTTTGGTTGCTTGGATCTTCCCCATTTTGAACTTGATCACTTCGCACTTCCTGATTGTCTTGATTATTATCTGCTTGATCATGTTCTGGTATCTGATTATGTTCTTGAACATTGTCTTGAACTTGGTCAGCATTAGCACTTGAGGAATCCTTTATGAATGTATATTCACTTTACTTAGTTGCAACCTTGTTCCATAACTTTTCCAAGTCCAATGTTTTCTGATTTTTCTCTTCAATCACACTGGTCTTGTAAAATGAATCATCAAAGTCTTCAGGATAGATCTTGAAATACTTTACCAATTTTTCAAGATCAAACAGCCATGCTGTATCATCAACTATATTCAACTGATTTTCATTAAAGACCACATCAGATGATTCAATCACAACTAAATGATCTTTCACATATACCCTGTAGGCCTTTGAATGCTTAAAGTGTCCAACAAAAAAGCAATCCATGGATTTAGCTTGAAATTTGTTTAAATAATCCTTGGTGTTCAATAGTGAACATTTGCATCCAAAAGGCTTGAGAAACGTGATATAGGGCTTTTTGTTAAAGAAGATTTCATAAGGAGTCTTGTTGTGTCTTTTATTAAGAAGTACCTTATTCTGAACCTAGCAGGCTGTGTAAATGGCTTCTGCCCAAAATGTAACTGGTAGATTAGCATCTGCTAGCATGGTTCTTGCAGCTTCAATCAGTGTTCTGTTTCTTCTTCCTGCAACACCGTTCTATTCAGGAGTTCTTGGAGCTGAGAATTGTTGATGTATTCCTTTTTCTACAAAAATTCTTTAATAACTTCATGTTTTAACTCAGTACCATTTTCACTTCTCGTCACTTTAACCCTTTTATCCAGTTGATTCGCAATCCTAGTTACACGACCTTTAATCAACTTTGCAGTCTCATCCTTTGTACTTAGGAAATAAACCCAAGTATATCTTGAATAATCATCAATGATCACTAGACAATATTTTTTCTTTCCTATGCTTGAGACACTCACAGGACCAAAGAGATCCATGAGAATCATTTCACGCACTTGATCAATTGAGTTGATGAGTTTTGTCTTATGAGAAGACTTGTGCTGCTTGTCCTTTTGGCATGAGATACAATTATCATCCAGTTTGAACTCTCTTGTAGCTAAGCCAATCACATGCACACCCTTCACAAGTTTGTTCATGTTCTTCAAATTCACATGACACAGTTTCCTATGCCACAATTTTGACTCATTTTCAGTAGCTTTAAAAACAAAACAGGTACCTCCCCTTGAAACAGCATCCTTCATGTTTAGTTCATATAAATTGTCATTCCTTGGGGCCATCATCATGATCATGTCTAGAGGGATTACATACTCTGGTCTTAGAATGAAACAGTGAGAATCATCAAATCCCACTTTATAACCCTTGTCAAACATCTGGGATATGCTTAAGTGATTATACTGTAATCCCTCAACATAGAAGACATTGTCAAATGTGACTTTTCCATTTGTCAAGATACCCTTTCCAACAATTCTACCTCCATTCTCATCACTACCAAAGGCAACTGGACTTCAAACTTCTTTTCATAGTTGACAGGTGACCTCTTGTCACAGGTCATGTGCCTGGAACACCCACTATCCATGTACCATACTTCATTCAGTGGAGTGGATAGTCCCTGCACAAATCAAAAGAGATTGATTAGTTGGGTGATGAAGTCCAAGCTATTTCAACTTGCAAATCAACAGATTCATTAACACTAGCAGCATTGAGAGTGAGTGTGATGGGCTCAAGATCTTCATGAGTAATCTCAAGATTATCTGAATTATATGTTTCATAACCACATTCTCTTGGAGTTTTCACAAATGATGTTAGGCATTGGCAATCATCCAATACCCTGACACACTCTTGGACTACATAGTCAATTGGTCTTGAATAATCTCTCACTTCAGTATTTTTCTCCTCTTTAGCTTCAACCTTAGGTTTCCAAAGAAATCCTTGAGGTTTGAAACCATGTTTCAACAAGGACTTTTCATCACCAGTTAGTTCAGTTGGTTTCTTTCTTGAGAAAACATTTTTCTTTTCTTTCTTATTAACACTTGGTGATCCTTGAGAATCATCAGACTTAATTGAATTTGTGTCTTGTTTGGGGATAATTCTCAAAGGTTGAAAGTTCTTTTTTACAATAGTTACAGACTTCTTGGGTGATTTGCTTCTTCTGAATTGTTCAGCCACATGTTTCCTTGGTTTCACATCAATTTTGTTTTCCTTCTTAACCTTCTCTGCATCCTTCAGAACATTTTCATTCATAGTTTCCTTTCCACACACTTTTCCTTTTCCCATGTATTCATTATACTTCTTTTGTACAAAACAAAATGTTGTCCAAATTTTGTCATCTGGAACATGAAAGGGTTTGAAGTTGAGCCTTTCATGGTAAGAATCAGTGTGGTGACCATATTCATCACATTTTTTGCACCACACTTTCCTTTGAATATTTCATGATCACTTCCCTTCTTGAACCTCTCACTTGATCTAGGTGGTTTGACACCAAGTGATTTCTGTGTCTTCAATCCATCAAAGTCAATTGAAAAATGAACAAATTCTTCTATCTTGATATCTTGTCTTTTAATCTTGCTCTTCACAAAAGTGATTTTCTTCAAGCTTAATGGTTCTTCATCCAGGCTTCCCTTTTGCCTTGATTGTCTCTTCTCATACTCCTCCATGGTTTCAGCTTCACCAATGCCAAATACTTCATGGCTCGAAAAAACTGGGTAAACTGGAATGAAGTTATCACTGATGATTGTTTCATCAACCTTTTTCATTTTCTTTTCTTCTAACCTCTTCAATAGAGTTTTGCTTGGTCTGACAGCATTGTAACAAACCTTTTGCCTTTCACATATGTCAAAGGACACATCTTCTCTCTTTATTCTTTCATTTTGTTTCTTCATCTTTGATGTCATAGGTGGCAATAATGGAAGTTTGTCTACTGATTCTGGTTTCTTTAGTCTTTTGTTTCTTTCAGCAGCCTTGATCTCTTCATATGTGATCTGATCACTTAATTCACTAAAATCATCCACATTTAGATCATCAGAATCAAAGTCATCCTCAGAGACTTGTACTCCAACAAACTTCTCTTCCCTTAATTCCTCCTTTATCAAAAATTCTTCCTGTTCCTTTACTTCTTGCATCTTGTACAATCAATGAACTCTTCTTTGTCCTGAAAAACATCTCTAAACTGTTGAAGATATCCATCTCTCTTTTCTTTGTCAGCCTTGGGTAAAAAGTTGTTATTGAATGGTGGAGGAACAACTTTATACTTATCTTCATCTTTTATTTTGTTCATTATCCCACAGATGTTTCCTGTAGACACCAATATCTTCAAAAATTCATTCTCAACATGTAGCTTTGTGTTTTGAACCTTTCTTCAATAATCATCTTTTTCAAACCATCTATCTCAGTTATGTATCTCTGCTGAGCTCTATAGCTACTTACACAATCATCTACCAAGCTTTTAATTCACTGATTTGATCACTTGCTTGGTACCAATTGATTATGCTTTGCTTTCTGAAACACTCACCCTCTAGCTTGCCTACTTTTATAGTCAAAGCATTAATTGTTTCATGTAAATCAGTTGTAGAAGTTGAGTTTACCTGAGAAGATGTTTCAACGTCCTTTTCAACAATAGCCATCAATGCGACATTTCCACTTGTGATATCATCAGCATGGTCACTCCAATCAAAATTCCCTTTATGTTGAGTGGCAACAGCAACATTCCCTTGGTTAAGGGTTGTGTTTGATTGTTTCTGTTGGGATTGTTTCATTTTGGGTGTTCTGATTGTTTCTTTGAAAGTTTTGGTTCTATGGCACAACTTGTTAATTGTTCATTAGAGCTTGCTGGAAGTTGTTGAAATTGGAATTGTTGTTGTAGTTGTTGGGGTATTTGGTATTGCAGCTGATTTCTTGGCTGGTTCTGGAATTGATTTATCTGAAAATTTCGGGGTTAGTTGCATTCGGCTAGTGCACGGTTTTGCGTCTTGAGTCTTTGTAATTATCGTTAACGTATTTGTTTTATGTTTAATGTAATAAACAATTAAATTATTCTCTATTTCTCTAAATGTAATGTCTAGTTCGTTATAGTTGTATAGCGAACTAAGACTTAAGGTTATTCCCTCCTGATTCGTTAGGGGATGTTAACGAATCAGGGAGTGGTTCGTTAGTTTATTTCGTTTAATTGTATGTAACGAAGCGAACTCTAGTTCGTTAGGGGATGTTAACGAACTAGGTTCATCTTCTATTTATAGTGAACCTCTGTTCACATTTAAGTTAAGTTTTGGGAGATAATTAATGAAATTCTGTCCAAACTCTCTTTCTCGATCTTCATCTTTAATCTTATACAACTACTAATATATATATTGATAATATATAATACACATATAACACTTAATCATACGTAATTATGAGCTAGATCTATCTTAATGTAACACCCCGTAACCGCAGCGGAAACGTAAACGGGATGCAACAGACACGTCTGATATCAACATCATTGCTTATAAAGAAAACACCACTACATTATTTCACATCATATTACATTGTTCCGAGTTTAGTTACCGTCTAGGCGTTAACACATAGGTTTTACCAACAGTTGATTAACATATTTAATACAAAATGATCACTAAGCTTCCACAAAAAGCACGCATCATCAAGCATGTAGCACTTATTCCAGTTTGGGAGTACCTAGAAAGCATGTAAAGAAAACGGGTCAACTACGAATAGTTGGTGAGTTTCACTAATTTAAACAACTGTGACAAATCATTATAATAATCATATATTAGCGATGTAATTATACTTCTACGGACATCTGGGGACACTGTTAACCCAGTACAGTACCCATTCCGGGGGCAATGTTAACCCAGAAACACTTCTAGGGACCTCTGGGGACACTGTTAACCCAGTACAGTACCCATTCCGGGGGCAATGTTAACCCAGAAACACTTCTAGGGACATCTGGGGGCACTGTTAACCCAGTACTGTACCCATTCCGTACGATTCCCGTACAATCAAGTATTTATAAATACACGCAATTCCATGTGTTCAGTATGTACTTAAACATTTCAATAATAACATGCTTTCCGCCCCGGGAAAATATTCAAAAACAATTCAGAAAAAGAGGCTCGTGAAACTCACCTTATCATAAGCAATTAAGTAACACAGTATGCCAGCTACTAGTCCGGATCTGTAACACGATCCCTAAGTACGTTACTATACAATCATTATTAATATAACTTTAACCGCTTAACCGGTACATCTGGGGACACTGTTATCCCAGCACTGTACCTGCTCCGGGGGCAATGTTAACCCAGAAACACTTCTCCGGACTCAGATTGTGATATCATTTAGAGTTCACTAGTTAAAATTATTGTTAGTCGTTTTTCCCGTTTTGCGTGCCTAGCACGGTTATTCGTTTTTACGTTTCAAAAATGTGTTTGGTCACACATGGCCCGAAAATAGTGGTTGACTGATAATTTACTTAAAGATGTGAAATTAGAGCTCGGTTTAGACGCCCCGTTTGGCCGCGGGACCCGTTTCCGTCATTAGTGTACCGGAAACTGCTAAATCGGGTAAAAGGTACCCAAATCATCCGGATTATTTTCGGATGATTTATTCTTACTTGTTTAACTCAATTATATGGAAATAGTTCATTTTTAGGGTTTTTATACACCAGTCAGCTCGCTTATGCGAACTTTACCGGTTTACGCGTTTTAAGCTTTAAAAGTTTGTTTTTGCACCAATAATTATCCGTTTAATCCCGGATCTTGAAATTTTGCACAAATCACTTTTTGACAGTGGGGAATTTTATAAAAATATTTCCAGAATTAATTTTTATATTTAAAATTTATTTATCTATTTTTAAACACCATTAAAACACTAAATATGTCGTAAATACCAAAAAATCTTAGAAAAATCCCAAATTTTTCCTGGATGACCCCTGCCATGCACATAGTCCCCTGTAATTTTTCCAGAACCAAAATCTTTCTTTACATGCCATTTTCACTAAAACCGAGCTAGAAAACCCTAGAACTCGTTTAACCGAAAAGCCTACATAGACTTCTCCAACTGACCTAAACTTTTGTGTGTCACTTTTACATAATATAAAAAGCTTATCTGCAATTTTCCAAAATTTTTCATGATATTTAACTATTTTTCATCATTTTTAGCCAAAACCGAGCATTAAATTCACCAAATATTCATCCTTTGTCCAAAAATCACCAAAATTTCACAGATCTCATATTTTAATGTGTAGATCATCGCTGTAAAATTTCATGACCTAACTCTAAACACATCACAATCTGTCCAAATCACAAACATTACACAAAAACCGAACTACCTTGTGTTTCTAGCTTCAAATCGCAAGGATCTCGCTTTCTAGCCCTTGCTATCAACTAGATACAACACCTACAAGCACAATAACACCACACCAAGCAAGTTACACCCACAATCAAGCCATTTCTTTCATGGTTTCGGTTATGCTTTAAAAAACCAAGATTTAACCGTAAAAATTCGTTTTTGGTTCGTTTAACTCCTTTCTTGGACCAAGATCCCTTGTATAACCCGTATACATCACTTGATCATGCAAGAATCGGTTTTCATCTTTGAAACCTCATTTTCTTGCAAACAAACTCAAGAAACAAAGATGAACACGTAAATAACACGATTTTTACCTCGGTTTTCTTGTTAAAATTCCGGATTTTGGGATCTTAAAGTGGAGAGGAGATGAGGATCTTGATGTGTTTGTGTGAAAAATAACAAGGATAAAGGGGTGTTATCCCCTTAGACCGATCGGACATCAAGGGAAGGTGGGGTGGGACCCACCTTTCCATTCTAAGCCACACATTTGGATTTCCGAGATCCAGATAATGTTTTGGATAATCTGGTTCAGTTCGTTTTTCGGTTAAACGTTTAATTCGGCTTAAAACGAGGCTAAAACGGTCGTTTTCGGCTTAAAAAAAATGAAATTTATATAAAACCGATTTAAAAACTTTAAAAACTTAAACCATGACATTTATTAACTTAAAACATCATATTATTAATAATTGCGCATCTTTTTCGGCTTGATCGATCGTCTCTTGCTTGGTTTGGTATTAAAGGTTTCGTTTAACGTACCGACGTACCATTAAATCGAAATTCTTTTTCTGTGCCTTACTTTACTTATCCCGAAGCATTAATGCTCCGTAAAATCACTAAATATCATATATCTCGTCTATAATTGAACCCTCGATTCGTTCGGGCTTCAATAACCGTTATTCGGTTAATCGTATTTCCAATACGATTAACTGTATAATCGGGTATAATCCGTAATGTGAATCATACATACTCGTATAAGCGCATTATAAATCATATATTCGTTATTAAATAACACATAAATAGTATATACCGGCTAAGGTATACCTGATTTTGCCGGAATCGTTACACTTAAGGTATCAATCATATATTAAGATCTGAGATCTGTTTTTGTTATTGTTATTGGATTGATACACCGGGTTCCAAAAAGTGGTATCAAAGCTTTCGGGAATCAAATTACATTTGATTTGGTGTTTATTTAAAATATTGGTTTGTTAGTGTTCTGTTTGGGTGATTTTGGATCAATTTAAGGTTAATTGAGTGAATATGGACGATTTGGATTGGATTTGAGTTGGTTAATGTATTAGAAAGGTATTGTGAGTTGGAATTGAGATTTGGATTGGTTTTGAGTTAATTCGGTATTGGTTTGGTGTGTGGTCGAAACAGAGATCGTGTTTTGGCATAATTGAACTGATAATCGGAGATAATTGATTATGAGTTTGGTTGGATTAGATTCGCAATCGAGTTACGAGTGTTTTGGTAGTTTATTTGTGTGATTTGGTTTAGAATCGTGATAGTATTACATATCTAAGGTTCTGGGTTTCTGGGTTTTGTTGTTCATCATTTTTAGATTTTTGGAAATCCTTGTTGAAGATTTGAAGATTCAAAGATGTACATGATTCGCTATCATCTTCATGTTGATTCGCTATCTTGTTCCCTTTTATTCGTTATAAACTTCAAGTGATTCGCTAGCCAGTTCACAACAATTTGTAATTCGTGTTATCTAATTCGTTATTTGGATTAACTGATTCGTGTGACACGCGTCCACTGTGGGATTTTTGTTATAACAACCTTTGCCACGTGGCATAAGGTGTCAGAGTTTGTTACAAACCGTTGTAACAACCTGATTCGTTATAGTTGATTCGCTAATCAGTTGTAGTTGATTCGTTATCTATTTCGCTAAGTCTTTCTTAGTGATTCGCTAATACTTTCTAATTCGTTAAGTTTCTCTTATCAATTCGCTAGATAATTCGTTGGTCAATTCGTTAGTTTGACTTATTGTTAAATCTGATTCGTTGACTTTCTGATTCGTTAAATTGATTCGTTAAACTCAATCCTGCTTCGCTATCTGATCAATCTTAGCTTCGTTAAGATTTGATTTGCTAATATAATGTTCACATTTTGCTACAAATGTTTACAGTTCGTTAATCTTATTCGCTGGTTGATTCGTTACACCCTTGAATTTTTGAAACTTGTCAAAAATGGCTGGTATGTATGCATTGGCTTCTCAAAACATGTTGATGCAACAAATGTTGCAAATTGATACCGAGATAGGTTCACATTCGAAATGTCCAAGATTGATGAAGTTTAGTGACTTTGCCAAGTGGGAACCTCGGTTTCGTGCTCATTTGGGGTCGGTTCACCCTGGTTGCTCATATTGTCTCGATGAAGTTTATATGGCACCAATGATTGGTGATGATACTATTGGGTATACTCCTAAAGCTGTTTCTCAATACTGACAAGAAGAGAAGTAAGCTTTAGAAATCGAGATAAAAGCTTATTCAACTCTTACTATGGCATTTCCCGAAAATATCTTTCATCAAGTGGGTAGTATCAAGAGATGTGCTTCTTTATTTCAACTTCTGCGTATGAGAAGTATGGGAAACACAAATGAGAGTATGAAAGTGATGCTCAAGTTTAAGTTTCGAAACTTTAATCTATTGAAGGGAGAAACAGTTGAAGAGATGATTACACGGTTTAATCATTTAATTGCTGAAATGGACAAGATGAAATTGGAAATTTCTGAGACTGATAAAATTGACACTATTATGAGTGTGCTTCCAAGTTCTTACTCGACATTTCTAATGGTTTTGAAAGAGAATGACTATTTCTTGAATGAAGACTTGACTGCACTTGAATTTTTACAAAAGATTGAAGCCAGAGAATACGATCTTAAGGGACAAAAATCCTCCAAGGAAAGTCAAGATCCAGCTTTCTATGGTGGAAGTACGCCTCTTAGTTCAACGATCTCTCCAATTAATGCTTTTCTTACTCAAGCTGCAAGTGAAAAGGAATCAACTATGTTTAATAATCCAAAAGTATGTTTTTACTCTGCTGGTAATTCTGGATTGTCTGGTGGTTCTGGAAGTTCAACTACTACTAAACCATTTCCTTCACCACCTAGTGTTAATATGAAGGAAGCTGAGCAAAAATTTGCTTTTCTGACAACTTTCATGTCTTCATATGAAAACTTAGTGAGTAGTAAGATTGCCACAAGTGATTTAACTGATGAGGACTATGATCAGATAGATCCAGATGATTTGAAAATCATGGATTTGAAGTGGAACATGGCTATGATTGTCCGTAAAGTTAAAAGATTCATGCAGAGAACTGGGAAAGATTTTCCAGCTTTAAACAAGAAATTGGGTTTTGACAAGTTGAAAGTAAAATGCTATAATTGTCAAGAATTTGGGAATTTTGCAAAGGAGTGTGACAAACCAAAGAAAGAAGACACTGGTTCTCGTGGTCAACATCAAAATTCTTCTACACCACGAGGTAGTGATGCTGAAAAGAAACCATCTTCTTCTACAATACAAGCAATGTTGGCAGATGGAAATGATTGGTCACAACGGTTACTATGTAATGATGCTCAAGCAAATTTGGCTGTGTTTGGGTTACATAAAAATTGTCAAGATGCAAGTGGGAGTGAGATGTCTTCTGATAATGATTCTGGATCTGATTCTGACGACTCTTGTGACAAGCCTCCAACAGTATTTGCTTGTATGGCCAAGATCAATGAGGGTACATCCAAGACTGTGTCTGGTGAAAACTGGATAATGGATATGTTCTCGTCATATCACTTGGAATCTCGACCTATTAACCAACGTGAGAAATATTCAAGGGGGTTATGTGGCATTTGCTGGGAATTCAGGGGGCATGATCACACAATAGGGTGAAGTTTCAAATTGTCATATTACCTTTGAGAAAGTAAATTATTGTGATAAAGTGGATCATAACTTATTAAGTGTATCGCAAATTTGTGATAAAAAGTACACAACGATATTTACTGACAAAGAATGCCTTATCTTGTAACCAGGTTATGTTATTCCCGAGGACATGGTTGTCATGCGATCACCACGATCGAATGATATTTATGTCTTAAACATAAGCTCTAAGGTCTCCACATCGATCGAAACATGTTTCGTCTAGAAAGCAACCGAGAAAGACTCGATTCTATGGCATCGTAGAATGGGTCACATACATGTTAGAAAGATGAATTATTTGATGGCTAATGATTTAGTGGAAGGTGTCTCGTTGAAGAATTTTAAATTATCCGATCACTGCGTTGCATGCAAAAAGGGCAAGCAGAAGAAGAAGACACATCCTTCTAAATTATTGAATTTCATTAATACTCCTCTTGAACGACTTCATATGGATTTGTTTGGTCCTGTGAATCGTGCGAGTATTTATGGGGATCGGTATTGTCTTGTGGTGACTGATGATTATTCAAGATACTCATGGGTGTTATTTATGAGTTCGTTGATAGGTCTCTAACAAGAGAGCAGAATTCCATACAGCTAGGGTTAAATGATGAACAATTAACCGTGTTAGAGACAGAGCCAGATGTTGAGGTGGTGAATGAGGAAGGTTTAACAGATGAAACAATTCAAATGAATACGGAGTTTATCTATGAAGATGAGGATGTTGAGATGGAAGATGTCACTGTTGAGGAGTATCCTGACTTGTATCAGCACACAAACGTTGATCAAGGTGCTCCGGTATTTAATGAAAAGACTTTTAAAGAAGCAGAGGATGATCTGGAGAAGATAACTAAGGGAAAGAAGTTTGTGGATACTTGCTTTGACTCAATTGTGAACCCAACTGGTGCTGATATTGCTAAATGGTTCAGACATAAAGCTGCGGGTAAGATTATCAAGGCGTATCGATATGCTGATCAAGAACGAAAAGACATAGCAGCTGCATGGGTCAAAGAAAACCAAGTGACTTCCTTCAAGACTGTCTCCAAGGTTCATGGTGATATCGTCTAATGGCTATATGATTCCGAGTGTAAGGTATGTATAGTTAAATGGGAAAATGGAGTTCAATACTACGAGAAGATAATGGACGTTCTTACACTACCGCGTTGGGATGTTCGTACCCTCGCGAGGCGTCCATTTATCAATCGTGGTGGCATCCGGACAGCTGAGTGGTTTCATCAACACTTGTTGTTCGAAGTAAATCATGGGTTCAAGTTCTTCAAGCCCCAGGTCCCGAGACGTAAACATATTGACGAGATTGATCCAAGGACTGGCAGGAAGAAACTTGTCCTTAACGTAAAGCCGCTGAAGACGATGAAACGAGTGCCCGATGAAGACGATGCACCAACACATGCATCACTCGTTCAACCGCTGGTAGTATGACAATCGTACGGGCGAGGCCGTCATTGTACTTGGTAAAGGACTGAAGACTGAACTTATCAAGATAATCGACCCGATGTGGTTGGTTAATTTATCTGAAACAGACAATGACGTGCTACACAGGAAACAGATTCTGATCGAGCGCAATGAAGACTACGACCTGGCTATGCAATTCCAACGTGTGGTGCGTGCTTGTCATGAAAATGGAATTCATAGTTGCACAGACTGGTAGTCCAAGCGCATCAAGTAACTTAAAGACAAAGAGCTCAAGACGAGGGGGTGTCTGTTAGTGCACGGTTTTGCGTCTTGAGTCTTTATAATTATCGTTAATGTATTTGTTTTATGCTTAATGTAATAAACAATTAAATTATTCTCTAGATCTCTAAATGTAATGTCTAGTTCGTTATAGTTTTATAGCGAACTAAGACTTAAGGTTATTCCCTCCTGATTCGTTAGGGGATGTTAACGAATCAGGGAGTGGTTCATTAGTTTATTCGTTTAATTGTATGTAACGAAGCATTCTAGTTCGTTAGGGGATGTTAACGAACTAGGTTCGTCTTCTATTTATAGTGAACCTCTATTCACGTTTAAGTTATGTTTTGGGAGATAATTAACGAAATTCTGTCCAAACACTCTCTCGATCTTCATCTTTAATCTTATACAACTACTAATATATATATATTTATATAATACACATATAACACTTAATCATACGTAATTATGAGCTAGATCTATCTTAAGGTGTTAATCATATATTCAGATCTGAGATCTGTTATTGTTATTGTAATTGGATTGATACACCGGGTTCCAACACATTCTCTAAAAAAATGACCAGGTTGTTGGAAATTATAACAAATGGCTTTAGACTTATCAAAACCAATCCTCTCATTAGGCCATGATAGAAGTGATCTACCAGTCCTATTGAATAGCCTTTTGTTTCTAAGAGCCAACATAGCAGCCTGCCACTTGATGTCTATATCTTCAAGGTCATCAGCATCTATTTACTCCAAGTCATCTTGGATGAAACTTGTGTGAATCAAGTTCTTAACAACAAATGCATTATACGACTCTGTAAACTTGGAGAATAGAGCTTGAGTTTCATTCCCTTGTGCACTGCTTCCACCACCATAGGGCACATGTCCACTTGTCACTGGGGCAGATTCATTGTCACTATTCAGTTGGACACTGAATCTTGACTGGCTGCCTTGGTGACTTGTACTCCCACCAATGAAAGATTTAGGTGTTTCAACACCATGATCATTTGGTTCCTCAATGATGGGAATCTGTTGTTGATTCTTTGTGGATAGGCTTCCCATGGGTGCAATTAGGGCATTTGACGCATGAAAGCATGGCTTCTCCTCGTTGATCATTTGGTTTTTGATCATCTCAATCTCAGCAGCTTCGAGGAAACAAATCACATAATCCAACTTAAGTGCTTCAAAGTTGGGCTTTTGAAGGATGAATTTGCTGGCTATATACCACTCCTTTGGCATTGAGTTTAGCAGCTTTGTGGTCAAATCCGGATCTAGCATCACAAAATCAGTTGTTCGAAGTTCATTCACAATTGCTAAAAATCTCTCAAGAATTGACTTCAGTCTTTCTCCATCCTTGTATCTGAGTCTCTCAAGCAGTTGCTTGAGCCTTTGTTTCATATATTTTTCAGCTCAGTGTTTCCATCAAACATCTCAAGGATTGCATCATAACAGCCTTAGTTGTTTGTGTGATGTGCAACCTTGGTTAAGATATCCCATCAGAGTCCCAGCTTGATCATAGCTATAGCCCTGTCATCAATCTCTCTCGTTCTTTCAATCACGGCTTGATTGGGATTTGCACCATCAGCAACATATGGACCAGTTTTAATTGAGTTCCACATATCCACGTCATTGTAAAACACAGCTGCCTCAAACAAGACATTCCATTTGATAAAAATCTCATGTCCATACAGTCTCTGAGTTTTGTTAGTGGAAACTTCTTGCTCTTCAAAACCAGACATTTTGGTATTTTGAAAAACAAAAACAGAGAATAGCTAAAACAGAGTAAAAGTTGAGTTTTTAAAATAATCAGATCTGAGGATCGAATCTTCAGATCTGATGTATCTAGTTCGATTGGAGCAAGAATAAGTAATAAAGATGCAAACTTTAATTGAAATAAGTAAAAGAATACACCGGAAATTTGTAGATCTAGAAAAGAATCAAGAACAGAGCAGCTGATGTCACTCTTCAATGAAACAGTGTTCTGCTTACGTCATCTTTCTTCTTAAGATCTTCAAATAACAACGATTTCTTCATCCGAATCAGCAACGAACAAGCTCTGATACCACTTGTTGGTCCCGAATAATCGCTCACACTCACAATTAAGTCATAACTAACACAATAAATGTGTCGACAAGAGAGTTAATGAAAGTTGCTATTTTGGGTATGAAAACTGTTTGTTAATGGTGGAATTAGAAACAAACAGGGTTGTTGCTTGAGGGTTAATAAAATGTAACAAACACAAACAATCACTCAAAAGATTTCTATTTATTAAATGATTCATGCAAATGATAATAGATTAGGGTTGCTTGTTTGGAAAGTTTATCCGTACAATCCTAGGAAAGCCGTCACACTCAATATTAGAAAATATTCTTTTAGGTCTGAAAACAGTAAAGGCTGAAATCCATGTCTCTTCTCCTTTGTAGGCCCTAAATTATTCTATTTATAGGCCTGCTACCACCTGACAACTTTCCTATCTTCTAGAAACCCTAATGATTGGTACGTACTCAAATTACATATTCAGAAATATACTAAGTGTAAAAACAGGTCTTCCGGGTAGACTTTGTATCAGATGTCTTCTCCGAGTAGGCTTGTGCCTTTTGATTTTTACGAGTAAACCTGGTAACCTTGAAGTGTGCTAGAGAACAGTTCTCCGAGTAGACTTTAGTTAAGAGTATTTTCCTAAGAAAATACTCACCTAGCAGACTTCAATCTTCTTGACCATATCAAACTTTTCCCGATATATCTAACGAACAAACTTGTTCTTCAGAGATCCTTTCAACTCTTTGCTAGTGAATAACTTATTAGCAAAAAAAGTGTGCTGGTAACACTGTAGCTTGCTCGGAGTTGAACCTTTCCCGATGAAGTCCTTAGGATAATTCATTATCAACATCCATCAAGCATGCTCGGACCACTGTTTTATTAATGAATACCTTGCTAGATCTTCCAAATACTTGGCTTCAAAAGCTTGGTTAGCCAAGAGCCTACTCGGAAGTAAACCTTGCTTGGATATGAAGAACAATCTTGCTAGTCATAGTGAACCCTACTCGGATTGACGCTAAAGAAGACTTCTAGAAGATAACCTTGCCCGAAGGACAAAAGACGTTGCTAGGCCAAGTAAACCTTGCCCGAGATTCCAAGTGTGCTCGGATTCCATACTTAGCCATTTATGGGGAGGTTGAGAAGATTCCAATCTTCCTTAATCATCCTTAAGTCATTTCAAGTCAAATTCTTGACTCAACAAAGAGCTTCAGTCTAATATGGGCGGTCTCACTGCTAAGTACCTTGACCTCCAACAAAAAATCATTTGAAAGTTTGGAGATGAATTTAAGAGCAGTGAAGACGTTACATCAAAGATACCCGTTGTTGATCTAGGAAGCAGTCCCAGTGGCCGTCCAACCAAAAATATTGATGAATCTAAATCACTTGAACAGTATTTCTCTGCACCGTCAAGAACCATCGAGCACTCTGACAGACTTCAAAAGGAGATACTTATTATGAAGAATTCCAACCAGAAAGTTGAATCCTCTGACCATCCAGATAAGTTTATTCTAAAACTACAACATGGTTTTTTTTTTTTGAGAAATGTGGTGACAGGTCAGGGATCATGTTGTGGGGATTTTATATTGATAAGAGTATGTGGTGGGTGAAATGCAAGTCTGGAACCAATGAGTATTATCGAAAGATGAAAGATATTGGGTCTTGGACGAAGGAAGGTCTGATCGACCTCATTAATACTCCATTTCATAACCCGAACCATGACAAGAAAGCTACAGACTTCTGGAATTTCTTAAAGAGAAAAGTCGATCAGGAATTCCCAAATATGACCACTTCTGAGTCATTTTTGAATAAATCTAAAGGTGTTCGAGATCCAAAGACTGGAAAAACAATGTTGAATGTGATGTGGCCCGCTACCAACAAGGCAACTCATATTCCTCTATCCACTTCGACTCCGGAAGGATCACTTGACGAGATGAAATTCTAGCCATACGATAGTGAAACGGCTACTGGAGTTGTTCGTATGAAAAGGGGGCAATATCGTTTTGTTCACCCATGTGATTTAATGATGTTTCATGAGCGTGATATCAAGACGCTGAGCAACTTTCAAATTATTTCCGAACCATTATTTGAGGCTGCTGCCAAAGAGTATATGGTAATAGTGGCATCTATAATCAGAACGGGATTGTGGTATGGAGGATATAGAGAAGCTGATGCTAACATTATGCAACATGATTAAGAGACAAAGCTACAAACCAAGGGGGAGATTGTTGGGTCTATTTTGTATGGTTTGTACTTATTTTGTGTTTTTTTAATTTGTGTCTTGTAAACCGAGATCATGGTGATCTCGGTGGGCTTGGGCTTTTTATGGGCTAGGTTGTTGCTCCCCTATATTTAGATATTGTATGTAGGGTTTAAGGGTTGGCCGTTCACTTAGAGTTGTTAAACGAGAGTTTTTGTAACCAAGTGCTTAAGCATAAGACGTTAATATTCGTATGTTTTGAAGCATCTCTTGTGTTCTTTACATGTTATGCTCATTTGCCTTGAATCGTCTCTTGTTATATTTCGCAGTAACATAGAGATCTTTGATATCATATTGAAATATCCGTCTCTAGGACTTACAATTGATATTGATCTAAGTTTGAATTATGAGTGTGTTTGTGATTTAAATTTGAATGTGTATGGGATGTGTGTGTTTATGTACAATAATATAGAGAGAAAGAGGGAGGAGTAGGATTGATGAGTGTGATCTTAGAGTATAATGTGGATTACCTCAAGTGATTACAACACATAAGTTTGTAGATAGTTGCAATTGTTGGATGGGTGAAAAGGTGGAAGGCCATTGGAGAGAAAAGAGGTGGAGAGGGTGAGTTGGCAGCAAGGTAGCCAGCCTGGGGGGAGATGAAAGGGTTGGGTTATAACATAACTAATTTGGTTAATCGGTTTAACGTATTACGAGTTTTAGATAATCAATCGGATCCCCTTTTTAATATTTTTTTCTGACTTTGAACGAAATCAAATTCCTGACAATATGGACATTAAAAACTATTTTTCTGAAAATAGTTTGTGTCGGGTCCTTTCGGGGTCCTATACTGGCTTTTGCTTACGTATTTCTCAATTTTTGTGATTATAGCCTTCTAAAATTATGTTTATACATTATCTCTAAAGTTTTAACATATAATTTAAATTTCTGGGGTTATTTAATCATATTAATGATTTATTTCATGTTATGTTCGTTACATGTCAAAATTTGGACTTTTTGTTGACTTTGCAAGATTTTGAATCTTAATAAAGGCAGATTTTATTCATAAGATGATATTATATTGCTAATCATGATTACATTAGTAATAAATGTTTCTGAATGTTTTAGTTATAACATTTAACTTTTATTTTTTTCAAAGCTAATTCTTTTGTTCAATGCTGGCAAGTCCTTCCTTGTCCTTTGCCTGAACCTTTTCACTTTCATCATAGTCATGGCCATGTTCCACTTAAGATCCATAAACTCAAGATCAAATGGATCGATTTGATAATTGTCTTCATCTGTCAAATCACTTGTAGGAATCTTGCTACCCACCAACTGTTCATATGATGACATGAAAACATGCATGAAGGAAAATTGTTGTTCAACCTCCTTCATGTTTACTTGTGGTGGTGTTGAATTCTGATAACTTGCACCAGCAAATGAAATACCAGATCCAGATGCCATAAAGCGTACATTATGACCAGAATCACTACCATGTGGAATCTCTTGAGTAGCATGTGAATAAAAAGCAGTATTCGGGACAAAAGTGTTATTCAAAGGAAGTGATAGTCCATACAAAGTAGGGTCTTGATTTTCTTTTAATGAATTTTGACACTTCAAGTCATATTCTCTTTCTTTTAGCTTTTGAAATAATTCTTTAGCAATGAGTTCTTCATTTTTAAATAAATTATTTTCCTTGAGCACTAACAGAAAAGTGGAATATCTAGAAGGTAGTTCATTCTTCAAGGTATCTATTTGATCACTTTCACTAGATTCCATCTTGAAATTCTTCATTTCAAGAATTAAATGATAGAATCTAGTCAACATCTCATTTATAGTTTCCTCTTTCAAAAGACAGTAGTTTCTGAATTGAAACTTAAGCATTACCTTCTTATTGTCGTTGGTATTTCCCATACTCCTCATTCTCATATGTTGGAACAAGGCAGCACAAATCTTAATGCTACTAACCTGGTGAAAGAGAGTTTCCGGTAATGTCATTGTAAAAGTAGAATAAGCCTTTGTCTCAATCTTATAAGCTTTCTTTTCTTCAACTGAGTAGTATAACTGGTAGAAGCATCACCAAGCAACGAAGGTTATACACAACATCCAAATTATGAACACAATCCGGATGAACAAATCCCAAATGTGCTCGAAACATTGGTTCCCACTTTGAAAAGTCACTCAAATTCATGAGTCTCGGGTATTAGTATGAGACCTGATCTCAGAATCCATGTTCAAAATTTTTTACATAAGAGCATTATGGGAAGCCAAAGCATATAAAATTGCCATTTGTGAAAGTTTGAGGATTAAAATTGTTGATTTTGAAAGTTCAGGGTGTAAACTGACAATCTGTGAGAGTTCAGAGTAAACGAATGAAGATATACTTTTGAAATGAATGAGTGTGTATAAGTAATGAAAGAGGTGTGTAAGTGTGTAATGAATGTACAATAACGAAGGGTACCGTTCACACATAAGGAATATATGAATTAAACAAACAAGGAACAATGCTACTATTCATGCTATGAACAATAACGTATGAGTATGACAAATGAAGGTTTAGTGAACGAATGAGGAACTCTAATACGAATGGGTTGTATGCATGTTTAACAGCTATCAAAACGGTTATAACTTCCAAATGAATGAGTCATTGAATTTAGCAAATTAGCTCAAGAACATAACAAATGAGCATTCATATCTTCAAATCTTCAAACATTTTTCCAGATTCAAACTCAATACGAACCAATACTAAATCAATTCAAACTCGTTCAAATCTCAATCAAGTCTCCTCAAAAAACCACCAAATCCCTCGTAAACACATTCCGAACCAATCCGAACAACAAAAACACATCAGTTCATGTTCAATTTCACCAAATATCAATCAAACTCAATCTTAGTTCCCGCATAAACTCAAATCCAAATTACACCCACAATTAAATGATGCTAATTGATCAATTCACAATTGCAAACAATCCTACAGTCCAATTAATCATTAACATCATCATTTTGATGCCTAAAATGTTTATGATACTTTTAATAGTCTGATATCAAGTTTTCATACAATTAACTGTGATTATAAGTCAATTGATTCATCAATTGCACCGAAAACCTATCCTAATCATGTATTAATCAGACACATGATCTGATACCACTTGAGAATCCATGTGATCTGATCTCATACATTACGAATTTAGTCTATGATATGATATATGATTAGGTTCTAAACAGTTACGTTAACCGTCTGTAACCATGTGTGTTGATAGAATATTTGGACAGAGTAACGAGGCTCCAACGATAGTAATAAGAACTGCTATTAATTAACATAAATTATAGGGTATATACAGATGATGAACTCATTCGTTAGACAGGCCATACGAATAAGCCTCTCATTCATTATCATACTTTAAGTTCATTCGTTAACATTCTATAACAAATGAACCTTATACACTAACTATCATTTGTTAACATATAGAACGAATGAGGACAAACTAAGCAGGTCGCATTCGTTAGACATGCCTAACGAATGAACCTTTACATTAATGATCAAAATACCCCTAATACATTTATCTATTAACCAAAATACGTTATACAAAGAACGAGACGAAAAATCGTGTATCAACACTATGTTTGGTGGTTGGTATCTCATCTTCATATATTCTCATCAAATATGATCATACATTTACCCAAGTACATTGATTTTTTATCAATAGGAACGGGTCCATATCTATTTAGTTCTTTGCATTTTCATAAGATTTGTAATGCTCACAATTTACATATGAATTGTGATTTACCTATATATATATATATAACTAAAACTTATGTATTCTCACCAACTTTCATGTTGACAAACTCTATTTTTATACATGCTACAGGTACAAGTAATTGATGTTATTCAAGATCGAAGATATTAGTTTTAGCTTAGGATATTTATTCAAATACAGAAGAATGACGTATTTGTTTTGTTTATTGAACTTGTGTATTTGTTAATATCAATGAAATAAATAAATTTTTTCACTTTAATTATTTTCTTTTGATCTACTGTCCAATCAATACATTACGCCCCGGCATGTTCTACCGCCTTTGGTTGGTGTCTGATAGATTTGTATCAGAGCTGAAGGTTATGAAACAAGTGGTTACATAAATGACCAAGTAGCATGCTTAGGGTCCCTATATGTGATATGTCTTTACGTGTTTCCACCATAAATTATATCATTGATTGTCGTATCTTAAATAGTATTTAATGATTGGATATTATTCTTGTACACACAGCACACATTATTCTAAGGCTACACCTTATATCAAAACATTTTTCCTCCTTAAAAAAATGAATTTTATTTATCATTTTTTTTCTCAAATCCTAGTTGTTATTTATTTGGGAATTTTCTTAAGAAATCCCACCTTAGTATTCCCCTCTCCTTGAGGATGGTTCATATGACAGATATGCAGTAACTGGAAGGGGGACACGCTTGTTCTCCGAACCACTTCACACTAAAGCTTGCAAGCCTAAAGAAATGAAATGTGCATAAATCTCAATGAACCGTGAGACCGGTTGCTTTCCTAGAGGGTTTTGGCGAGGATGTGAAACCTATTATGTGACAATCGCCAAAAATTAGACTAATTTGGTAATTATTTTAACCTTAACCGCATATTAATCAGCAAGATAAATATATAGAAATAATATTTCTACCTAGAGTCTTTGATTTTAGTTGAGTTTTAAAATATGGAACCCGAAAAGTTCAATTTTGTCGTGTAGCAGACACTGTACATATTGAAACAGGGTAATGACTCGAAACGGATAAATTCATAAATGTGTATAGATGACCTTGAAAAATTAAATTTCATATTATGATGTTATAGATAGTATATAAACTTAATTTTAGAAGTTTCGAATCGCAAAGATAGTATATGTTTCTAGGCAGACATTGACTTTAATCTAATTTCACTCAAAGTCTGATGAAAATTATTAGAAACAGATGTCGTTTGGCTAGATAAATTGCGAGATACGTTAAACCTTAACACCTAAACTATACCACATATTATATTATTAACCACAAAACTCTTCCACTCCCCCTTTGTTCCAGCCGACCCACCCTCACACAAACCCCAACCCACTTGCGTTATTTTATACAAAACACCTAATGATTACTATGTTACTTGTAAGAACTGTAACACTCCAACACATCACCCTAGGATACAATTCATCAATCCTATACCCCTCTCTCTCCCCATAAAAACCACATACCATCATCATCCTCATATTATCACCATTTCAAAAATCACCATACATCAATTGTTGAAGACTAAGGGTTTTGGTGGAAGATTAAGCAAAAATAGAAGATTAGGAAGTTAAGGAAGGATTTATAAGATAGCAAAAGGCCATACTATCTTTCCGTTAATCACCAATCCAAAAATCCAAGGTTACCCACTTCAAGATGGGGTATATTAGTTGTTATATGACGTATAAAGTTTGATTTTAGTGTGCTTGAGAGTGTGCATGCAAGTGTAATATGGATATATGCATGCATGTGTGTGAGCCGTGAGTTTGTATGTGAATGTATAAGATGGGTTTTGTTGATTATAGGACTTTTTATGGTTGTATATTAGCTTGTTTAGATTGTCCATATTGAGGTTACTTGAGTTTGTTGAATAAATGGGTTTTAAGTATTGATTTTATTAAGAAAGTAAGTGTGTAAATGGCTAAAATATGAAAATGGATTATGGGTAAAAACACCCACTTGAGCCATGGGTTTTGGCATGGGTTATGGTTTGGTATGATTAATTAGTTACTTGGTTAAATGGTCAAGAATAATTAATAATTTTGAAGACCCACTTAGTTGATTTACTAAAGATTATTTGAAAAGTTGTAAGTAATAATAATGGGTTTTGAAAAGGTGAATGGGATCTTGAATAATGGATTACGCAAAAGGTAGAGCCTTCGAGATAAATGCGAAGAAAGCTAGGAAAGACTCCTCATTAGTTACCGTTATGTTCCTTATTAATAGACACTATGCTTACGTATTATTCAATACCGGAGCCGATTTAAGTTTCGTTTCCAAACAGTTTGAACCCTTCCTTGGTAAGAAGTCTAGTAAATTAGATACCAAATATTCAATAGAATTAGCGAATGGAAAGACGATTGAAACCAGTGATGTCGTGCGAAACTGTAGTATCCTCTTAGCGAATCACACGTTCAATATCGATTTTTATATAACTTGTGAACTCACCAACCTTGTGTTGACACTTTTAGTATGTTATTCTCAGGTAGCCGAGGCGGGCGCGCGGTTTAGGAACATGCATTGCTTGAAAAACTTTTAACCATGTAAACTTACTTTTAACTGTTATCATTGGTTTTAAATCGTCCTGCGTGACGTAACATTGTATCTATGGTTTTATGCTTCCGCACTTATTTTCATTTAAACGTTTTTATGGTTTGATTATAACTGATGATTCCGATCCTGTTAGTTCACACCCTCTGACGGTAAAACTCCGTTAGTGGATTTTGAGGGTGTGACAGATTGGTATCAGAGCCATTGGTTATAGCGAACTAGAAGCTGCATGCATACTAGACTATAACCGCGACGACCCATTAGTTATAATGATACGCACTGCATAGGTTTGTGTAGTCTTGTAATCTTATCTCTTTACCTCTTTCACTCATACGCGCGCGCATACACGGCTTACCTGTAGGAATGTCGACGCCACCCTCATCATCATCCGAATCGATGACGCATGCTCACGGGAAGGAACCGCAGTTACCCACCGCATCGCCACCCCGAGTAGTCCCGGAACTCGAAGCTCCCGCACCAAAGAGGTACCGCCTATCCGGAGGCATATACGAAAACGACGTTAGCTGGGATTGGTACCCTAACATGATCAGGCGTATGGTCTATCGCGAGCAAGTTCCCCCGTTACCTCACCCGAACCATCCTGCTTATCCCAACACCCTACCACCCATAACCGAACCTGTAGAGCGAGTTCTCGCAGCTGTTGTTTCATGCTTGGAGCGTGACGTGGGTTACATGCGCTATACGAGAGCGAACGTTTCCAGACTGTTAAAAAACGGAACCGAGACTAAGGAGGAGATTGCCCGCATGGCAGCGGCAATGAAGGAAATGCAAGAAGCTAGTGATCAACAGATGAAGATCATGAGAAAGATGCAAGCCGAGATGATAGACTTGCAAGAGCAACTCCAAGTAGCAAGGACCCGAACCGAGATAGCTTTAGAGCGTTGCGATGTCTTACAGATGCAACTTGCTCAGAACGCAGCCGAACCTGAGGCAGAGCCTGAGGCCGAGCCTGAGGCCGAGCCTGAAGAAGATCCCGAGGAGGAACCCAAAGAAGAACCGGAGGAAGAACCGGCTGAGGAAGAGGCACACTCGGAGGTGTCCTCAGATGATGACATCTAGTGATGATGACACCTAGATGGAGGGGTTGTCTCTATGCGAACTATTATTTTTCTATGATTTTAAGGATTGATTGGAAATACTTTGTAGCGAATACAATAGTTTTAATCATGATTTATTAATTAGATTAATATATGGTTGTGGTGTGATGTTGTTTCTTATTTCTTTCTTACCTATCTTTTTATTACATGTATGGTGTGTTGTATATGAAAGAAAAATTCATGTTTAACATGTTATACTCTGATTCTAGGAAATGGCTGGAAGAAACGCTGGACGTGGACGTGGTAGCATCAACTTGACTGCAGCTGAACTCCAAACTCTGCTGAACGACCATGCAGCGGCCGCTTTAGCCGCACACGTTCAGAATCTAGCTGGAGGTCCAAGTGGAACGTGTACCTTCAAGAACTACCTTGACTGCAAGCCCAGTACGTTTAAGGGCACTGAGGGAGCTATAGGCTTCCTGCGTTGGGCTGAGAAGGCTGAGTCGGCATTTGAGATGTGCAATTGTCCCCCTGCCAGTAGGGTCAAATTCGCTGCTGGAACACTTGAGGATTCTGCCCTCACTTGGTGGAATTCAAACGTACAGATCCTTGAATTGGAACTGGATGATGCTATGAACTAGGAGGAGTTCAAAAACATGATGCGAGAGGAGTACTGTCCGAGAGAAGAGATTTCGAAGTTAGAGTCAGAGTTCTGGTCACTGAAGATGGTGGGCTCGGAAATTGAATCCTACACTACTCGTTCTCACGAGTTGGCTGTGATGTGTCCGCGGATGGTGGATCCGCCGAGTAAGAGGATTGAAATGTACATTGATGGGTTAGCACCGCAGATTCAGGGCATGGTGACGTCTTCTAGACCAGCCACGATTCAACAAGCGATCCGTTTAGCTCACAAACTGACGGATCAGGCTGTGACCCAAGGTGCGTTACCACCTAGGGGTTCAACCACTAAGGCCCGTGACAACCCGAGTAATGACAACAACAGCAACAGCAACCCGAGCAGCGGAAAGAGGAAGTTTGACAACACCAGATCCTCGTCCTCGAACCTCCCATCGCAACAACACTACCGTAAGCCCGAATTCACTCGGAGCTTTAACAATCAAAGTCACAACAACAATAACAACGGTAGCGGGCAGGGTTCGAGCGGATATGCTGGGAAATATCCGAAGTGCAATAGGTGCTACTATCATGATGTTGGCCCGTGTAACCGTGTCAAGTGTCAGAGATGCGGAAAGATGGATCACCAGGCGAAGGAGTGTAGAGGAGACCTTGCGGCAACGGGTGCTCCTAAACCACCTATGACGACGAACGGATGTTACGAATGTGGGCATGAAGGTCACTTCAGGAAGGATTGTCCCAAGCTGAAACAGAACGACAACAATGGAGGTAATGGAAGTGGCAGTAATGGTGGAAGCAATGGCAAGGGAAGAGCTTTTGTGATTGGGTCGGGTCAAGCCCGCAATGATCCGCACGTGGTGACTGGTAAGTTCCCTGTAAACGATTGTTTTGCTTCTGTATTGTTTGACACTGGAGCTGATAGGAGTTTTGTGTCGAAAGCCTTTAGTCAACTCTTAGACTTGACTCCAACTCCGTTAGATGCTAAGTTTCCTGTTGAATTAGCTGACGGTAAGACTATAGTAACGACTCATGTACTTGCGGGATGCAAGTTAAAACTGTCAGGTCATGTCTTTGACATCGACCTTATTCCTTTTACGCTTAGTAGTTTCGATGTCGTTGTCGGCATGGACTGGTTATCCGAGAATCGAGCGGAGATTATATGTCACGACAAGATAGTTCACATTTCTACCCCTTCCGGCGAGGTCATTTCGGTCCGAGGTGAGAGGAGCGGCATGACCACCAGCGTCATTTCCCTTATGAAGGCGCAGAAGTACCTGCGAAAGGGTCATCCGGCAATTTTGGCGCATATTGTTGAGAAACCCGCGGAGGAGAAACGAATTGAAGATATACCGGTTGTGCGAGACTTTCCGGAAGTTTTCCCGGAGGATTTGCCTGGACTCCCTCCTATTCGTCAAGTCGAATTCCAAATCGAGTTGACACCCGGTGCAGCACCCATAGCACGAGCCCCGTATCGGCTCGCACCGGCGGAACTTCAGGAGTTGTCCACTCAGTTGCAAGACTTGTTGGATAAGGGTTTTATCCGACCTAGCTCATCGCCATGGGGAGCCCCTGTCTTGTTTGTCCAAAAGAAGGACGGGACTTTCCGCATGTGCATCGACTACCGAGAGTTGAACAAGGTGGCGGTCAAGAACCGTTATCTTTTACCCCGAATCGATGATTTGTTTGACCAGCTTCAAGGATCGAGTTACTACTCGAAGATCGATCTGCGATCCGGTTACCACCAACTGAGAGTGCGCGAAGAAGATATCTCAAAGACGGCTTTCAGAACACGGTATGGTCACTACGAGTTTTCGGTTATGCCTTTTGGCTTAACCAACGCACCAGCCGTATTTATGGATCTCATGAACCGAGTATGCAAGGCGTACCTCGACAAGTTTGTGATTGTGTTCATTGACGATATTCTCGTCTACTCCAAGAACGAAGCTGACCATGAAGAACACTTAAGGGTAATTCTGGAGTTATTGAAGAAGGAACAACTGTATGCTAAACTCTCGAAATGTGAATTTTGGCTTCACGAAGTTCACTTTTTAGGACATGTGATCAACGAGAATGGTATCCATGTCGATCCCAGTAAGGTAGAGGCCATCAAAAACTGGGAAGCACCTAAGACTCCGACTGAGGTGCGGCAATTCCTAGGACTGGCCGGCTACTACCGGCGTTTCATCGAGGGATTTTCAAAGATTGCTCAACCCCTCACCGCCTTGACTCACAAGGGTACTAATTACAATTGGGGTGACGCGCAAGAATCCGCTTTTCAACTGTTGAAAACCAAACTCTGCAGCGCCCCTATTCTAGCCCTCCCCGAGGGAACGGAAAATTTTGAGGTACACTGTGACGCATCTATACAAGGTCTCGGTTGTGTGCTGATGCAACTCGAGAAGGTTATAGCCTACGCCTCTCGACAACTAAGGGTTCACGAGAAGAACTACACGACCCATGATTTGGAACTTGGAGCTGTGGTGTTTGCTCTTAAGATATGGAGGCATTACTTGTACGGTACCAAGTTTACCATTTACACCGACCACAAGAGTCTCCAGCATATCTACGATCAGAAGGAGCTGAACATGCGACAGCGTCGTTGGGTCGAGCTGCTCAAAGATTACGATTGTGCCATCAAGTACCACCCTGGCAAGGCCAATGTAGTGGCCGACGCCCTCAGCAGAAAAGAAACAGATAAACCCAGACGAGTGCGAGCATTGCAACTCACGATTCATGCCAGCTTACCCGATCAGATTCGCGATGCGCAACTTGAAGCTTTGAAAGATGACAATCTTCCATCGGAACTCATGCGGGGCATGAACAAGCAACTTGAAACCAGATCGGACGGGGTCCGATATTTTGAGAACTTGATTTGGGTTCCACGGTTCGGAGAGTTGAGAATCCAGTGATGGACGAAGCACATAAGTCCCGATATTCTATCCACCCTGGCTCAGATAAAATGTACCATGATTTAAAGGCACTTTACTGGTGGCCGAACATGAAAGCCGACATTGCCACCTACGTGAGCAAATGCTTGACTTGTGCCAGAGTCAAAATAGAATACCAGAAACCATCTGGCCTACTGCAACAACCGGAACTCCCAATGTGGAAATGGGAACACATCTAAATGGACTTCATCACGGGTTTACCTAAGACACCGACGGGATGCGATACCATCTGGGTGATCGTTGACCGGTTGACTAAGTCTGCACACTTCTTAGCGATTAAGGAATCGGACAAAATGGAAAGACTGACTCGCGTCTACATGAAGGAAGTAGTGTCTAGACACGGAGTGCCTGTCTCAATCATTTCTGATCGAGATTCTCGTTTCACTTCGCACTTTTGGAAGTCGCTGCAAAGCGCACTAGGCACCCGTCTTGATATGAGCTCAGCATACCATCCTCAAACGGATGGGCAAAGTGAACGAACTATTCAGACCCTGGAGGATATGTTGCTTGCCTGCGTATTGGATTTCGGAAAAAGTTGGGAACCCCACTTACCTTTGGTAGAGTTTTCGTATAATAACAGCTACCACGCAAGTATTAAGGCAGCGCCGTTTGAAGCGTTGTACGGACGGAAGTGTCGATCACCACTCTGCTGGGCAGAGGTGGGTGACAGCCAAATCACTGGTCCAGAACTGTTACTCGAAACTTCGGAAAAGATTGTTCAAATCCGAAATCGCATGGCAGCAGCACGAGATCGCCAAAAGAGTTACGCCGACAAGCGCCGAAAGCCTCTCGAATTTCAAGTGAATGACCAAGTGTTACTTAAAGTCTCACCTTGGAAAGGTGTGGTTCGCTTTGGGAAGCGAAACAAACTCAACCCACGATATGTTGGTCCTTACCGGATAACTGAGCGCATTGGTCCGGTGGCGTACCGACTGGACCTACCAACGGAACTCGGTGGCGTACACAATGTATTCAACGTGTCTAATTTGAAGAAATGCCTGTCCGATGAAACCCAAGTAGTTCCTTTGGAGGAACTGCAAGTTGATGAACAGTTGCGTTTCATTGAGGAACCAGTCGAGGTTTTGGATTGGGAAACCAAAACGCTCAAGCACAGCAAAATTCCAATCGTTAAGGTTCGTTGGAACTCGAGACGTGGACCGGAGTTCACGTGGGAACGCGAGGATCAAATGATGAAAAAGTATCCTCACCTTTTTGAAGGGCTGACCAAACACCGGAAACCGCGAAACTCGGCAAACCGTCAGACATCACCGGAGGTATGAATTAAATTTCGGGACGAAATTTCTTTCTACTAGGGGATGATATGACAAACTGAAAATTTTTCTTACTTTTTCAGACACTCATCACGACTTGACTCAAATTTTCGGGACGAAAATTCTTTAACATGGGAATGATGTGACAATCGTCAATTTCAGGTTAACTCTGTTAACTCAACTCCGTCAATTCAAACTTAAGATCATTGAATCTATAACGCACACTTCAATACATTTAAACTAGGGTTTAAATGACGCTTATCACTTACTACATGTGTAGTCTTTCGGGATTTGCACCGAATCGCAAACGAGTGACGCAAACGATTGATGAATAAACGAAAAACGTCAACATAATAATTATGTGTTAACATATGTGTTACTTGATTATATTGTGTGTAATGCTAGACAAGAAACAAGAACTAAATTAGTTTAAGCTAGGAAAAGTAATACTTAGAAGTGGAGGGGCCAAGGTGTAACATAGTACTCTATAAATACATCCTTAATAACTTAACCCTAACTTATTATCATAACCCACAAGATCCCGATCGGAAATCCCCTTGAGAACCCTTGGCTGCCGTCGACTTTTGCACACACATACAATCAAGAAATCAAGTGTTTGATTGAGGAACTAGGTGCTAGGAAGGTATAATTGATTATCCTATACATTCTTATTACTTGATTTTGATGTTTGTTGGGTTAATTGTAAACCCTAAGCTGTCGATTTCATATATACATGTAATCAATGTGATTGTTGTTGATTGAGTAATGATTTGATAAGTAGAATAGATATTGTAACATGTTGATTGTTGTGTCTTTGATTTGAGTTCAAACAAAAACCCTAATCATGTATGTAATGTGTAATTGATGTGCATGGATGGTGTTTATGGAGTCTAGAATGTTATATGAATGCATGATAGTTCATAGATTGTTAATATGTTGAGTTTGGATGCAAACAGTTTCTGGACAGAATGTGTATTTGATGTTTAAGTGACTGTAACGAAGTGTAAATGTGAAGATTGGTTGAGATTATTGGTACTACTGTAAACTAGGTTGAGTCTAGTTTCTATAGAGTATAAACTTGTAATTTTTGGATAAGTAGAAGTTAACTTTTATGATTTTACAAAAACGTTGTGCAAAGCTGAGCTGTTAGACCTGCTGTTAGGTTGTTTTGTAAATGTTGTATCTCATGAACTACGAGACCAATTGGGTTGGTTCCACTTCTGGAAGTTGACTCATTGAGTTAGGAACCTAGCCCAAGTAGTCTTGCATTTATTGGATTTTTCGTTTAACGGGAATTGCAAATAACATTCTGTTGCGCATGAATTTGACTGTTATGAGTTTTCTGTAATGATTTGATGATTGTGAGAAAACTATGTGGAATAAAAATATAATAAAATATGTTCTGGAAACCTAAGACATATATGCTTCTGTGATGATTTGATGATTGTGAGAAAACTATGTGGAATAAAAATATAATAAAATATGTTCTGGAAACCTAAGACATATATGGTGAATTAGTTGAGATACTATGATTAGTGGAATAGTACAATCTTTCAAGTAGGATTTATGTCTCGGTGAAACTAGCTGCTGAGTTTTGTGAAATTGCATGAAACATGATACTTGCTAATTTATTATCGTGTTTTGACCAAATTGCCCTTGAGGGGAATGATTGCAAGATAAATGTCGTGTTTTGACCAAAATGCCCTTGCGGGGAATAATAGCTAATTGATTGTAATGATTTGATCAAATTGCCCTCGTGGGGAATAGTTGCTAGTTAATTGTTATTTGTTGACCAAAATGCCCTTACGGTGAGTAATTGATAGTGAGGTACTTTATGAATATATGACACGTATATGATTGCTTACACATGTAATGTGTCACAAATACGCTGGTTAAAGTCACACACGATTCACAAACGAAACACGAAACATGTTATGTGCATAGGTATTATGTGCCGGGTCTAGAGACTCGATAATATTCCGACACTTAGAAAAATCTCTTTATTGTTTTAGAACGCTAGAGAGAGTTTTTCGATGACGCGCATCTTGGTGATTTAATTTGGGAAATTCTTAGCAAACAGTGAGTTTCACTTTCCCCTCTTTAAACTGTTTTCAAACGCTTTTCACTTGGGGGAGATAACATACTCCACAACGCATTTAAGATTTTGTTATAAATTATATATCACTTGTAAAGGCTAAGTGGCAAACGAAACATTTGAAGTCCTACACATCGAACCGGTTAATATTTAGAATAGCGAGTCACTGTTGAGTAGTACTACTGGGTTTGACAAACCCCACCCAACGCTAAACTTGACTGGAGGTCGAGCGGGTGTAATTTTGGCTAACACGTACCATGGTCTGGATGACCTGGTGACAAGGCACTTAATAAACGAGTCAGCTTCGGTGTCAAACACTTAGTAATACTTGTTGTATAGACTAGCTACCTATCGATATATAATTGACATAACACTATCTGGTAACGCAAAACGCTGTAACGCAAAACGCTGTAACGCTGTAACGCAAAACGCTGAACGCAAACGCTAAACGATTTATTTTTATATAACTTGTGAACTCACCAACCTTGTGTTGACACTTTTAGTATGTTATTCTCAGGTAGCCGAGGCGGGCGCGCGGTTTAGGAACATGCATTGCTTGAAAAACTTTTAACCATGCAAACTTACTTTTAACTGTTATCATTGGTTTTAAATCGTCCTGCGTGACGTAACATTGTTTCTATGGTTTTACGCTTCCGCACTTATTTTCATTTAAACGTTTTTATGGTTTGATTATAACTGATTATTCCGATCCTGTTAGTTCACACCCTCTGACGGTAAAACTCCGTTAGTGGATTTTGAGGGTGTGACAAAAAGAAAGATGGCTCGTTTAGAATGTGTATCGATTACCATAAATTGAACAAACTGACCATCAAGAATCGATATCCCTTACCGAGAATTGATGATTTGTTTGACCAATTACCAGGATCCAGTTCCTATTTAAAGATAGATCTGCGATCTGGATATCACCAACTACTAGTTGCTGAAGATGTTCAGAAGACCGCATTCCGAACCCGATACGGCCATTATGAATTCTTAGTCATGCCTTTTGGTCTAACAAATGCACCTGCTGTATTTATGGACCTCATGAATAGAGTTTGTAAGCCATATTTGGATAAATTCGTGATAGTATTCATCGATGATATACTTATTTATTCACAAACTGAGAAGGAACACGCACAACATCTTAAGCTAATTCTAGAATTGCTGCGAGATGAGAAGCTATATGATAAATTCTCAAAATGTGAATTCTGGATGAGAGAACTACGCTTCGTTGGACACGTGATTAACGAGCAAGGTATACACGTAGATACCTCGAAAATTGAAGCAATTAAAAACTGAGAGACACCAAAGTCTCCTACCGACGTGCGTCAATTTTTAGGTCTTTCTGGGTATTACCGGAGATTCATCGAGAATTTCTCAAAAATAGCTCAACCTTTGACTCTATTAACCCAGAAGGAAAGGAAGTATAATTGGACCTAAGATTAAGAAGAAGATTTTCAGATTTTAAAACAGAAGTTGTGTAGCATGCCTATCTTGTCTTTATCAGACGGAACCTATGGATTTGTAGTATATTGTGATGCGTCTCTCTTAGGGTTGTGTGCTTATGCAACGAGACAAGGTGATAGCATACGCATCAAGACAGCTCAAGGTACATGAAAAGAATTATACAACTCACCATTTTGAATTGGGAGCGGTAGTGTTTGCTCTCAAGATTTGGATGCATTATTTGTATGGAACGAAATGTACAATATTTACTGATCATAAGAGTCTCCAGCGTATCTTTGATCAGAAAGAGCTAAATATGAGGCAACGTCGATGGGTAGAATTACTCAATGATTATGACTGTGATATTCGTTACCACCCAGGTAAAGCGAATGTTGTGGCTGATGCATTGAGTCGAAAGGAAGAGAAAAGCCTCTACATGTTCGTGCATTAGGATTAACGATTCAAACGAGTCTCACTACTCAAATTCGTGATGCACAGCGTGAAGCTTTGAAACCGCGAAACATAAGGTTTGAGAAATTGCGAGAACTTGAATGTGAATTTGTCACAAAGTCTGATGGAACACTATATCTAATTGATCGATTTTGGGTACCACTCTATGGAAATCTGCGTAAACTTGTACTAGACAAAGCGTATAAGTCTGGATACTCAATCCACCCAGGATCAACCAAGATGTACATGGATCTCCAAGAACACTATTGGTGGCCTAACTTGAAAAGGGACATAGCTGTATATGTCAGCAAATGCCTAACATGTTCCGAAGTGAAAGCTGAACATAGAAGACCGCCTGGACTACTGCAACAACCAGAGATCCCATAGTGGAAATGGGATAATATCCATGAACTTCATAATCAAATTGCTAGTTACATCACTAAGTCATGATGCTATTTGGGTAATTATGGATAGACTAACAAAATCCGCTCATTTTGTACCCATTAGAGAAAAAGACCGAATGGAAAAGTTAACTCAGCTTTATTTGAAGGAGATTATGGCCAAACATGGTATACTTGTCTCAATCATTTCAGATAGAGATGGTCGTTTTGTTTCTCGTTTTTGGAAATCTCTTCACAAATCTTTAGGAACTCGCTTAGATATGAGCACCACCTATCATCCACAGACAGACGGTCAAAGCGAGAGAACTTTCCAAATGTTGGATGACATGCTGCGAGCATGTATCATCTATTTTGGAAATAGTTGGGATACTTGTCTGCCATTAGCTGAATTCTCTTACAATAACAGCTATCACTCCAGTATTAAAGTGGCACCGTTTGAAGCTTTATACTGATGAAAATGTCGATCCCCTCTTTGTTGGGCAGAAGTCGGAGAAAAGCAACTTACAAGACCTGAAATTGTCCAAGAGACCATCGAAAGGGTCTTTCAGATCAAGGACAGGTTAAAGGTTGCAGCCGACAAACAAAAACGTTATGCGGATAATCGCAGGAGATAGTTGGATTTTCAAGTAGGAGACCAAGTGTTACTAAAGGTATCGCCTTGGAAAGGCATAGTTAGATTCGGTAAAAGAGGCAAGCTAAGCACACGATACGTTGGGCCGTTCAGAATCACTGAACGAGTAGGGCCGGTAGCCTACCGATTATACCTTCCTTCAGAACTCGGGGAAATACAAGACTTGTTTCACATATCCAACCTGAAGAAGTGTCTATATGACGAATCACTGATTGTCCCTATTGAAGACATTAGGGTTGACGATAAGCTTCGATTTGTAGAAGAACCTGTTGAAGTCATGGACTGTAAAATTCAGAAGCTAAGACGTAACAGGATAAAGCTAGTAAAAGTCTGCTGGAATTCAAGACTTGGTCCCGAGTTCACGTGGAAGTGTAACGATCAAATAAAGTTGAAGTACCCCAACCTCTTCCCAGTAGAAACCGAAACCAGTACTACATCCTAAATTCCAGGACGAAATTTCTAAAAGGATGGGAGAATGTGACAATCGCCAAAAGTTAGAGTAATCTGGTAATTATCTTAACCATAACCGCGTATTAATTAGTGAGATAAATATATAGGAATAATATATTTACCTTGAATCTTTGATTTTGGTTGAGTTTTAAAACATGGAACCCGAAAAAGTTCAATTTTGTCGTGTAGCATACACGGTACAGATTGACACCGGGTAACGACTCGAAACGGATAAATTCATAAATGTCTCTAGATGACCTCCAAAAATTAAATATAATATTAGGATATTAGAGATAGTATATAAACTAAATTTTAGAAGGTTCGAATCGCAAATATTAGAAAATTAGTCATCGAAAGCCAGTAGAGGGCACCGTAAGGACCCGACATCAAGTTTTTCAGAAAATTATGTTTCTAGGTAGACATTGACTGTAATCTAATTTCGCTCAAAGTCTGATGAAAATTATTAGAAACGGATGTCGTTTGGCTAGATAAATTACGAGATACGTTAAAACTTAACACCTAAACTATACCACATATAATATTATTAACCACAAAATTCTTCCACTCCCCCTTTGTTCTAGCCGACCCACCCTCACACAAACCCCAACCAACTTGCATTATTTTATACAAAACACCTAATGATCACTATGTTACTTGTAAGAACTATAACACTCCAACACAACACCCTACGATACATTTCATCAATCCTATACCCCTCTCTCCCCATAAAAACCGTATACCATCATCATCCTCATATTATAACCATTTCCAAAATCACCATACATTCATTGTTGAAGACTAAGGGTTTTGGTGGAAGATTAAGCTAAAATAGGAGATTAGGACGCTAAGGAAGGAGTTATAAGCTAGCAAAAGGCCATACTATCTTCACATTATTCACCAATCCGAAAATTCAAAGTAACCCACTTCAAGATGGGGGTATATAAGTCGTTATATGATGTATAAAGTTTGATTTTAGTTTGCTTGAGCTAGTGTGCATGCAAGTGTAATATGGATGTATGCATGCATGTGTGTGAGCCGTGAGTTTGTATGTGAATGTATAAGACGGGTTTTGTTGATTATAGAACTTGTTATGGTTGTATATTAGCTTGTTTAGATTGTCCATATTGAGCTTACTTGTGTTTGTTGAATAAATGGGTTTTAAGTATTGTTTTAATTATGAAAGTAAGTGTGTAATTGGCTAAAATATGAAAATAGAATATGGGTAAAAACACCCACTTGCGCCGTGGGTTTTGGCATGGGTTATGGTTTGGGATTATTAATTAGTTACTTGGCTAAATGGTTAAGAATAATTAATAATTTTTAAGACCCACTTAGTTGATTTACTAAAGATTCCTTGAAAAGTTGTAAGTAAAAATAATGGGTTTTGAAAAGGTGAATTGGGTCTTGGAAAAAGGGTTGATAAAAGTGAAGAGATTTGATAATTGATTAATTTGAATAATTTACTTACACATGCAAGTAATACAAAAAATATTTATTTTGATCATAAAGTTAATATTTGTCGTATGTTGATTTTGGTATGGATTGAAAATGACAAAGTGATTGAATGGGACATATGGAAAGGAATAAAATCAACTAGAAGTACTAGGATGCATGAAACTTGGTAACTTAAACAAACAAGAATTTATGTTGAGACTTACTAATAAAAGAAACTTTGTAAATTGTACAAGAGGTTTTGTAAGTGAACATAATCTTGTATAAGTAATTAAAGACTTGAGGTCAGGATTACTTTTGTAAACTCTATTGTGAAATTTTTGAGATAATAATAAGATTGATAAAATTGCTACTCGCTAATAATAGAAACTTTGTTGTTAAAGAACCTAGAATTTTTTTGTTTAAAGGATGTTAATGGGATGGATTAAGACTATATTATGGTTTGTTAAGATCTGGAAAGTTTGGTACATAAACACCTTGTAGAGATTATAGAAACAACAAGCTTATTGTGTTGTTAAAAGCTTAAGTTACGGCTTGAGCATGTGTAGGAAAAGAATTGTTTTGTGTGAATACTTGGTGCTAGATGATCAAACATGAATGTGATGATATATTACTTGTTATTATATGTATATTCGCTGTACCAAATGGTTTAATTTTGACATTTTGACTTAAATAGCTTGTCGGTGGACATTAACGGTCGAAGAGTTCGACTTTTAATGTAAACCGACATGAGTTTTTGGAACTGAATTAAAACAGCTCCTAAAGTCATAATATTCTTATATTTAACGTAAGTTAAAGTATAAGAAAAGTCAAACATAGAAAAACTTAAACCAATACGGTTCGTGTCGCGAAACCGACACGAAAACATTAAAATTGGCGTTTTTAAGAAATCGGTAACTAAAATGAAAACCTTATCATTTTTGTTGAAAAACCAATAAAGCATGATTAAAAACTATATAAAAAGTGTTTTTGATAATTTAAAACTAAAAGTTTTTACAAAGTGACAACCTGTTCGTTTTTAAGACCAAAACCAACGAAACCGGAAAAACCGACAAAACCGACTAAGATAAAGTAAAAATAATAAATAAATTAAAAACTTGAAATTTCCAAAACACTCCAGCAACTAAAAGAAATAAGTTTTTATAAATTAAAATTATTAATTTAAATTATTAAATAAAACAATTATTGATTGATTATTACTTGTTTTTATTTTAAATGTGAATTTATAGAATTATAAGTTAGTAACTTTGTGTGTTGAGTGCTTGTGTGAACTTTTAGATTATGGTTATATATAAATATATAATATACATGTATGTATATATATAGTAAACCAAATTTTGGTCAAACCCGAACTTAAAATTAACGAACATGTACTAATATAGGACACGAGCATATGGACGCTTACCAAAATCGAATGTAAGTTCTTCCTCCGAAAAGTATATTGTAAATCTATATTCATATTTATATATATGTTTTGAAAGCGTATTATACTTTACAAATTATCTTTATTGTGGGATGAATCAACCCGGTTAAATAACTGTTAACCGAATTGAGGGCACATAAATGCTGGTAGATCTATCGGGGTGACGCCTCCCACTTCCATTCGCATTGGGTTAAAAGTGAGAATATTTCGAGTATGGTACGTTTCGAGTTATCAAATTGGTAGTCATACACGCGTTGTATTCTTAGCTAGTTTACAACTAACGCTTTTTGTGCTTAAAGGTAAAATGCGGGTTTCGTTATTGTGTTGTACGATGTACAGATCGATATTGTTGGGAGTATAATAGCCGTACACTATTATATTCATGTGTTGTTTATATATAAATTGTCTATATTTATATGATAAGTTTTTCTTGGGAATAACTCACCAACATTTGTGTTGACCCAAATATTATTTAAAAATGTTTAACAGGAAAATGAAGATTTCGCGAGGAGGCGTGGAGCGAGGCGTAGGTGTTTGAATAAAGAAATGTATGGGACCAAAAAGTAGTTTATATAATAAAAACTATGTAAACTCTAATATTTAAAATAATATGTTTAATATATATATTAAACGTTGTGTTATTATGATTGGCTATCGGTTAACAACAATATCACCCCCCGAAATTGTTTTTGTTATTAAGACTTCCGCTAAAATTATTATTATGAGGTTTTTGGGGTGTGACATATTATGCCAAAGTATATCACACAAAAGATCTACAATCTACTAACCTCATTGCATCAAAGTGGTCATGTGACGATTACACACCTAAATTATAATTAAATTCACAATGGTCCTTGGCTAAACTCAATTCTTCTTTATATTGTTTTTAGTTGAAAGAATGGGCGGAAAAGCCATGGTGATACATGGATACCCCAACCATTCACCTCAACGCCGCTATCTCGATTTTAAATCTTTTTGTTGAAATTAAGACATGGTCGTACATGGATATTTCGGCAACGAGTTTTTTGTATTTTGATTCTTTTTATGAATAGTAATTTTCTAATTTTTTAGGGCAATCTCATGGTAATTCGTGCACTTCTCAATCCATAATTTATTTTTTTTTTATTTTTTAGTGTCTTATTTAACTATCAACCTCCTTAATACTCCAGATTAAGGTTAATAAAATTTTCATTTGATTTCCACAAAACTCAAAATTTCGCATAGTTATACAATTTATCTCAAAACCTAATAAATTTTCATGTTCAGTCCTTGTAGCATGTATTCCTCTCATTAAGCCCATCGCCGCACCGGTAAATCTGGATGTAGTATGTAACCCCGCATTGCGAAAGGGATTCTGGAAGCCCTTCCAATACTCATTTCTCAGCTCCAAACAGTGAATTCTACTACCACACCCGTAAACCCAAACCCAATTGCTTGCTCTTTCAAAGTATTCACAAATGCTAACCCAACTAATTACGTTGGGGTCAAGGGTGCTACCACCCCCCTCCAGTGGTTCAAGCAGATGGAAGGTGTATTCCTGGATTGTGCATTCCCGAAAGTTAAAAAGACCACCTACGCCAAAAGTGTCTTCAAACTAAGTGCCATCACTTGGTGGAAAACCGAAAAACACTCCCTTGGGACTGAGGTTTCCAAGGCCTAGTCTTGGGCCGATCTCAAGAAACTCAGGCTCATAATGTTTTTGTTGGGCCTAAAAAATGATCAAGGAAGATTGGAATCTTCTCAACCTCCTCAAAAAATGCAAAGTCTGAAATTTGAACAAACCAGACACTTCGAGCAACCTTTACACTTATTCAAGCAAGGTATCTTAATTCGAGTAAGGTTATCTTCTGCAATTCTTCTAATTTTTAGGTTCGAGCACACTACACTTCATTAAGCAGGGTTGTTCTTCAGTCGAACAAGGTTTGCTTCAGAGCACACTCTTCACTTATCCACGCTTAAACAAATAATTTGGTGGGTCGAGCAAGGATTTAACAAAGATGATCTCAAGCATACTTGTAAGAAGTTTACAAGGACTTCTATGAGAAAAGTTCAATCTCGAGCAAGGATTTTACTATGTTTGCTGGAATAAGTCTTAACACAAACGGTTGAAGAAATCAAAAAGAACAAGTTTTTTCCGAGCAAAGTTTTGTTATATCATGAAGATTGAAGTCTGCTTGAGGTATATTTTCTTATGAAAATATTCTAAGTAAAATGTTAATCGTAGGAATGTTCAATCACACTAATGGGTTACAAGGTCTGCTAGACAAAGACAAAAGCTTACTCGAAGACTTATTTGACACTTGTAATAATTTAGTATATGTTTGAATACATTTAAAATGATTAGGGTTTCTAGAAGGTGTCATGTGTGGATATAAAAAGGAACACTAGGTCACATTTATGACAATGGCTGTTTAACACTATTCTCAGAATACATATTATTTTATACGGAAACGCAGCCGCAGCTGACAAACCTTAAAAGATCTTTCCTTTTGTATTTCATTGATTATTATGAATGGAAATCTTTTGAGAGTATAGTGTGTTTGTCAGCTTTGTGTCCTTAAGCAACACTCTGATTATTATTGTTTCCGCCAGTTTTAATCAAGGGGTTTTCACATAGTTATCTCGTAATCATTCTTGTTAATATATTTGTGGGTTAAGAGTTTCTGTTGATAAATCGATCCTGACAAGTGGTATCAAAGCCTGTGTTAGCTCTCGTGAAGACCGGTGTAATGCTTTGAAGGTTGATTGTGAAGCCTTTATTGAATCTACTTTAATTTAAGGTTGACGATCACAACATAAGAAGAAGCAGTGTTACATTGAACAGTGATGTCAGCTATACTGTTCTTCCTTCTTCAGATCTACAATCATTTTATGTTTAAAATTATTCTAATATATATCTATATTGATTTTGATTTTTTTTGAGTCTAAATCATGGTTTAATCCATCTGTTTTCATCGGATCCAAGGATTTCATCCTCAGATCTAAAATTTTTCAAAGTTTATTCAAATTTTCAGTAATTTCACTTCAGAAGCTTGTTAAAAATACGAAAAATATTTTCAAACAAATGGATGACCAAGAAGTTTCTACTAACAAGATTATGAGATTGTTAGGACAAGAAAATTATATTAAATGGAAGGTGATATTTATAGCTACTGATGTGTTTTGTATAATGACACTGAGTTGTGGAAATCCGTTAGAAATGGTCCTTATGTTCCTATAGAAGGAACAAATATCTATCAAGCACTTGAGAGGCATATGAAAAAAAGGGACGACATGGCTCTCTCAATGCTGAAATTAGGCTTTTAATAGGAAGTTCTAACAAGTGTTAACCATCATAATACTGCTAAGGCCATGTATGATGCTGAGTTGGAAATGTTTGATGGAAATACTAAGTTAAAAGATACAAAGAAGGACAGATTGAAACAACTTGAAAAATTCAAGTTTAAGGAGGGAGAGAGGCTAAAATCTGTTTTGCAAAGATTTGTGTCAATTATTAATTAAATCAAACTGATCTTGCTATCACTGATTTTGATGTTAACAAGAAATTGTTGTCATCACTGTCTGGAGAGGGGTATACAGCAAGCAAATTCATTAAGGAAAAGGCCAATTTTCCAAACATCAAGCTTGATGATGTGATTTGTATCCTTCAAGCTGATAAACATGAGATGATTGAGAATAATATGATCAAAGAAGAGAATCCAAGTTTCCAAGTTGCAAATGCCCTTATTACTCCGATGGGAAATCTATCTACCAAGAATCAGCAACATACTCCCATCATTGAAGAGCCCAATGACTTTAATGTTTAAACACCTAGAGTCTATGCAGCAAGTCAAGCATCAGGCAATCAAACTGGACAGTAGAGATTTTATGTAAATGATTGATGATGGGGATTCCTTTTATATGGCTAGTGGACATGCTCCATATGTTCCTTGCAGCTCAACACAAGGAAATGAATACCATGCTTTGTTTTCCATGTTTAATGAATTATATAATGCTTTTGTGGCTAAGATCCAGATCTACACTAGTGTTGTTCAAGAAGACTTGGAACAAATTGATGCTAATGACCTAGAATACATGGATTTAAAGTGGCAAGCTACTATGTTGGCATTAAGAAGTAAGAGATTGTACAATAGAACTGGGAGATCAACATTCTGACCCAAATAACATAATTGGATTTGATAAATCAAAGGTAATATGCTACAATTTTCATTATCCTGGTCATTATGCAAGAGAGTGTAACCAACCAAGACAATTCCAGAACAACAACAACTATCCATTGAGAAAAAAGTTTCAGAACCAAAATCAGAATCAAGGTCAAGTTTAACAATAGAGGCAGTATTAGAGCAACAACTTCCACCAGCAAAATCAGCAGAATCCTCAAGTGCTCATGAACAATAATAGAGTTAATGCTAATCAGCGAAAGAACCAAGGAAATGTTGTTGTAGCTCAACAACCAGCAGATGGTTTGTTTGACTGGAGAAACCATGAAGATGACATTGAAAAGGCCAATATCGCATTTATTGCTACAATCAATAAGCAAGCTGAATCTTCAACTTCCCAGTTACCTAATACTCACTTTATCTCTGAATTACTTGAAACGAAGGATTTATTGAGAAAAGAGGTTGGTAAGTGGTGAGTGCTTCAAGAAAGAAAGTATAATAAATATGTATGAGATGAGTGAAAAAACATATGGGTTACAGATCAAGAATCTAGAGGAAGACCGGTTGGATAGCTATGAAACTCAGTCAAAATACATAATTGAAATAGAGGGTTTGAAGAAAACTTTCATGGATGAAAATCTGAAGAATACTTAACTTCAAGTTGAAGTTGATTTTATTAAGAACTTGGTTTCCGCTGGTAATATATGTGGAAAGTTGGAGAAGATAAAGACATAAGATAAGTATAAAGTTGTACCACCACCCTTCAACAATAATAACTCCTTGAAAGTTGACAAAGAAAACAGTGAAGCATAAATGAGTCAATTCAGAAATGTTATCAGTTATAAAAGAGAATTCATGGAGAATTATGAGAACTAGTTGAGGTGAATGATGAGAAAGAGTTTGTGTTAAAATATGATAACTGAAGAGAAAGAAAACATGTTGATGAGACTCAAAGTGAGAAAAAAGAACATAAGTCAACATAATCAAGTGAAGAATATTCAAGCAGTTAAGAGAGTAAAAACTCTAGTTGCTACAGCTGCAAGCCTGGTATTCAGATCAAGAAGAAGACTAAAAGAAGAATGCATAAAAGCAGTTGAAAAAGTTGCCTCCAATAACACACAACATGAAGAAACATCATGAAAAGTTTAGAAGAGAGCATAAGCCTTTTGACATTTGTGGAGGATTACAAGGAAAGAATAGAAGTGAAGTCACTGATACTAAAGGGAGTCTCAAGGAACAAGAAGCACGAAGAGACAAAAAGAGAAAAACTGAGTATCCACCTATTTACTCAGTATTCTCAAAAGGAAGGTTTGTGAGTCCAATGAAGCAAAGATAATTAAATAAAATAAAAGTGAAGCTAGTGAAATTCAAGTTTTTCAAGGGGTCTAATGATAGAAGCACTAAAAAGATTAATGTTTTTCAACCAATATCAATGGATTTTTGAAAACCCATTACTCATCAGAAAACCATTGATGTTGATCCCCAAGACATAGTGAAATATTTAAAAGGGGAAACTTTTGAATGAACACATGGGATAGTTATGGTGCAGATTAAGTGTTGTATATGGACATCACACAGACTCAGACCAAGAAAAAATTATACAATAACCATTCACTATTTATACAAGAAAAGATATGAAGAATATTTGAAGACGGGAATTCAAGTTGATGACGGAAAAGGTAAGGGATATAAGAAGGTTGATGAAGTCATTGAGAAGAAAGAGAAGGTGATTATCAAGAAGCTAGAAAAAAATATATCAATCATGTCTCAAAGTTCTAAAAAGTCCTTTGACCCAGCAGACTCATTACCAACTGATAAGAAAAGATAAATCAAAAGGAATGTTTCAAAAGAAAACAATGACAAGAATTAAATGGTAATGAAAAGTTCCTTTTGAAAATTGGTTATGAACTAAGAGGTTCCTTTGGAAGCCCAAAGATGAGACTCCAAAAGTGATTTTAAGAAGAGAAATTGTGATTGAAGAATGCACAAGCATTGTTCCCTACTATGAAAAGCTGTTTAAGACTGGATATGAGACTTACGAGTCTTGTGAACTAGTCTATGAAGATTCAAAAACCAAATGCACATGTTGTTGTTTCTGACGACTTACAAGCTAGTTTGGCTTGTGATTCATCATTAAACTAATTCACTATGTTTTAAACTGTCCAAGAACAATCCATAGAGATCAATGATGTATGGTATATGGATAGTGGATGTTCCAGACACATGGATGTTCCAGATCACTGGTCAACTATGAAGAGAAATTTGAAGGCCCAGTTGCTTTTGGGAATGACGGAAATGGAGAAAAATTGTAGGCAAAGGTATTCTCACAAATGGAAAAGTTTCATTTGAATATGTATTCTTTGTTGAAGATCTCCAGTAAAATCTTTTAAGCATATCACATATCTTTGATAAAGGTCATAAGGTTGGCTTTGATAAGTATCATTGTTTAATATTGAAACCAGAATATTTAATTCCATTAGAAATGATTATGATTATGGAACCAAGAAATGGCAATTTGTGTGAACTGAGAATGAAATATGCTATTTCATGAGGTGGAACTTGTTTTGTCTCTAAGTCATCTGAAAATGAAACCAAGCAATGGCACATAAAGTTATATCATGTAAATTTGAAGAATATGAATAAACTTGTCAAAGGTGAACATGTCATTGGTTTATATACAAGAGAGTTCAAACTTGAAGACAACTATGCTTCATGCTACAAAGGAAAACAAGACAAATTATCCCACAAAACAAAACAGAATAACTCCATTGAATAAGTACTTGAAATGCTTCATATGGATCTCTTTGGTCTTTTAAGTGTTCCTAGTATTAGCAAAAAGAAGTATTGTTTGGTGATTATAGATGATTACTCAATGTTTAGTTGGGTGTGTTTCCTAAGCTCAGAGGATGAAGCTAAAAATTTGATCAAGAGCTGTGACAAAAATTGAGAATCAACTGGATGCAAGGGTGAAGGTGAAGAGAAGTGATAATGTATCTGAGTTCAAAAATGGAGTAATGACTGAATTTTGTGAAGCAAAATGAATATTTCAATAATTCAGTGCTCCAAGAACTCCTGAACAAAATGGGGTAGCTGAAAGAAGAAATAGAACCCTCATTGAAGCTACAAGAACAATGCTAGCAGATCCTTATCTACATGTATCATTTTAGGTAGAAGCTATCAATACTGCTTGCTATGTTCAAATCAAAATCCCTCTCAACAAAAGACAAAACAAGGCTCCTTATGAGATTTTTTTCAAAAAAAAGCCCTACATCAAGTTTCTCACGCCATTTGGCTGTAAATGTTATCTATGGAATACCAAAGACTACTTTAACAAATTTCAAGAAAAATCATTTGACTGTTTCTTTGTTGGATATTCTTTACACTCAAATTCATACAGAGAATATGTGAAAGATCATTTGAGTGTGATTGAATCATCATATATTATCTTCAATGATAATCAGTTTAATACAGTCAATGGAGAAAATTGGTTTTTTGACTTTGAGAAATTGATCAAATCCTTCAAAATCTATCCTGAAGATATTAAAGAATATTCTTATAGAGCAAGTGTTCTTGAAGAAACCACTAAAAAGATTAGTTTAGACAAGTTATGGTCTAAAGTTGCTAATGAAGAAACTGAATTCTCTTTTAAAAGGAAGATTTATGAAGAAGAAAATGAAGTTAAAGAAGTAGTGCCAAATGTTAAGCCTCAAGAACAACATCAAACTGAAACATTATGTGATCAAACTGACAATCAAACTAACCAGACTCAACATTACACTCAGTCAATGTTTGAAAACTTGTTTCGGAATCTCAATTTATCAAATTTTGGCGTTTCAACATCTAATTAAAATGTGGAAGATGCTGATTTTAACGATAATGTATAATATTTGACTATTGAAGGTCATTAATTTAATGATTCAAACTTGGACCCAAATCTGACCTCTACTCAAACCGTTCATACTTCTTATGTACGAAGGAATCATCCCATGGAAAATATTATTGGTGACTTGCATGAAAGAGTGAGCAGAAGTTCTTCTGAAACAGTAAACATTTTTTTATATTGCTATTTTCTATCCCAAATAGAAGCAAAGAACATTGTTCAAGCCTTAAAAGACAACATTTTGGTAGAATCAGTGCAAGGGGAATTAGCAAAGTTTAGAAACTTGCAAGTTTGTGTTAGTTCGTTGTTTTGGTGTCCGTAGCAATCGAATAAGTTATAGGTAGTCTAGGTTGTTTATTTAATGTAAAATGGCCCTTTCGCTATGGATTGTGTAGCGAATAACGTCCATTCGTTAGTTAACTATACTAGTTCGTTAATGTATGAGCCCATTCGTTATGGAAGCATAACGAATGAGGGCTATTTCGTTAAGTTATTACCATTCGTTATGGAATCATAACGAATGGTGTCAAAATCATTATGAAGATATAATGAATTAGACTAACTTAACAAACTAGAGCATATGGACTATACATATGCTAGTCATGCTCATAATTTATGTACACATAGATAGATCTAGATCTAAGTTAATTCTCTCCATAACTTATTATTATTCACCATTATGTATTCATCCATATTTATCAATAAATTATGTATTTAACGTATTGATCGATCTTGTGTTCGTATTGTTTAATTGTTGTATCGACGCGGCTAGATCCTTGGTAGGTTTCAATAGTTTGGGAGCTAATTGATAAACCAAGAGGATAATATTCAATAGGAACAAAATGGGTTTTCAAAATAAAAGAGATAATAGAGGGATTGAAATGAAGAACCGGGCAACATTAGTTACTCTTGGATGCCTACAAGAAGAAAGAATTGATTTTGAGGAGATGTTTTCTCCTGTAGCCAGATTGGAAGCCATAAGAATCTTTTTGGCTTATACTGCATCAAAGAATATTAGAGAGTTTCAACTTGATGTAAAATTTGCTTTCCTAAATGGAAAAATAGAAGAAGAGGTGTATGTTACTCAACCTCTAGGTTTTGACGATCCTATGTATCCATATGGAGTATACAAACTTTAAAATGCTCTATATGGATTACATCAAGCTCCAAGAGCTTGGTATGATGAGTTGTCAAATCATCAACTTGCTAATGGATTCCAAAGGGGAGATATTGACAAGACCTTATTCTATAATAATAATGGAAGAGATTTACTTCTACATCAAGTGTATGTTGATGACATCATCTTTGGTTCTACCAATGAAAATATGTGTACAGATTTTGAAGAAGTTATGAAATCAAAATATAGCGTGAGTTCTATGGAAGAGATGAATTTCTTCCTTTGATTGCAAGTTCAATAGAAACTGGATGGAATATTCATTAATCAATCCAAGTATATTCAACACATCTTAACCCAGTTCAAGTGCCAAGATTTGAAGACAGCTTCTACTCCAATGGACACACATGAAAGATGGTGGCAGATGAAAAGGGGGAGCCTGTAGACCAACATGAATACAATAGCAAATCTTGGATCACTTATGTATCTAACTGCTTCAAGACCAGATATCATGATTGTTGTGTGTGTATTTGCATGATTTCAAGCCAACCCCAAGGTTTCACATATGATGGCTATCAAAAGAATCTTCAGATACATGAAGGGAAAACCAGAAGTGGGAATTTGGTATCTTAAGAACAGATCATTTGATCTTCTTGCATACACAGATAGTGACTATTATGGATGCATAATGAGTAGAAAGTCAACATCTGGTGGTTGTCAATTCTTAGGAGACACGGTTTCACGGTAGTGCAAAAAGCAAATAACAGTATCAAATGTCAATTTAAACTGCAAAAGCTGAATACATTGCTACATCTGCTTGCTGTGCTCAGGTCCTCTGGATTCAAAATCAACTACATAATTATGGTATGAACATCTTGAACACTCCTATTCTTATTGATAATATTGTTGCTACGTTAATTGTGAGAAATCATGTTCAACACTCAAAGATCAACATATTAAAATCAGACACCATTTTATCAGAGATTTCAATGAGAAAGGTTTAATAGAAATGAAAAGAGTTGAAACTTGTGACAACTCGGCTGGTTTATTAACCAAGCCACTAGATAAGACTGTATTCAACGTTTTATTAAAAGCTTTAGGCATGATCAACTCTGATGATGTCTGATTGATGATATACGTTTAAATGTGCTAATGACTGGTTTTCGGAAAGGTCTTGAGTGATTTACGTGTGATTGTGTGAATATGGTATGTTTCATGTGTGCTTAAGTTTATAATTGATGAATTAGGTGTCTATGATACCTAAGTGTGTGTTGTGTTATGTTTAATGATAACTTAATAAGTATGATTATAACTGATTTGAATTGTCTTATGTGCCTACTTATCTGAAAATTGATCATGATTACTGGTTTGAAATGATAATGCATTTTATGAAATGATAATTTCATGTATGACTACTTATGTGTATGCATCAATGTATTTATTGATTATATACTTGATTATGTGTGAATCTTCAAACAATTTGTCCTTAGTCAAAACTACTTTTATGTTTAAAACTTATGTGACTAAATGAATTATCAAAGAAGTTTTTCAAAAGTAAAATGTTTTTGACTTAAAGAGCAAACTTTTGGTGTTGAGACATGATAAGATTATTCAGCTCAATCTTGAAAGAAGCTTCAAAGGTTTTAAATGCGAATTGATCCAACCTTTTGGGAAATGATAGAAAAATTGATTATTTACACTAATCTCATGGATTTAATAGGTTAAAAAGGCTATTAGAGAAGTCATTGATATATGTATGGTATCTTTACATGATGTGTAAAATCTGAGGTGATGTAAACTAAATAGGATTTCTAAACTTAATGTCGAGATGCATTGATGAAATATGTGTATCTCAAGATACATCTCTCCAAATAATAGGCAGAAATGTAACTACCTGGTCATACACAAGCCTATTGGTATTTGGTTACTCAAAATGATTCATTTTTATATATGACAAAGAAGAAGAAAAATGTGCAAAAAGATTATACATCAACCCAAAGTTGATAACAATACAAACATGAGGGTTTGTAACATCCTAAATATTATAATGCTAAATAAAGAAAGTTACCTTTAGTGATTTCGCGTTATTAATTAATTAATATCCAGTAAAGAATGAATTATCGACATAGATTAATTAAGGTGGATTAAATGGTAATGGGCTTTAGGTCCATGGGCTTCCAGAGGTATAAATACCCTCTTAAACCAACCTAAAACCTTAAAAACCCTCATTCATTTCCATCCTAATCTCTACACACTCAAAAAAAACACACACACTTCCTTATTATTATTTACGGCCGAGAGAGAGAGAGAGGAAGAGGGTGAAACGACCAACGAACATCGAATAGAAATAGATCTCTCATATACGATCTAGATACCAGATAACCAAGCAAAACGCGACCAACCGAACGTATAAATGTATGTTTTGATCTTAAAAGTTTACGTTTTTATAAACGTTTAGCCTTGAGACTTAAAACGGGAATAGATCGGGTATAAACGAGTATTAAAGTTGTAAGCTTGATGCTAAAACGAAACTAATGAACCCTTAAACCTGTGCGGCTCGATTAAATGGAACCCTAAGATATAGTTTTGAATGTTTAATCTTAAAGGTCCAAACTTTATGCGCTTTTGGGTCAAGTTTAATCCGAAAATGAATATGAGAATGTTTATGGGTTTGGTCACTACCATATCCAAGGTTTCATGACGAAACGGATACGAGTTAGGGGTTTTAGAACGAACAGAACCTGCTGCTGAGCTACTTCGCCTGTAAGCCAAGTTCGCTAGTAGGCAACTTCTCCTGCAAGTTAAGTTCGCTTAAGGTTTAACTTTGCCAAGTTAAATTCGCCTAAAGCTAAGTTCGCTGCTGTTAACTTCGCTAGCAGCTAAGTTCGCTGATGTTAACTTTGCCAGTAGCTAAGTTCGCTTCTGTAACCCCCGTTCGTTGTGGGTTATATAAAGATAGAAATGCGATATGAGTAGTAATAGTAAATTGATACATGTGAATATTAAACAGTTACCCGTGCACAGCTCAAGAAAGGGATTACGATTAACGGTGAACGTAACCGCATTCAGGTGAGTTTCTAGCCCCATTTCTGTGTTATGTTTTCGGGGCTGTGTGCATACTCGTTGTGATTGTTAATACATTTATCCTAAGTGATAAGTGTATGTATATGTGATTATGTGAAAGGTAAGAATGATTGTTTGCCGGCACGTGAACGATCTTCGGATATTGCACGTATTGTCAAGTTATAATGCTATGTACGAAATATGAATGATATGTATATACGTTATGAAAGGTAAGAATGATTGCTTGTAGGTACGTGAACGGTCTTCGGATATTGCACGCACTTTCAAGTTATAATGTTATGTATGGACTATGAATGATAGGTATGTATGTTATGAACAAATGTAAGAAATAGAAAGGTAGAAAAGGGACTGGACCCTAATAATATCCAAGGCAGAAAAGGGACTGGACCCTAATAATATCCAAGGCAGAAAAAGGGACCGAACCCTAATAATATACAAGGCAGAATAGAATAAAGTAAAGTAGAATTTGAGTTATGAAAGTATGAATGAAAGAATGTATGTATGTAAAGTATGTGATGTTATTAACTAGAACTCACTTAGCGTAGCTGACTTTTAGTATGCACGCAGGTAAGTAGGATGAGACAGCTGTCTTGAGCGGGGAGGCATGGCAGAAGAATAAGAGTCTGGCATCTGAAGACCTATTATGTTTTATAAGTTATGTTTTGATTTTGAAAGACAAGAAAAATGTTCTAAGACATGTTTATGATTTGATATGTAATGTTTATGAAAGTTTTATATTCAGTGTAAAGTTTTAATTAACTATGATTTTAGAACTGTGTTTATGAGTAAATCCAACACCAAAATAGGGCTACCGGTAACGGGGCCTTACAGGGTTTAAACTAGAACTAGAAACGTGGGGCGTCATTATAAGTCTTAAACATCTTGAATGGAAGGCATGTAAGTCTGAACGGTATGGCATGTAAGTCAAACATTCAACCTCAAAAGTTTGAAGTTTTGAAATGATAAATCTATTAACTAAAGAAAAATATTCATGTTATGTCATTAAAAGATATTTTGACCAAATATTAGGGGGATGAAGTCAATTTGGGCTGATGTTCAAGCACGGGTTGATGATGTAGTTGCTACTGTGGTTCAACATGTGACAATATCCCGAGAACAAACCCATGAACCATATATTCTTTCCCCACCACACTCACCACTCCAAATCCAAACCCATGAACCATATATAGCTTCCCCACAACACTAAGCATTTCAAATTGTTGGGATTAAAAATAATCAAGGAAGATTGGAATCCTCTTGACCTCCTCCAGAAATATGCTAAGTATGGAATACAAGCAAACTAGGCACTTCGAGCAAGCCTAAAACTTGTTCAAACAAGGTATCTTACATCGAGCTATGTTATCTTTTGGAATTCTTAAAGTTTTTAGTTCAAGCAAACTACACTTCCTCAAGCATGATTGTTCTTCAATTGAGCAAGGTTTGTTTCAGAGCAAACTCTTGACTTAACCAAGCTTAAACCAAGTAATTTGGTGGGTCGAGAAAGGTTTCAATAATGGTGATCTCAACAATACTTGTAGAAGGTTAATGGAATTATACTAAGGACTTCTACGAGCAAGGTTCAACCTCTAGCAAGCTACAGTACCCCCGGTACACTCAGATTATTCGAATAAGTTATTAACAAAGGTTGAAGAGATAATGGAGAACAATTTTGGTGGTAGGATATTTTTGAGCAATGTTTGATATTATCATGAAGATTGAAGTCTGCTTGAAGAATATTTTCTAGGAAAAATATTCAAAGTAAAGCTTGCTTAGAGAACTATTCCAGCACACTTATGGATTACAAGGTTTGCTTGACAAAGACAAAATGTTACTCGAAGACCTGTTTACACTTGTAATAATTTTCAAAAGGGTTGAATATGTTTTTCCAATGATTAGGGTTTCTAGAATGTGTAAGGTGTGCCTATTTAAGGAAAGTTTAGGTCACATTTATGAAAACGGTGATTGACGGCTGATTTGACTTTCATAGCATACATAATATATTTGTACGAAAAGTAGCCTCACCTGACATTCCACCTATAAATCTCAAAGTTATTCCTTTGTATTATTGATTAATATCAATGGAAATCTTTTGAGTTTCTCGTGTTTGTCATCTTTATGTTATTTGAGCAACATATTGATTACTATTTATTTTTCCTTTTGTATTCATTGGGTTTTTACATTAGCATATTCGTAATCGTCTTGCCAACATTAAGTTGTTGGTTACGAGGTTGATAGTGATAAAACTGATCCTGACAAGTGGTATCAGAGCTTCGTTTTGCTCTTGTAAATACCAACATGTTGCTGTGAAGATTGATTGTGAAGATTTTACTGAATATTATTTGATTTTTGAAGAAGAAGATGATGATGTCAGGTGAGCATTGTTTCATTGAGTTGTGACGTCAGCTGTTTTGTTCTTTATCGTTTAGAACTACAATCATTGAAGGTTTAAAAGTATTCTCACCTCATGTAACAATCCTGGTTTTGGGCCTAATTTTTTTAAATGTTATCTGCTTAGTTTTTGATTTACAAATAACTATTAAATTGAAGAAAAACTAGGAAAACAATGAATAGAATTTAGAACATGTTGCCCTCAAAATCGCACTATTAGGCAAGCCCTCAAAATTACTAAACCCACTTAAAATATTTACCTTACGACATTTATTTTATTCATGAAACAAATACAAAACAAGTCTACCTAATTTTCATATTAGGTAATCGTATCAAATTATATACATACTTGCAAAATACTTGTACAAATAACTCATGTTACTGGGTGTGTTTATTTGGTATATATGTTTACATATAGTATTATTTTCCAGATTAAATAACTTTCCAAACAACTTATAAATACTCATGCACATATATTATTTTAAATAATCACATAGTTATATAAAGATATCTATTAACTACACTAATTTTATAAAAATTACAAGTGTAGAAGACCTATTTTATAAAAACTCCATAATATCTTGTTAAGATTCTTTACAAACACAAGATGAACCAACCCTGTAGCAAGTGACTTTCACTCTCTTGTCCTCAACTTAAACTATTTGTAAAAGATTACACTCAAACATCATATTGGTTAACTCAAAATCCCTACATCAAATCTCCCCATACCTTCCCATATCTTCTAAAATCAAGAAATCTCTCTAAATCTCAATAAAATCTTTCACTCTCTCTCTCTTTAGATTCTGCCAGCTAACAAAAGTCAGCTTTGAAGATTAATATCTCACTCCAAACTCAACGAAATTGCTCCATTCTTCTTCTATAATACCCTTCAATGTCCTCCTGAAAGATTCTCACTGGTCTCACTTAATTTCATCACGATTTCAACCAACAAATCGACCCAATGTTAATACTGCGGAAAAGCCAAAACTGTTGTGATAACTTTGCTTGATCATCCTGTTTAAGGTATCAAACGAACGCCAAATTCGTTCATTTTTTTCCAACTTCCAAGAATTTCAATAATAAAAATCTTGTTTGAATCCCCATTTGCATTTGATCCCAAGAAACGGCCTAAAGCCTGTCCAAAAGAGTCACAAGTTTTAGAAGTTTCATTGGTGAGTTTGCACTCTTGGTGTTTTGTGTGTTCTAAAGCCTTTTATGCTCATGAACTCTTCTAAACTCATTCTAGGCTCAAAACCCTTCAGTCACAGCCATAACACACCTTTCAACCTCTAAGATTGACTGGAATCAATCAGAGGAGAAGTCATTAATCGATCACATGAAGTTTCATGCTCTTATGTGTAAGTTTCATCCTTGTTAGTTTTTATTTCAATTCTCAAGTATAATACATTTAACTCCAGCCGTGAATCCGTTCCAAGAGACCCATGACCCTCTCTCACTTGCTGTTGTGATCGACCAAGAGGAAGAGTTGAAGCACCCTTAAACAAGTTATCACACATAAACACCAACCTTATAGGTTTCATGGCTATGTGCGCGTTTGGTTTCTAATCATCCTTTATCTTATTTTCATAGAATGTAATCAGCCCCTTGTGACCATAATGTCGACATGCTTCAGCTACAATTTGAGTCCTATAGCCGATCCAGTCAAGGTAACCGAAAAACCTTAAATTGTTTCCTATATTTCACATGTAAAGCAAATAAATTCTATTGACATTTCACCTAAAAGTTCTATGTTATTGTACCCATGTCTTTCCCAGCTCTTTGGACATTCTGAAGCTTTCTAATCATACTAAGTCTCAGCCCTAACTCAAGGTACACGAAGCCTAACCGAAAACATTCGTTAAATACATCTATTATTGAGTTTTACACGTCATATAGGCACGAATAATATACATAACAACCAAAACATTATAAACACAAATTTCCAGTAAACTAATCACTCTAATTTTTACATAATGGTCCTTTGCTTGAAAACCCATTTTATGCAACATTAAAACTATAAAACGAAAGTGAAAAATGCACTATTTTACTAGATATACTAAAAGTAAATTCTTACCGTCAACTTAAAGTATATACTAAAAGTAAATTCTTACAGTCAACTTAAAGTATATAATAGGTATTAACAAAAAGAACTACCTCAATCCGACTTACGAATCAACCACACGATAGAAACCGATAAGATACATTAAAACTCATAACCATAGGAAACATTAATAAACTTGAGACCTATACATTTAATTATTATTATTATAATTATTAACTAATATGTGTAAACTATACATTTAATTATATATCAATCTACCATGAACCTTAATTATAGTCTCTTAAGACAAAACTCAAACGTTTCTAATTAAGGAAACTTTGTTCCTTCAAATATTACAAAATGGAACCATAATCCACAATAACCTAAATAAAAACATAACCGTAAACTACTTAGGTCACATGCACGTTTTCTGTGACACATTACATGAATTTTGGAATGTCCATGAGTTGGAGCCATTCCCGAATGGCATACAAGATTCTTTAGCGTTTTTATTTTCACGCATATGCATAGACCCAAGTTAGTTCATGCACTACTTTTTCATAAATTTTTTGGTGGATACATGCTTCTATATGTTTTTAAACTTATTGGTGTATTATTAATCAAGACCGATTTAGCTGCCTTAAACATTCCCCGAATTTATAGCACAATCATTAACTCCGAAAGGAGCCATGGGATATATGGGTAGTACTATCCGAGACCCCCGCACACAGTGGGCCTACATCATGGGACGACCACCCGCTGAATGATAAAATGTATATCTTGTGACATATATCCGCGTCATTTGTAACTTATGTTGGGCAGACATAAGTGTAATTTGACCCATAAAAATAAGGGGTATGGGTAAGGGGTATTTATTTTAGATGTTCATGGGTCGTGGACACAGGTTTGATTATGAACTTGCTTAATGTGCACCATCCTGTTTAGATCATTTTTATATATATGTTTTCATAACTTAAACTCATGAACTCACCAACTTTTTAGTTGACCCAATTATTTTAAGCATGTGTTCTGGTACTTTTATTCGGAAACGGAGATTTAGAGTCTTAGACAAGAGTTCTCTTGGAGATAGAAGATCCTTTTAGAAGACTTATGTCGAACCGTAGAGCTTAACCTGAAGAAGCCGTACATTTTCACCTAATTAGATGGTAGTTGAATTTCTAGCTTTGTAGTTGTATTAGGCATTTGATTGTAACTTTGACCTAGTGTCTTAATATAAATTTGTTACCTTATTTCCGCTGTGTTTTGGTTGGTATTCAATCATCACGTCCAACTCCCTAGTCGGGGTGTGACAGATTGGTATTAGAGCAAGCGGTTTTAGCGAATTAGGTTTCCTTAGTGATTCCTAGGCTTTAACCGACAACACCTTAGGGACCGAAATTATTAAGATACCGACATTGCTTTGGTTTTGACTTTCTTTTTGTAACTTAATAAAACCTAGATTCCTAAGCCTTGATTTCTAGGATTTTTATGGATAAGTTACAAACGTTAGTTGATAAGAGTATGTGTATACCTAGGATGATCACTTTTATAAATTTTTGCACACACAAATGGTTCCATGACATAACAAGTCTGGTTAACAAGAAAACTACAAATCCATAAATAAAAGCACAAAAACTATGACTACAATGGGAGAATACTAGGATGCTCTGTGAGGTTAAGTAGCAATTATGTCGCGAACATAATCGTGACTTTGCAGGCACACGAGCATTCTTGGAAATCCTATTGGGTCACCATATGTTGGAGGATTATCAAACACCAAAGTTAAAATAAAACTAATTTGAACATAAAACTTTAATCATTACCATTGACAAAAATATTTTTTTTTTCATGAGCTTATTTCATTATTGCATCATCTTGGAATCGGAATTGACGCCCTCGTCATTGTTTCAGTGAGAATTTATTTAGAAATTAAAAATTATATATATAAATATATTTCGACCTATTCGAATTCTCATTTAAAGTATTTAGGACTCCCTCTTGCAGCGTTTCTACAATCATAATAATTCCTTTGTACATTGGATCCAACCATATTATCTTTGAAAACACGTGTGTTGATTGTCAAGCGCGTAAGTGTTATTCCAACACCATCATCAAGCCCCTAATCAAACTTCTACTAAAATCTCATACCATCTCGAAGATGCTGAAGAAATTTGGATTATACCCGGTAGAAAATACCGGTCAACGTTGAATATAGAAGATTATTTCATCTCTCATATCTATTTAACCAAATATCATGAAGTAGACCTCTTGGTGCCACCTTTCCTTAGCGCCTTTGCACATTAGACACATATTTCCTTATAATTAATTGATATCAATGTTCCACCACCTTCTATCATTCACATATTTAGCTCCAATACTATGTGTGTTTGTCCTTCATTGTCTCTTGTGAAGCTTCCCAAGTTTATCCGATGTCGACCCACACTACTACCAAATTCGGGATTCAAAATGTTTTATAAAACTTTCTTGGTAGAAAAAAAAATAAACACTTAGGTAAATCATGAACCATGACACTATATATTATGTTTTAAAATAAAATTATGTATATAGTTTATTTTTATAAAAACATACGTGCATTCTACACGAATATATTAAAGTTTTGAAAAATGGTATATTACTTTATTATTTTCACCACTATGATTATTATCAATATTACTACTATTACTACACATTATTTCTGAATATGTTTGTCCACTTAATTATTATTACTATTAAAGCACAAGTGTTATTTTTTGTATTTTCATTTTTTTTCTTGACAAATGTAAAAGTATTATTATTACTTTTATTTCTATAAAGCTTTTTAAAGTATTACTAATACCATACTACTTACAAAATTTATAGCTAAAAAAAAAAACTTGTCGTGCATCCCTTTCCAACACATTTGAGACCAATAATCCAAGTCCGGATGTTTATCCCGTTTACATACAGTCTTATTGACTCTTACGTTCCATGTTCTTTCTCTAGTTACCTTGGACGACTAGCTAGATACAAGAAAAGGTGTGTGGCTATTTACTCGTACACATTCTAATCACCTTGCTCATTTCTCATGAGATACTTATCTCCTTCAGATTAATATTTCCGCGTATCTTAGTAGCCTAGCTTGTTGACTACATGTCAGTAATGCCGCTTTGCTTTCTGCAACGTTAATATGATTTTTATTTATATATTGGTATTTATTCATTTCCCGTATTGGAATAACAACTCACCTAGATTCCATATCGTATTTTCCATTCCAGGAAAAAATTTCACTTCATTAGGTATGTGTACGCATACACTATGAATGGCTCGATAAAGCCCTCGACCGGTATATCAAATCCGTACAAAAATAAAATTAGTAGCTTGAAACAATCTTCCTCACTACAATAGCCTAAATGACAATGTATGTCACGTTGAACTAAAAATCTGAGTCATCTTATAGCCTTCATATTATGGCCTAACATTGTAGCTTCTTAGAACCTATCTTTTTGTTATAATCAGAGTGCTCTAACCAGTTGATTTTGTTTTTATCTTGTGACAACACAATATCCTAACCTCATGACCACAATAACATCTTCGATATGAACTTAATATAGTTCAACGTATAGGTTTAACATTTTTTTTCCTTCTTCCATCCATAGGAGCACAATTAGATTCAAGAATATTAGTCATGCTCACATTTTTTTTCTTTTCTTCTTCTTCTTTTCTTTTCAGTATAACCCATATACACATCACGAACACGTACCCGTCTAATCAATGAAAATACTATATCCATGTTGCAACTAACTACCTTCAACTCTTTCCTTAATAAACACCAAGACTTCTTGTACCTCCTTTAACTAAATCTCTAAGTCCCTACTCATCATTTTATCCCTCGTAATATTAGTTGATAACTTCGATTCCTCTATTGACCAACTGTTCTCATTATTTTTCAAGATTTGTAAACAAGAATTTTAAACAATAACCTATATTAAATTTCGAGGACGAAATTTCCGTAATAAAGGGAGAATGTAACAATCCTGGTTTTGGGCTTATTTTTTTAAATGTTATCTACTTAGTATTTGATGTACAAAGAACTATTAGATTGAAGAAAAACTAGGAAAACAATGATATAATTTAGAACATGTTGCACTCAAAATCGCACTATTGGGCAAGCCCACATAATTACTAAACCCATTAAAATATTTACCTTACAACAGTTATTTTATTCATGAAACAAATACAAAACAATTCTACCTAATTTTCATATTAGGTAATCGTATCAAATTATATACATACTTGCATAATACATGTACAAATAACTCATGTTACTAGGTGTGTTTATTTGTTATATATGTATACATATAGTATTATTTTCAAGATTAAATAAATTTCCAAACAACTTATAAATACTCATGCAACATATTATTTTCAATAATCACTTAGTTATATAAAGATATCTATTAACTACGCTAATTTTATAAAAATCACAAGTGTAGAAGTACTATTTTATAGAAACTCCATAATATCTTGTTAAGATTCTCTAAAAACACAAGATGAATCAACCCTATAGCAAGTGACTTTCACCCTCTTGTCCTCTCTCCCACTCCAAATCATATACACACCCAAGAACACATATTATTTTCAACTCAAACTATTTGTAAAAGATTACACTCAAACATCATATTGGTTAACTCAAATCCCTGCATCAAATCTCCCCATATCTTCTAAAATCATGAAATCTCTCTAAATCTCAACAAAATCTTTATCTCTCTCTCTTCAGATTCTGCCAGCTAACAAAAGTCAGCTTTGAAGTTTAATATCTCACCCCAAACTCAACGAAATTACTCAATTCTTATTCTATAATACCCTTCAATGACCTCCTGAAAGATTCTCACTAGTCTCACTTAATTTCATCACGATTTCAACCACCAAATCGACCCAATGTTAATACTGCGCAAAAACTAAAACTGTTGTTATATCTTTGCTTGATCATCCTGTTTAAGGTATCAAACGAACAAAAAATTCGTTGATTCCTTTTCCCACTTCCAAGGATTTCAAAAATATTAATGTTTGTTGAATTCGATCTGCATTTGATCCCAAGAAACGACCTAAAGCCTGTCCAAAAGAGTCACAAGTTTTAGAAGCATCATTGGTGAGTTTGCACTCTTGTTGTTTTGTGAGTTCTAAAGCCTTTATGCTAATGAAACTCTTCTAAACTCATTCTAGGCTCAAAACCCTTCAGTCACAGCCATAACACGCCTTTCAACCTCTAAGATTGACTGGAATCAATCAGAGGAGAAGTCGTTAATCGATCACATGAAGTTTCATGCTCTTATGTGTAAGTTTCATCCTTGTTAGTTCTTAGTTCAATTCCCAACTATAATACATTTAACTCCAGCCGTGAATCCGATCCAGGAAACCCATGACCCTCTCTCGCATGTTGTTGTGATCGACCAAGAGGAAGACTTGAAGCACCCTTAAACAAGTTATCACACCTACACACCAACCTTATAGGTTTCATGCTGCTATGTGCGCTTTTGGTTTCTAATCATCCTTTATATTGCTTTCATAGAATGTAACCAGCCCCTTGTGACCATAATCTCGACATGCTTCACTTACAATTTGAGTCCTATAGCCAATCCCGTCAAGGTAACCGAAAAACCTTAAATTGTTTCCTATATTTCACATGTAAAACAAATAAATACTATTGGCATTTCACCTAAACTTTCTATGTTATGGTACCCATGTCTTTCCAAGCTCTTTGGACATTCTGAAGCTTTCTAATCATACTAAGTCTCAGCCCTAACTCAAGGTACACGAAGCCTAACTGAAAACATTCGTTACATCTATTATTGAGTTTTACACGTCATATAGGCACGAATGATATCCATAACAACCAAAACATTATAAACACTAAATATCCAGTAAACTAATCACTTTAATTTTTACATAATGGTACTTTGCTTGAAAACCCATTTTATGCAACATTAAAACTGTAAAACGAAAGTGAAAAATGCACTATTTTACTAGATATACTAAAAGTAAATTCTTACCATCAACTTAAATTATATACTAAAAGTAAATTCTTACAGTCAACTTAAAGTATATAATAGTTATTAACAAAAATAACTACCTCAATCCGACTTACGAATCAACCACACGGTAGAAACCGATAAGATACGTTAAAACTCATAACCATAGGAAACATTAATAAACTTGAGACCTTTGTTTTCCTAAGTTTATATCTACTATAAATATAAATAGAAATGTGTTTAAATGTCATTCAAGTATTTCTATAATAGTTATTCTAATTTTTACCGATTAGTATAACCGTACAAATACCGTAACCTAGTAAAAATAGTTAATGCCAAACCTAAAAGTCTAAAGATACTAAAGATTGTACTACTACAAGTTATGAATCTTATATAAAAGAAATTTAGGGGAAGGTTTAGATAAACATTTTCTAACTAATGTTCTTAAAACCGCATAATAAATAATTTAGGGTCAAAAGACGTTTCTAACACTTTTTACACAAACGCGGTATTTCATGTACATTACACTTAAAAGCAATATATAATGTTTTCCTACGTTTTTAAAATCATAAACTATATTTGAATTGCATGGTTACGCTTTAACGCGATATATTCCTAAACCGACAACTAGAAACGTATATTTCCGAGCTACGTATTTTCTATAAAAATATATAAACCCAAAATATATATTTTTACATTTTATAAACTTAGATAATTTAAAATTAGAATTACTAATTATGTTGATACCAAAAGCTGTATAAAAAGGGACTATTTTTACCAATATCTTAAAGAAAAACTCTAGGTAATAACTTAACTAGAAACCATACTCACATAGCCACTTAGTATAGATTAGTATAGTCTACAAAAACATTTTGTAAAACCGACCATTGACTATTATTTGACCAAACGTAATAACCGACACTAAAACGTAAAGTAGTAGTAGTAATATTATTATTATTATTATAAATATTATTATTATAATTATTAACTAATATATGTGAACTATACATTTAATTATATATAAATCTACCATGAACCTTAATTATAGTCTCTTAAGACAAAACTCAAACGTTTCTAATTAAGGAAACTTTGTTCCTTCACATATTACTAAACGGAACAATAATCCACAATAACCTAAATAAAAACATAACCTTAAAATACTTAGGTCACATGCACGTTTTCTATGACACATGTTACTTTTAGTGACACATTACATGAATTTAGGAATGTCCATGAGTTGGAACCGTTTCCCGAATGGCATACAAGATTCTTTAGCGTTTTTTTATTTTCACGCATACTGTAACACCCCGGCTAAAGCGGAATACGCCCGAGTGTGACTTACAGATTGCTCAAAACACATGTGACACTATTAAGTGACAATATTATCATTATTTTATTTAAACAACAAGTACACAATTTTGGAAGTAAGAGAAATACAAATAAATACACATTTAAGCAATTCGTTCATTTAAGTTGAATATCCTAAGTACTAATGTCTTCGTCATTTCAGTGTTCTCTAAATAAGGTACCTGTAGCATATATATAAAATAATGTCAACTAAATGAATAGTTGGTGAGTTTACACAAGTTTTGATATAAGTACATGAAAATCTACAATTCCATGAACAAGCGTAAATGAGCAAGTAAGGTCCTTTCCAATTGGGATTGTGCACCAACGTACTCGGATAATAGCGCAAGTAAGTGTCTTTTCCGTTGGTAATAACCAACGTACTCGGATCGGGGGTCCCTATTCCACTCATAACATTGAGGTCCTTAGTGTATAGGGGGGCATATGATCATACTTAATGAGGAAACCATAAGCACGTAATCTTTGAGCAAGTAAGCAAATAAACACAAAAGTCCATATAACAAATAGTAGTTTGTAAATAATGAATAACGAAATTTTAATGTTGATAGGATATATATGCTACCCCCAAAAGTAGTAAAAGAATAAAAAGGGGGTGTGAGAAACTCACCTTTGATATTGGAGACAACTTGAAATAAATAATCGAAAGCGAGTTAACAAACGAAGCAATTGAATCTCACGAAACTATAAATAATAACGAAGATACAAAAAATTAAGGACTAGTAACCGGAATTATAAAGTTAATTAACTTATGGTAAATGGGGACTTGGGGATTTTTAATGAGTTTATCAAAAATGAATAAAGTTTATATAAATCATTTGATGTTTATTAATTGAAAAATAATTTGTAGACAAATAATTATAACTTATTAATATAAGATTAAATAATAATATTAATAACAATTTATGATTAAACATTTGTTTCCAAGAAACATAATTAATTAATTAATTCTCATAAATAGTAGTTATGCTGAAATAAAATAAACAATAATTAATTTACTTAATTATTAATTCAAATATATGAAGTATGTTTTATCTATTGTAAAATATTTTAAATAAATTTTTTTTTATAAATAATCTTATTGAAAGAAAGTTTATAAGTTATGATGATCAACGAATCATAAGATTTAGATAAATATATATTCATGTTTGTTCTTGCAAAATAACTAGTCTTGATCCAAGATTTAGAAAAGTCAAAGTGTTCATCTTGGATATCCATGATCATAATGATTCTTAAAACCAAAATACAATATTTTTATGATAAAAGTAACATGATCATGAAAAAAAACTTATGAACAAGTATGAACATTCAAGATAAAATCAAAACAAAAGCTATAAAATGCTTGAAATGGTAACAACTTACTTGTTAGTGCTCTTAAACATAAGAATAGGATGGATTGAGGTGTGAAAATAATGAAGGATTTGTCCTCCTTTTATATTAAAAATATAGAGTTGTTATGTCTTAAGTAAATTATGAAAATCAATCATATTTAATATAATTAAAACACAAATTAAAAATTGTTTAATAGGGTATTCAAAAGGTTTAACTATTTTAATAAATTTTATTGAATTAAAACATTCATTAGTTTTTATTAGTTAAGTAACATATGAAAAGATGATGATAATAATAAAATTATTAATAATAATAATAATAAAATAAAAGTAGTAGTTGTAGTTAAATAATAATTATAGTAAATTGCATGGGACATGTACTTAAATATTTAATCTTGATTATGAAGGTTTTAAATGAGTATGTAATACTACAAAGGTGGTGAAATGTATAATTGCATAGAAATGATCACATAAAATACATTAATGAAAATTGAGATTAATTAATAATATTATAAAAATATATAAATTTAAAAAGAAACAAAGCCGAAAATTTAAAATGGGTCGAGTTTTCGGGTTTGAAAAGTAACGAATGTTTGATATAATCTCAACCCCAAACCCAAAACTCTGAATCCTCTGAAACTTATCCATTCAATTTAAAACTCTCACCATCTCCCATCCCAACCCATGAAATCTTGAAAAGAAACTTTGATCTAATTGTTGAAAACTTTGATTTGAGATCAGCAAACTCTGAATTGAGGGCACAAAACACAAAACTGGAAAACCAGCTACAAAATGCCCTAAAAAGAATTCAAACCCTAGATTTTGAAATTTAGAAGACCTCAGATAGACCAAAACAGGGAGAGAATGTCCTTGTGGCTGCTGATGAAAATTCTCTGAAGATGATCGGGATGATGTATGATGTTAGTGATGATGAGAAGATGAGTGTAGTTGTGGAGGAAAGATCAGTTGTGGAAAATGATGAAATTGATCAAGATATAAATGATGAGGAGATGATTGGGAATGACCCTGATCTTGACATCCTTTATGGAGAATATGATGAAATCGACTCTTTGATTGTTGAAGAAGTAAGGGTGGCAGTGGATGAAGAATTAGAATACTTGTTTGTGGAGATAGATGAGATGACACCAACAGTGGTGAAAGAGGTTGGACCATATATGCTTCATGATAAAATGAGGAGTATAGGAAAGAGAAAGGAAAGGCTATTACAAAATATGAGAGTAAACTCCAGCCACTTAAAAGGAAAACAAATAAATCAAATGATCATCTATTATTTGTTGATGACTCCTCTGAAAAAAGCCAAGAAGTTACATGATCAAATTCTGAACGAATTGTTTGAAAGGGAAATTCTAAACTTCTTGTTAGCTGAAAAAGATTTAGAACAAAGATTCATTATGGAACAAATTGAAGCGGAAAATAAATTAAGAGAAGATGAAGAGGAATTGGATCAAGAGGTCCTTAAGGGACTCTTGCAGATAAAACAAGCTGAGGATGCTGAGAATGCACTAGCTATTGTTGTTCACAAATTTCAAAATGAAAATCCTGAAGAAACAACACTAACTGAGGAACCTATTCCTGAAAATCTTGACAAACAGTTGGTAACAGATTATGATGCAAAAGGAATACGAGACGAAATGGCCAAGGAACCATCTGAAAAGGTGATTGCTGATTTGATTAAAGACATAAAAACCAATTAAAGAGAATTGTGCGTGGATATGTTGAAATATGTGAAAATGAGAAAGAAGATTTGGAAATCAATATACCTAAAGAACTCATGAAAGAGATAAGTAGTGAAAGCAAGAGTACCGATGGATAAGGAAAAATCAACTGAAAAACCTATCCATGTTGTACCACTGTAGACAATAAAACCAGAAGAGTATGAACAAGACAGGAATATGGAATCTAATGAACCACAAATTGGTGCATTGTAAGATATATCTAATTTAGAAGATGATGAGGAAGGAGAGGAGGTTAAAGATAAAAAGGATGAATCAGTTTTTTAAATATGTGAGAAAGAGAACGAGGTTTGTAAAGAAAAATATACCTGAAGAACTCATGAAAAAGAAGAAAGTAGTGAAAGAAAGGGTACAGATGGATAAGGAAAAAGAAAAGGAAAAATCAACTAAAGAACCTATCCATGTTGTACCACTACAGACAGTAAACCCAGAAAAGTACGAACAAGACAGGAATATGAAATCTAATGAACCTCAAATTGGTGCATTAGAGGATATATCTAATTTAGACGATGATAACGAAGGAGAAGAGGTTAAAGATAAAGAGGATGAACCAGTTTCACCTCAAATTAATTTATCTGATGTGCATATTGAAAATGTTGAAGCAGGGATGGAAGAGTTGAAGAGACAGGATCCAAGAGTTGTTATCTTGATGGGTCATGCTTTTATGTTTGAGGAAGTTAATGAATTGTCTGAGAAATATCTTGATTATCTTTTTGAGAAGAAGAGAAATGAGGTAAGGAAGGAAAGAGAGCATAGAAGAAAATTACTGAGATAATACCTATCTCACCTGAAACGAAGAAACTACTCTGAAAAACAGCTAAGCAAAATGAGTTTTGAAGACATGGAAGATCTATGGAAAGCTTTGAAATCAAAAGAAAAGGTAGAAGAAGAAAGAAAAGAAATGAACAAAGAGCCATTGATGAGCTGAAAAAGAAACCAATGTTCTAATGAAGTATGGAGAAAAGACTGGATTTTTTGTAGAACATGATTATGGTTTTGATATTGTTGAAGCAATGAGTAAAAGAGAATTAAAGATAAATTCAGAGTGTTGACCAAGAAAATTAAAGATGATGAGAGAATTGTTGTTGAACACTCAAGACAAATGAAAATGAAAGAGTTTAGGGAGAAAGAAGAAGAAGAAAGATACTTGCTGATAGAGCTAGAGCAAGAATTGCAGAAGAGAAGAAAGCTACTTTGTCCAAGGACAAAGAGCAGTTACTTGAAAGACTAATGGAGGAAAGAGGAGTATTGAGTGATTTGAACAAGCTAACTGCTATCAAAAGAAAGAATTATATGAGTTAGAGTTGGCTAAATACAAGGAAAAGTTGAAGAACTAATACAAAAATAAAGAACTAGTTGCAACTCCCTTCTTGGTAATAGAAGTAAAGAAAGAGCCAGCTGAAACTGAAAGGAAAGATAAGCGAAAGCCATGAGAAGACAGTGAAAAGATTCAAATATTATAGCAAGTAATGCTAAAGAAGGGAATGCTATCAGGGGTATTTGATAATTTGGGGTAGTCACAGTTGAAAGATTTATTTGATGAAGTAGAAGATTAACAAAAGAGGATTATGTCATTACAATCAAGTCCCAAGAGGCATGCTACTAAAAGACCAAGATCACCCTCAAATGAACAAATGAACAAGGAGACTATAGAAATGATAAAAACTTTGTCTAAAGAACGTGTTCACTATCTGTCCATGATTATGATGATCAAGGAGAAAATCATACAACTTTTTGAATCAAGAGGACATGTAAGAAGGCCCCAACATCAAAGACAGTATTCGTGAAAGGTTTCTACATCTAGAGCTCCCATCCCTACCACTAGGTCCAGCTTTCAAAGAGTACATAGACCACCAACAAATATGGATCTACCAATGAGTCTGTACTATGATTCTAGGACCAAGATACTGAAGGTGATAACGAAAAGTGGTATACTAAAAATGATTATCTTCGGGGATGATTTTAAGGAGTTCAACATAGAGCAGCTAGGAGAGCTAGCATATCTAAAACTTTTTGATTATAAGCAAAGAGATAGATTTGCTGGACAACAAAGGAATGATATGTCAAAGTACATAAAAAAACCAAGCAAGGACATGATTTCCTTTGTTGTACACGAAAAGAAAACTCGAATATAGTGAAGCAGAAAAGACTAAAAGGCAGGATTGAGTGACATATGAATGACAAAACTATCATCTGGAAAGTCCAAGAAAGTCACTAATTGTCACACCCAGACTAGGTAGTTGCGGAAGCGTAATTCGGGAATGTAACAGATAATTCTGGTATCCACCACATTGTTTATAAAGAAATGTAACAAACTAATTTACATCATATTACATTGGTAGGTACTAAGTTTACAAACTAGATGGAAATCACATAACCAGTTCTCGGTTTCTTATTCCTTAATATGTACTTGTATCTATTCACAGCGATTCACTTCCCTTCTAGCACCAAGAACATAAGCAAATTATTCCAACTTGGGCTACCCTGAAAAGCACGTTAAAATAGGTCAACTACGTCTAGTGGTTTCAAGTTTCATGAGTACGAACGAAAATCAGTATACGAGTTTGAAAAGTTTACAATATGTATGTATGTATGTATGAATGTATGTATGTAGGTACGTATGTATGTAGGTACGTATGTATGTAGGTACGTATGTATGTATGTACGTATGTATGTATGTATGTATGTATGTATGTATGTATGTATGTATGTGTATGATGTTTTTATACTAAGCCATAAGTGAAACCGAAACGAGCTAAAACACATGGCCACCCCTACCCATGCACTCCCGTTGGCACTTAACAGCCACTTTGCCCCAAAGTATGTACTATGTCTAACACCACATAGCAGAATGTAATAAGATTAAATGACAATGTGCAACTGGGTTAACATGTTCCGGCATACCCCTCCTGCCCTGTCAGTTGGGTTTGTCAACCTGATTGTACTATCCACACGTCAGCGGCACGAAGTTAATCACTTGTGTTTGTGGGGACTTTCAAGTCTTAGTACTTAGATAATTCACATCATCACACGTTTTCAAGTATATAAGAATATGTAAACATGCTTTCCACCCTAAAAGTTCGTAAAACAGTTTAGAAAGTGGGGTCGTGAAACTCACCTTAAAGTAGTTCAAGCTGGTAGTACGTATCAGTAACTAGAGTGTCTCTATTATAGCTTGAATCCTATAACCGGTATAGTACCGTTAATACTAGTACAATGTTTAAACTAAATTGGGATGTATAACTAGTCTGGGAATAGCGGTTAGGCCCAGAATATGACCATAGTATTAGATTATGACGTTGTACATTATGAAATGTTCAAAACCATATTTGACACAGTTTCGCTGTTTTCCGAGCCTAGCCAAGTTGATCGTTTATGCGTTACGGAAATAGGTAAGATCACATAAAATTGAGTAAACGTACTGATTGATAAAATGATTTGATTTATGAAAGAATTTTAAGGTTTCGGTATTTGGATTGATCGCGTTTCCGTTTTCTTACGGATTTAATTATACAAAACATGTACAATCCACACGAATTGTCCGGAAATTTCGTAAAAAGTTAGTTTTTATCAAATTCATCCAAAAATACGATATCTGACACCTTTTGACGTTTTGATATACCAGCCAGTTCGTTAAACACAAAACTGCCGGTTTCGTGAAAACAAATATAATTTAAATCTTCAAATATTCATAACTATTTATGCAATTCTATATAAATTATGAGAAATTTTGTAAAAATAAAATAAAACCTGTAGAACTTTAAAATTTTATTTTCAGAATTTTTATTCTTAATTATCTAATTATAAAAATTCTTTTAATGTGTTATAATTAACCGATAAATATCCCGTTTATACCAAAAGATTCTCGAAAAATCTGATAATTTTTCCAAGTGGTCACAATACCATGAAAAAGCTCTTGCAAAATCTCCAGAATTTAACTCTTTGGCCAAAATGCCTTTTTGCGCATTTTTCGACTGTTAAAACTCGATTAAAACACAATTGCAAAACAATACACAGACATCTCTAAATGTCCCAAAATTTAACGACTCTACAGCCCCTAAACGAGTAATACGGTAATACCTTATCGGTTTTCGGTAGTTTGATGGTTTTAACGACTCTACAGGTATTGGGTCACAAACTCAGTGTATCTACATATAATATAACATCAAATCAAGCATAAATCATCCATAGAACAACCTTGTTATTTAGGGTTTCGGTTTTGGTTTCAAACCAAACTTTCGAATCGTAAAAACGTCATATTCATGTTCTAATCCGCGTTTTTGTTCAAAAATTTGTATGTTTCTTTTTGTATACATTTTTAACATAAAAATATTATTTTAAGTGATTTTTAGGGTTTTTGGATGGTTAAACATGTTTAATACTAATCAAAACATGTTTATAGGATTATAACTTGATTAAAACATCATTAAAAGTTCATAAAAATTAAGATTTACCTTGATGTTTTTGCAGTATTATGAAGAAAAATACGTGGCCAGAATTTGGTATGAGTTTGAGTGCGGAAGAACATGAGAAAAATCAAGAAACAATATAATATATATTGGGGGGGCTTCAATATTGGCGGCCGCAAGTCTTGGGTTCCATTTGGGCCTCCTAACTAGTCCAACTTGTCTGGGTTTTCGTGTCCCGTTTAAATCTCGGTCCAAAATCTAGTTCGGGTTCGGTTTTTCGCGTGAAAATTAATTCGGGTGAGAGAAATAGCGCAAAAACGGTCGTTTTTCGACCCATTTTTGTAAAATAAGAAAAAACGTACTGACTTGTTGTAAATATCCAAAAAATTTTCACAGATTGCTTAGAACATGTCATATAAGTGTTTTATAAATCTTTTTAGGCTTGACGGATGCAACAATGCTCGTTCTGATGTTAACGATTGTGTTTAAACTCATAGCGTATCGATGAACGAAAATTTTTTTGTTTAAATGGTTTTAAGCATACTGGGGCCTAAATATCAATATGTTAACCTCTATAATATATATAACTCATATATGACCCCTAAGTATATATACGGGTCATAACCAGTGCCGGTCATTTGCTCGTTTAATCGCTACGGGTTAAACGATTTATCACTTATTCGCTACGTAGTGAATAAATTATACCTCGTTTTGTCACGAATGTCACACTAATCCCTATGCAAATGTGAAAGAGTGTATTAGTATGAGGAGACAAATGAGCAGTCCCAAAACAGAGGTAAAAAGAAATGGAAAAATCTTTGAGATTCACTTTGAAAAGAAGACTAACAGTTCATCTTGAGAAACTATGAGGGGCTTGCTTTGGGAATAATCAAAGAGCACACTGATCTAGAATATCTCCATGTGGAGGATCTATATGATATCATGAGAAGGAACCTTCCCACTGAACATCCATTCCATGTGGAGATGTCAACCTTTCAACAAAAAGCTGATGCTGTAAGAATGGAAAGAAGAACTAAATATAGAAGAAGCTCAAGGAGCTAATTAATTTTGATTATGTATTTGATTTGTAATGTCCTAGAGACAGAAATTTGAATATGTAAACTTTTTTTTAAGTAATGTAATTTACGCTTTTAAAAATTTGATGTGTATTTTATACAATTGTATGTAATCTACCAGTGTTTTAGTGCATCTGAGTTTGTTCCAATCTAAGGGGAAATTGTTGGGATAAAAAATGATCATGGAAGATTCGAAACTTTTCAACCTCCTCCAAAAATATGCAAAGTATGGAATACGAGCAAACTAGGCACTTCAAAAGAAATGTTATTCAAGAAAGGTATCTTACATCAAGCAATGTTATCTTCTGGAATTCTTTTAAGTGTTTAGTTCGAGCAAACTACAATTCATCAAGCAAGGTTGTTCTTCAATCGAGCAACGTTTTCTACAAAGCAAACTCTTGACTTAACCAAGCTTAAACTAAGTAATTTGGCGGGTCAAACAAGGTTTCAATAATGGTGATATCAAGCACACTTGTAGAAGGTTAATGAAATTATACTAAGGACTTCTACGAGCAAGTTTCAACCTCTAGCAAGCTACAGTACACCCATCACAATCAGTTTGCTAGAATAAGTAATTAACAGAGGTTGAAGAGATCAAGGAAAACAAGTTTTCTCGTAGGATATTATCAACAAAGTTTGATATTATAAGGAAAATATTCTAAGTAAAGTTTGCTCGAAGAACTGTTCCAACACACTTATGGATTACAAGGTTTGCTCGACTAAGACAGAGGCTTACTTGAAGACCTGTTTACACTTGTAATAATTTTGAATATGTTTGAATATGTTTTTCTAATTATTAGGGTTTCTAGAAGGTGTCAGGTGTGCATATTTAAGGAAAGTCTAGGTCACATTTATGAAAACGATGATTGATGGCTAATTAGACTTTCTTAGCATACAAAATATATTTGTACAGAAAGTAACCTCACCTGACATTCCACATAGAAACCCTAAAGTTATTCCTTGGTATTATTAATTAATACCAATGGAAATCTTTTGAGTGTCCTGCGTGTTTGTCATCTTATGTTATTTGAGCAACATCTTGATTACTATTGATTCCACATTTAGTATTCATTGAATTTTTACACTAGCATATTTGTAACCGTCATGTCAACATTAAGTTGTTGGTTACGAGGTTGATAGTGATAAAATCGATCCTGACACAAACCCAAACCAATGAACCTTATATCCCTGAACGAATATCCTCTAACAATACTAGTGAACCTTATATCCTAGAATTCCTTGAAGCCCACCAAATAAACCAACCTGATTCCCCCATCCAATCCCAATCATATACCCAAGACAATGCCCAACTAGACTATTCTTCATCTTCATCAACCCCAAACCCAAGTCAAACTCCTCTTGTCCAAACCCAAAACCCTTTACCACATCTAAGCTCACCCATTATTTAAAGCCCAATCCATCAAACAAAATCCCAAACTTCTTAAAACATTGAAGTAGAACCTTTTAACTTTGATCTACCACCAAATAAACCAACCTGTAAATTGAGAACTCTCACCTGAGGGAAAAGAACTCTGAATTGGAAAAATTGTTCAAGTATGACCCACAGGAAATTCAAACCTTGAAGTCTGAGGCTGAGAAGACCTCAGATGCACCAAAACACGGGGAGAATGTTCCTGTTGCTGAGAACTCTTTAAACATATTTGGTTTAATGTATGATGATAGTGAAGAGAATGAGGAGGAAGGAGAGGAGAGGGAAAATGAAATTGTGGTTAACGAAGTTGTGGAGGAAGAGAGAGAGTCTGATTAGATTATCATTCATGAGTATATTGAGGAGAATGTAGTTAAAGAGTTTATGGAAGATGTGAAGATGAATCAAGGAGCTGATGATGACGCAATGATTGAAAATGATCCAGACCTTCATATTCTGTATGGAGATTTTAAAGATATGGATTCCTTAATTGTGGCTGAGAAAGAGGTAGTGGATGAAGAATTGGAAGATTTATACAGAGAAATTGATGACATGCCACCTCTTATAATGAATGTGGTTGGTCCATCAAAACCAGTGGAAGAAGATGAAGAAAGGAGAAAGTTGAAAGGAAAGGAAGTGACCGAAGATGAAAGCCAGCTGCAGCCTCTGAAAAAAAAAACACTGGATCTAATGACCACCTCCTTGATAAAGATGAGCCTGCATCAAAGGTAAAACTATCACAAGACTAATTGGTAAAAGAAATGTTTGACAGGGATTTCTTGAAATACATGCTATCTGAGAAAGAGATTGATGAACAAAGAATCATGTTAAAACAAATTGAAATTCAAAGGCAGTTGAGGATAGATGAAGAAGAGCTTGATCAAGAGGTTCTTAAAGGACTCCTAAAGCTGAAACAAAATAAAGAAGCTGAAAAGTCTCTTGCCATGGTTATACAGAAATTTCAGACTAAAAAGGAAAATGTGATTGAAGAGAATATTGAGACTACACCAAATACTGAACCATTAAGGGAAGACAATGTGAATAAACAGTTGGTTGTGGATTTAAATGGAAAAACAAATTCCAAGATGAGCTTGTAAAGAATGTATCTCAGAAAGAGGTTTCAGGATTATTGGAAAGAATACAAAGTGCTAAAAGAGAATGGCCAGTTGAATTGGTCAAATATTGTGACACTCGTCAATTTCAGGTTAACTCCGTTAATCCGAACTCCGTTAATTCAAATTTAAGATCACACGAACTGTAACGCATATCTCATTACATATAAATTAGGTTTTTAAATGACGCATGACAATCACTACACAAGTAGTCTTTCGGAATTGCACCGAAACACACACGAGTCGACTCAAACCGTTGGTGAACAAACGACAAATATCAAAACAATAATTACTTGATAATTATGTGGTAAGTCTATGTGTTACTTGATATTTATATGTAAGACATTAATTCAAGAAGCAAAATCTATTTTATGCTAGAAAAGTAATAATTAAAGTAGAGGGGCCTTTGTGTAATGTTATTATTATTAAATAATAATAAAAACCCTAACCTCCTCCCTCCCTCCCCAAACCCGATCGGCCCATCCCTCACACCCTCTTGCGACGACAGCCACCACCACCACCATATCACTTCCGTTTTGACCTCGTTTTTCATAATCGGAGCATCCCGCACTTGTTTCTAGGCATCCCCCACCTTTCTCTTGGTTGTTTCTGCGTTTTTAAGGTATAAACATAAACCCTAATTTTCGAATATCATGAGTTAAGTGTTCATATGCTTTGTTTTGATTAGATGATGCTTGATTATGCTTCGGTTATTGATTTAAATGATCATGTGTGATTTTGAACGGTGAAATATTGTTAGATCATTGATTGCTCGTAAAACCTAGAGGGTTTACTACTGATTTCTATGAATAATTATGTTTATTGCATGTTTGGGGATATGTCGTATGCTTAGGATGCATGCTAGACGATTGTGTGTGCTTGCTGATTTTTGACAGCAGAGATAGTTAAATTGAACGAGGTGTAACTTGTTGAATATTAAACCAAACTAGACTATTTATGAGTCTAAAAGGTAGTACTCTGAGTCTAGTTTTCAGAAAACCCAACCACGCCTGATTTGGAGGTGTTTTGGTTGCTCAAACGATCTAAATGTGATCAAAGGTCAAAACTGGTACTGGACAGATTGTTAAGTTTATGTTTAGACGACTGTAACTGAATGTTAATGTGGTAATTGGTCGAAATAATTAACATTACAGTGTACTAGGTTGAGTCTAGTTTCTATAAAGTCCAAGTTTGTAATTTTTGGACGTGTAAAAGTTAACTTTTATTATTTTACAAAACTGAAGTGCAAGTCTGAATTGTGAGGTCTGCTGTTAGGCTGTTTTGTAATTATCATATCTCATAAACTACAAAACCAAATGAGTTGGTTCCACTTCTGGAAGTTAACATGTTGAGTTAAGAACCTAACCCAATTGGTCTTGCATTAATTGAATTTACCATTTAACGGGAATAACAAATATCATTCTGTTGCGCATGATTTTGACTGCTGTGAGTTTACTGTAATGTTTTGGTCTTTGTGAGAAAACTATGTGGAATAAAAAATACAATAAAAATTGTTCTGAAACCAAACTCATGTGTGCTTTTGTGACGATTTTTGGTGAATTAACTGATATGTTATGATCTGTTGAATAGAGTAATCTTTCAAGTAGAAATCTGTCTTGATAAAACTAACTGCTGAACTATGTAAAAATACATGAAACGTGCTTGTTGTTAGATAATTGCTATGTTTTTGACTAAATTGCCCTTGTGGGGAATAATTGCTAGTAATGTACAATATTAATACTTGACACGTAAGTAGTTGTTCACACATGTAACGTATCACCAATGTGTTTGTCGAGTCACACAAAATTCACAAACGAAACACGAAACGTATCTCATGCATAGGTATTATGTGCCGAGTCTAGAGACTCAATAATAGTTCCAACACTTAGAAAATCTCATTCTTGTTTTAGAACGCTAGTGAGGATTTTCTGTGATGCACATATCTCGGTTGACTTGTTTTTGAATTCTTCGCAAACTGTGAGTTTCACGTTCCCCTTTTACTCTTTTAAACGCTTTTACTTGGGGGAGAATACATACTCCAAAACGCTTTAGATTTTGTTATTAATTATATATCACTTGTAAGGCTAAGTGGCAAACGAACCAACTAAAGTCCTTCATAACATCGAACCGTTTAGTATTTGTATAATAGCGAGTCACTGTTGAGTAGTACTACTGGGTTTGACAAACCCCACCCAACGCTAAACTCGACTGGAGGTCGAGTGGGTGTAATCTTGGCTAAAACATTTTCCATAGTCGTGGTAGACATGGTGGCAAGGCAATTGATAAACTGTCAGCTTTGGTGTCAAACACTTAGTAATTCTTTTTTTATAGGCTAGCTACCTATCGATATATAATTGACATAACATTATCTGGTAACGCAAATGCAAACGCAAACGCAAAACGTAAACGCAAACGCAAACGCAAACACAAAACGTAAACGCAAACGCAAACGCTTTATTTATATAAACTTGTGAACTCACCAACCCTGTGTTGACACTTTTAGTATGTTATTCTCAGGTAGCCGAGGCGGGCGCGCGGTTTAGGACATGCATTCGCTAAACATCATTGTTTTAAAAACTGATTTTAATTTCTGTCTTGACAACTTGTGTTTTTACGTCGTCCTGTGTGGCGCCACTGTTTTGGTTTACGATTTACGCTTCCGCATTTTTACTTAAGACTTGATGTCTTGGTTGTTTGAAAACTTTATTTTTGGTGTTTGATTATAACTAATGATTCCGATCCTGTTAGTTCACACTCTCTGACGGAAAAACTCCGTTAGTGGATTTTGAGGGTGTGACAGATTGGTATCAGAGCCATTGGTTATAGCGAACTAGAATTTGCATGCATACTAGACTGTAACCGCAACGACCCATTAGTTATGATCTTACGCACTGGATATAAGTATATAGATATGATATATAGTTAGTTACTCATTTTCTTTATCTCTTAACCTCATTCACTCGTACGCGCGTAACCCGTACACGACATATCCTGTTAGGATGTCAACGCCATTGTCATCATCATCCGACCCGATGTCTCACGCCCCTGGAAAGGAACCGCATCTTCCCAACTCATCACCACCATGAGTAGTCCCGGCACTAGCAGCCCCCGCACCGAAGAGACATCGCCCATCTGGAGATGTGTACGAGGACAACGGTAAATGGAGTTGGTACCCGAGTCTAGTCGAGCGGATCGTTTACTGTGTGCAAGTTCCACCGCTACCTCTCCCAGGTTGTCCTACATTTTTCAAAACGCTACCACCCCTGACACTCCCGATGAACCGCGCTTTCGCAGCCCTCGTTTCTTATTTAGAGCATGAGGTTGACATTATGCACTCGACTAGAGCTAACGTGAGAGAATTGAAAGAGAATGGAATCGATGTCAGGATGCTCATGTTCAGCAAATGGAGATAATGAACAAAATGCAAGTAGAGATGATAGATTTGTGTTGCCAAATTTTTAGTGCAAGAGCCCTTGCAGCGACAGCTCTAGCTCGCTGCGACACACTAGGGGCGCAGATTGCCCCGGATGCAGAAGAACCTGAGGAAGAACCCGAGGAAGATACTGATGATAATGCACACTCGGACGTGTTCTAAGGCGACGACATCTCAGGATGATAACACCTAGATGTCTGGAAGAAACGCTGGTCATGGTCGCGGTAACATTAACCTAACCGTAGCAGAACACCAAACCCTACTGAATGACCATGCGGCGGCAGTTCTAGCTGCGCACGTTCAGAATCAAGCCAGAGGTCAAGCCGGAGTCTGTACTTTCAAGAACTACCTAGACTGCAAGCCTAATTCATTTGACGGAATTGAGGGAGCCATAGGTTTCCTGCGTTGGGCCGAGAAGGCAGAGTCAACTTTCGAGATGTGTAACAGTCCACCAGCCAGCAGAGTCAAGTTTGCTGCTTGAACATTGCAAGATTCCGCCCTAACCTGGTGGAACTCTAATGTGCAAATTCTTGGGTTGGAATTGGCAAATGCTATTAACTGGGAAGAGTTCAAGAACATGATGCGGGAAGAGTATTGTCCTAGAGAGGAAATCGCGAAGTTGGAGTCGGAATTTTGGGCGCTAAAAATGGTGTGTTCCGAGATTGAAGCCTACACCACCCGTTCCCACGAGTTAGCAGTGATGTGTCCGCGGATGGTATATCCGCCAAGTAAGAGAATCGAGATGTATATCGATGGTTTGGTACCCCAGATTTAGGGTATGGTGACGTCTTCCACACCGGCTACGATTCAGCAAGCGATCCGAATAGCCCACAAACTGACGGACCAAGCAGTGGCACAAGGTTCGTTACAACCTCGAGGTTCCACCTCCAAAACCCGTGAACAAGCAATGATAACAACAACAACCACAATGGTAATGGAAAGAGGAAATTTGACAACACCAGGTCCTCATCATCGAACCCCCCACAGCAACAACACCACCGTAATCCCGAACTCGCTCGGAGCTTCAATAATCAGGGTTCCAACAATAACAATAACGGTGTCGGGCAGGGTTCGAGTGGCTATGCTGGGAAGTGCCCGAAATGCAACAAGTGCAACTATCACCATGCTGGCTCATGCGACCGTATCAAGTGTCTGAGATGCGGAAAAATGGGTCATCAGGCCAAAGACTGTAGGGGACACCTAGCGACAAAGGGTGCTCCTAAACAGCCTACGGCGACTGAAGGGTGCTTCGAGTGTGGTCAAGAGGGTCATTTCAGGAAGGATTGGCCCAAACTAAAGCAGAATGAGAACAATGGAGGCAGCAACAGTGGCGGAAGCAGTGGTAAAGGTAGAGCTTTCGTCATTAGGTCGAGCCAGGCCCGCAACGATCCGAATGTGGTTACCGGTAAGTTTCCTGTGAACGACTGTTTTGCTTCTGTTTTGTTTGACACTGAAGATGATAGTAGTTTTGTATCGAAAGCCTTTTGTAAACTTTTAGACTTAACTCCAACTCCGTTAGACGCTAAGTTTTCTGTTGAATTAGCTGACGGTAAGTCTATAGAAACAACTCATGTACTAACGGGATGTAAGATGAAACTGTCGGGTCATACTTTTGATATCGACCTCATACCTTTTACACTGGGTAGTTTCGATGTCGTTGTCGGCATGGACTGGCTATCCGAGAACCGAGCGGAGATTATATGTCACGACAAGATAGTCCACATTACTACCCCTTCCGGCGAAATCATTTCGATACATGGCGAGAAGAGCGGCATGACTACAAGTGTTATCACCCTCATGAAGGCGCAGAAATATTTACGAAATGGTCATCCAGCAATTTTAGCCCATATTGTCGAGAAACCCACGGAGGAGAAGCGAATCGAAGACATACCAATTGTGCAAGATTTTCCGGAAGTCTTCCCGGAGGATTTGCCTGGACTCCCACCTATTCGACAAGTCGAGTTCCAAATCGAATTGACCCCCGGTGCAGCACCCATAGCACGAGCCCCATATCGGCTCGCACCGGCAAAGCTTCAGGAGTTGTCCACTCAATTGCAAGATTTGTTGGATAAAGGTTTTATCCGGCCTAGCTCATCACCATGGGGAGCCCCTGTCTTATATGTTCGAAAGAAGGACGGGACTTTCCGCATGTACATCGACTACCGAAAGCTGAACAAGGTGACGATCAAGAACCGTTATCCCCTACCCCGAATTGATGATCTGTTCGACCAGCTTCAAGGATCGAGTTACTACTCGAAGATCGATTTGAGATCTGGTTACCATCAATTAAGAGTGCGCAAAGAAGACATTTCAAAGACGGCATTCAGAACTCGGTACTGTCACTATGAGTTTTCGGTTACACCTTTTGGCTTAACCAACGCACCGGCCGTATTTATGGATCTCATGAACAGAGTATACAAGGCGTACCTCGACAAGTTTGTGATTGTTTTCATTGATGATATCCTCGTCTACTCCAAGAACAAGACCGACCATGAAGAACACCTGAGGTTAATCCTGGAATTGCTAAAGAAGGAACAACTGTACGCTAAACTCTCGAAATGCGAATTTTGGCTTCGCGAGGTTCACTTCTTAGGACATGTGATCAATGAGAATGGTATCCATGTCGATCCCGGCAAGGTAGAGGCCATCAAAAACTGGGAAGCACCTAAGACTCCGACTGAGGTGCGACAATTCCTAGGACTGGCTGGCTACTACTGACGTTTCATCGAAGGATTTTCAAAGATTGCTCAAGCCGTCACCGCATTGACACACAAAGGTACTAAGTACAATTGGGGTGACGCGCAAGAATCTGCTTCCAACTACTGAAAACCAAACTCTGTAGCGCCCCAATCCTAGCCCTCCCCGAGGGAACAGAAAACTTTTAAGTGCACTGTGATGCATCGATACAGGGTCTCGGTTGCGTGTTGATGCAACTCGAGAAAGTTATAGCCTATGCCTCTCGACAGCTACGGATTCAAGAGAAAAACTACACGACCCATGACTTGGAACTCGGAGCTGTGGTGTTTGCTCTTAAGATATGGAGGCATTACTTGTACGGTACCAAGTTTACCATTTACACCGACCACAAGAGTCTCCAACATATCTACGATCAGAAGGAGCTGAACATGCGACAGTGTCGTTGGGTCGAGCTGCTTAAGGATTATGATTGTGCCATCAAGTACCACCCTGGCAAGGCCAATGTAGTGGCCGATGCTCTCAGCAGAAAAGAAACCGATAAACCTAGACGAGTGCGAGCATTACAACTCACGATTCACGCAAACATACCTGATCAGATTCGCGATGCGCAACTCGAAGCCTTGAAAGACGACAATCTCCCATCAGAACTTATGCGGGGCATGAACAAACAACTTGAAACCAAATCGTACGGAGTCCGATATTTCGAAAACCGGATTTGGGTCTCTCGATACGGAGAGTTGAGAACCCTAGTAATGGACGAAGCACACAAGTACCGATATTCCATCCACCCTGGCTCAGATAAAATGTATCATGACCTAAAGGCACTTTACTGGTGGCTAAACATGAAAGCCGACATTGCTACCTACGTGAGCAAATGCTTGACTTGTGCAAGAGTCAAAGTGGAATATCAGAAACCATCTAGTCTGCTACAGCAACCGGAACTTCCAACGTGGAAATGGGAACACATTTCCATGGATTTCATCACGGGATTACCCCAAACACCGACGGGATGCGATACCATCTGGGTGATCGTTGACCGGTTGACTAAGTCTGCGCATTTCTTAGCAATCAAAGAATCGGACAAAATGGAAAGACTGACTCGCATCTATATGAAAGAAGTAGTGTCTAGACACGGAGTGCCTGTCTCAATCATATCTGATCGAGATTTCCGTTTCACTTCGCACTTTTGGAAGTCACTACAGAGCGCACTAGGCACCCTCCTTGATATGAGCACAACATACCATCCCCAAACGGATGGGAAAAGTGAACGCACCATTCAGACTTTAGAAGACATGTTGCGTGAATGCGTGTTGGATTTCGGAAAAGTTGGGAACCTCACTTGCCTTTGGTAGAGTTTTGGTATAATAACAGCTACCACGCAAGCATTAAAGCAGCGCCGTTTGAAGCGGTGTATGGAAGAAAGTGTCGATCACCTCTCTGCTGGGCAGAGGTGGGTGATAGCCAAATCACTGGTCCAGAATTAGTACTTGAAACCTCTGAAAAGATTGTCCAAATCCGAAACCGCATGGCAGCAGCACGAGATCGCCAAAAGAGTTACGCCGAAAAGCGCCGAAAACCTCTGGAATTCCAAGTGAACGACCAAATGTTACTCAAAGTCTTACCTTGGAAAGGTGTAGTTCGCTTCGGAAAGCGAAACAAACTCAATCCACGATACGTTGGCCCTTACCGGATAACTGAGCGCATTGGTCCGATAGCGTACCGACTGGATTTACCAACGGAACTCAGTAGCGTACACAATGTTTTCCATGTATCCAACTTGAAGAAATGCCTTTATGACGAAACCCAAGCAGTTCCTTTGGGCGAGTTTCAAGTTGATGAACAGCTACGATTCATCGAAGAACCAGTCGAAGTTTTGGATTGGGAAACCAGAACACTCAAACACAGCAAAATTCCAATCGTTAAAGTTCGTTGGAACTCGAGACGTGGATCAGAGTTCACGCGGGAACGCGAGGATCAAATGATGAAAAAGTATCCTCACCTTTTTGAAGTGCTAACCAAACTTCGAAAACCGCGACAGCCGGCAAACCGGCAGAATACACCAGAGGTATGGATTAAATTTCGGGACGAAATTTCTTTCTACTAGGGGATGATATGACAAACTGAAAATGTTTTCCTTTTTCAGACACCCATCGCGACTTGACTCAAATTTTCGGGAAGAAAATTCTTTCAACATGGGAATGATGTGACACTCGTCAATTTCATGTTCACTCCGTTAATCCGAACTCTGTTAATTCAAACTTAAGATCACACGAACTGTAACGCATATCTCATTACATTTAAATTAGGTTTTTAAATGATGCATGACAATCACTACACAAGTCGTCTTTCGGAATTGCACCGAAACACACACAAGTCGACTCAAACCGTTGGTGAACAAACGACAAATATCAAAACAAAAATTACTTGATAATTATGTGCTAAGTCTATGTGTTACTTGATATTTATATGTAAGACATTAATTCAAGAAGCAAAAGTCTATTTTATGCTAGAAAAGTAATAACTAAAAGTAGAGGGGCCTTTGTGTAATGTTATTATTAAATAATAATAAAAACCCTAACCTCCTCCCTCCCTCCCCAAACCCGATCAGCACCTCCCGCACACCCTCTTGCGACGACAGCCACCACCACCACCATATCACTTCCGTTTTGACCTCGTTTTTCATAATCGGAGCATCCCGCACTTGTTTTTGGGCATCCCCCACATTTCTCTTGGGTGTTTTTGCGTTTTTAAGGTATAAACATAAACCCTAATTGTCGAATATCATGTGTTAAGTGAACATATGCTTTGTTTTGATTAGATGATGCTTGATTATGCTTCGGTTATTGATTTAAATGATCATGTGTGATTTTGAACGGTGAAATATTGTTACATCATTTATTGTTCATAAACCCTAGAGGGTTTACTACTTATTTCTATGGATAATTATGTTTATTGCATGTTTGGGGATATGTCGTATGCTTAGGATGCATGCTAGATGATTGTGTGTGCTTGCTGATTTTTGACAGCAGAGATAGTTAAACTTGAACGAGGTGTAACTTGTTGAATATAATACCAAACAAAAATATTTATAATTCTAAAAGGTATTACTCTGAGTCTAGTTTTCATAAAACCCAACCACGCCTGATTTGGAGGTGTTTTGGTTGCTCAAACGATCTAAATGTGATCAAAGGTCAAAACTGGTACTGGACAGATTGTTAAGTTTATGTTTAGACGACTGTAACTGAATGTTAATGTGGTAATTGGTAGAAATAATTAACATTACAGTGTACTAGGTTGAGTTTAGTTTCTATAAAGTCCAACTTTGTAATTTTTGGACGTGTAAAAGTTAACTTTTATTATTTTACAAAACTGAAGTGCAAGTCTGAATTGTGAGGTCTGCTGTTAGGCTGTTTTGTAATTATCATATCTCATAAACTACAAGACCAAATGAGTTGGTTCCACTTCTGGAAGTTAACATGTTGAGTTAAGAACCTAACCCAATTAGTCTTGCATTAATTGAATTTACCATTTAACGGGAATAACAAATATCATTCTGTTGCGCATGATTTTGACTGCTGTGAGTTTACTGTAATGTTTTGGTCTTTGTGAGAAAACTATGTGGAATAAAAAATACAATAAAAATTGTTCTGGAAACCTAACTCATGTGTGCTTTTGTGACGATTTTTGGTGAATTAACTGATATGTTATGATCTGTTGAATAGAGTAATCTTTCAAGTAGAAATCTGTCTTGATAAAACTAACTGCTGAACTATGTAAAAATACATGAAACGTGCTTGTTGTTAGATAATTGCTATGTTTTTGACTAAATTGCTATTGTGGGGAATAATTGCTAGTAATGTACAATATTAATACTTGACACGTAAGTAGTTGTTCACACATGTAACGTATCACCAATGTGTTTGTCGAGTCACACAAAATTCACAAACGAAACACGAAACGTATCTCATGCATAGGTATTATGTGCCGAGTCTAGAGACTCAATAATAGTTCCAACACTTAGAAAATCTCATTCTTGTTTTAGAACGCTAGTGAGGATCTTCTGTGACGCACATATCTCGGTTGACTTGTTTTTGAATTCTTCGCAAACTGTGAGCTTCACGTTCCCCTTTTACTCTTTTAAACGCTTTTACTTGGGGGAGAATACATACTCCAAAACGCTTTAGATTTTGTTATTAGTTATATATCACTTGTAAGGCTAAGTGGCAAACGAACCAACAAAAGTCCTTCATAACATCGAACCGTTTAGTATTTGTATATTAGCGAGTCACTGTTGAGTAGTACTACTGGGTTTGACAAACCCCACCCAACGCTAAACTCGACTAGAGGTCGAGTGGGTGTAATCTTGGCTAAAACATTTTCCATAGTCGTGGTAGACATGGAGGCAAGGCAATTGATAAACAGTCAGCTTCGGTGTCAAACACTTAGTAATACTTTTTTTATAGGCTAGCTACCTATCGATATATAATTGACATAATATTATCTGGTAACGCAAACGCAAACGCAAAACATAAACGCAAACGCAAACGCAAAACGTAAACGCAAAAGATTCTTTTAATTTTATTTTCAGAATTTTATTTTCTTGTAAAAATAAAATAAAACCTGTAGAACTTTAAAATTTTATTTTCAGAATTTTTATTCTTAATTATCTAATTATAAAAATTCTTTTAATGTGTTATAATTAACCGATAAATATCCCGTTTATACCAAAAGATTCTCGAAAAATCCGATAATTTTTCCAAGTGGTCACAATACCATGAAAAAGCTCCTGCAAAATCTCTAGAATTTAACTCTTTGGCCAAAATGCCTTTTTGCGCATTTTTCGACTGTTAAAACTCGATTAAAACACAATTGCAAAACAATATATAGACATCTCTAAATGTCCCAAAATTTAACGACTCTACAGCCCCTAAACGAGTAATACGGTAATACATTATCGGTTTTCGGTAGTTTGATGGTTTTAACGACTCTACAGGTATTGGGTCACAAACTCAGTGTATCTACATATAATATAACATCAAATCAAGCATAAATCATCCATAGAACAGCCTTGTTATTTAGGGTTTCGGTTTTGGTTTCAAACCAAACTTTCGAATCGTAAAAACGTCATATTCATGTTCTAATCCGCGTTTTTGTTCAAAAATTTGTATGTTTCTTTTTGTATACATTTTTAACATAAAAATATTATTTTAAGTGATTTTTAGGGTTTTTGGATGGTTAAACATGTTTAATACTAATCAAAACATGTTTATAGGATTATAACTTGATTAAAACATCATTAAAAGTTCATAAAATTTAAGATTTACCTTGGTGTTTTTGCAGTTTTATGAAGAAAATTACGTGGCCAGAATTTGGTATGAGTTTGAGTGTGGAAGAACATGAGAAAAATCAAGAAACAATATAATATATATTATGGGGGGCTTCAATATTGGCGGCTGCAAGTCTTGGGTTCCATTTGGGCCTCCTAACTAGTCCAACTTGTCTGGGTTTTCGTGTCCCGTTTAATCTCGGTCCAAAATCAAGTTCGGGTTCGGTTTTTCGCGTGAAAATTAATTCGGGTGAGAGAAAAAGCGCAAAAATGGTCGTTTTTCGAACCATTTTTGTAAAATAAGAAAAAACGTACTGACTTGCTGTAAAAATCCAAAAAAATTTCACAGATTGCTTAGAACATGTCATATAAGTGTTTTATAAATCTTTTTAGGCTTGACGGATGCTACAATGCTCGTTCTGATGTTAACGATTGTGTTTAAACTCATAGCGTATCGATGAACGAAAATTTTTTTTGTTTAAATGGTTTTAAGCATACTGGGGCCTAAATATCAATATGTTAGCCTCTATAATATATATAACTCATATATGACCCCTAAGTATATATACGGGTCGTAACCAGTGTCGGTCGTTTGCTCGTTTAATCGCAACGAGTTAAACGATTTATCACTTATTCGCTACGTAGTGAATAAATTATACCTCATTTTGTCACGAATGTCACACTAATCCCTATGCAAATGTGAAAGAGTGTATTAGTATGAGGAGACAAATGAGCAATCCCAAAACAGAGGTAAAAAGAAATGGAAAAATCTTTGAGATTCACTTTGAAAAGAAGACTAACAGTTCATCTTGAGAAACTATGAGGGGCTTGCTTTGGGAATAATCAAAGAGCACACTGATCTAGAATATCTCCATGTGGAGGATCTATATGATATCATGAGATGGAACCTTCCCACTGAACATCCATTCCATGTGGAGATGTCAACCTTTCAACAAAAAGCTGATGCTGTAAGAATGGAAAGAAGAACTAAATATAGAAGAAGCTCAAGGAGCTAATTAATTTTGATTATGTATTTGATTTGTAATGTCCTAGAGGCAGAAATTTGAATATGTAAACTTTTTTTTAAGTAATGTAATTTACGCTTCTAAAAATTTGATGTGTATTTTATACAATTGTATGTAATCTACCAGTGTTTTGGTGCATCTGAGTTTGTTCCAATCTAAGGGGAAATTGTTGGGATAAAATATGATCATGGAAGATTCGAAACTTTTCAACCTCCTCCAAAAATATGCAAAGTATGGAATACGAGCAAACTAGGCACTTCAAAAGAAATGTTATTCAAGAAAGGTATCTTACATCAAGCAATGTTATCTTCTGGAATTCTTTTAAGTGTTTAGTTCGAGCAAACTACAATTCATCAAGCAAGGTTGTTCTTCAATCGAGCAACGTTTTCTACAAAGCAAACTCTTGACTTAACCAAGCTTAAACTAAGTAATTTGGCGGGTCAAACAAGGTTTCAATAATGGTGATATCAAGCACACTTGTAGAAGGTTAATGAAATTATACTAAGGACTTCTACGAGCAAGTTTCAACCTCTAGCAAGCTACAGTACACCCATCACACTCAGTTTGCTAGAATAAGTAATTAACAGAGGTTGAAGAGATCAAGGAAAACAAGTTATCTCGTAGGATATTATCAACAAAGTCTGATATTATAAGGAAAATATTCTAAGTAAAGTTTGCTCGAAGAACTGTTCCAACACACTTATGGATTACAAGGTTTGCTCGACTAAGACAGAAGCTTACTTGAAGACCTGTTTACACTTGTAATAATTTTGAATATGTTTGAATATGTTTTTCTAATTATTAGGGTTTCTAGAAGGTGTCAGGTGTGCATATTTAAGGAAAGTCTAGGTCACATTTATGAAAACGATGATTGATGGCTAATTAGACTTTCTTAGCATACAAAATATATTTGTACAGAAAGTAACCTCACCTGACATTCCACATAGAAACCCTAAAGTTATTCCTTGGTATTATTAATTAATACCAATGGAAATCTTTTGAGTGTCTTGCGTATTTGTCATCTTATGTTATTTGAGCAACATCTTGATTACTATTGATTCCACATTTAGTATTCATTGAATTTTTATACTAGCATATTTGTAATCGTCATGTCAACATTAAGTTGTTGGTTACGTGGTTGATAGTGATAAAATCGATCCTGACACAAACCCAAACCAATGAACCTTATATCCCTGAACGAATATCCTCTAACAATACTAGTGAACCTTATTTCCCAGAATTCCTTGAAGCCCACCAAATAAACCAACCTGATTCCCCTATCCAATCCCAATCATATACCCAAGACAATGCCCAACTAGACTATTCTTCATCTTCATCAACCCCAAACCCAAGTCAAACTCCTCTTGTCCAAACCCAAAACCCTTTACCACATCTAAGCTCACCCATTATTTAAAGCCCAATCCATCAAACAAAATCCCAAACTTCTTAAAACATTGAAGTAGAACCTTTTAACTTTGATCTACCACCAAATAAACCAACCTGTAAATTGAGAACTCTCACCTGAGGGAAAAGAACTCTGAATTGGAAAAATTGTTCAAGTATGACCCACAGGAAATTCAAACCTTGAAGTCTGAGGCTGAGAAGACCTCAGATGCACCAAAACACGGGGAGAATGTTCCTGTTGCTGAGAACTCTTTAAACATATTTGGTTTAATGTATGATGATAGTGAAGAGAATGAGGAGGAAGGAGAGGAGAGGGAAAATGAAATTGTGGTTAACGAAGTTGTGGAGGAAGAGAGAGAGATTGATTAGATTATCATTCATGAGTATATTGAGGAGAATGTAGTTAAAGAGTTTATGGAAGATGTGGAGATGAATCAAGGAGCTGATGATGACGCAATGATTGAAAATGATCCAGACCTTGATATTCTGTACGGAGATTTTAAAGATATGGATTCCTTAATTGTGGCTGAGAAAGAGGTAGTGGATGAAGAATTGGAAGATTTATACAGAGAAATTGATGACATGCCACCTCTTATAATGAAAGTGGTTGGTCCATCAAAACCAGTGGAAGAAGATGAAGAAAGGAGAAAGTTGAAAGGAAAGGAAGTGACCGATGATGAAAGCCAGCTGCAGCCTCTGAAGAAAAAAACACTGGATCTAATGACCACCTCCTTGATAAAGATGAGCCTGCATCAAAGGTAAAACTATCACAAGACTAAATGGTAAAAGAAATGTTTGACATGGATTTCTTGAAATACATGCTATCTGAGAAAGAGATTGATGAACAAAGAATCATGTTAAAACAAATTGAAATTCAAAGGCAGTTGAGGATAGATGAAGAAGAGCTTGATCAAGAGGTTCTTAAAGGACTCCTAAAGCTGAAACAAAATAAAGAAGCTGAAAAGTCTCTTGCCATGGTTATACAGAAATTTCAGACTAAAAAGGAAAATGTGATTGAAGAGAATATTGAGACTACACCAAATACTGAACCATTAAGGGAAGACAATGTGAATAAACAGTTGGTTGTGGATTTAAATGGAAAAACAAATTCCAAGATGAGCTTGTAAAGAATGTATCTCAGAAAGAGGTTTCAAGATTATTGGAAAGAATACAAAGTGCTAAAAGAGAATGGCCAGTTGAATTGGTCAAATATTGTGACACTCGTCAATTTCAGGTTAACTCCGTTAATCCGAACTCCGTTAATTCAAACTTAAGATCACACGAACTGTAACGCATATCTCATTACATTTAAATTAGGTTTTTAAATGACGCATGACAATCACTACACAAGTCGTCTTTCGGAATTGCACCGAAACACACACAAGTCGACTCAAACCGTTGGTGAACAAACGACAAATATCAAAACAAAAATTACTTGATAATTATGTGCTAAGTCTATGTGTTACTTGATATTTATATGTAAGACATTAATTCAAGAAGCAAAAGTCTATTTTATGCTAGAAAAGTAATAACTAAAAGTAGAGGGGCCTTTGTGTAATGTTATAATTATTAAATAATAATAAAAACCCTAACCTCCTCCCTCCCTCCCCAAACCCGATCAGCACCTCCCGCACACCCTCTTGCGACGGCAGCCACCACCCCCACCATATCACTTCCGTTTTGACCTCGTTTTTCATAATCGGAGCATCCCGCACTTGTTTCTAGGCATCCCCCACATTTCTCTTGGGTGTTTTTGCGTTTTTAAGGTATAAACATAAACCCTAATTTTCGAATATCATGTGTTAAGTGTTCATATGCTTTGTTTTGATTAGATGATGCTTCATTATGCTTCGGTTATTGATTTAAATGATCATGTGTGATTTTGAACGGTGAAATATTGTTACATCATTTATTGTTCATAAACCCTAGAGGGTTTACTACTTATTTCTATGGATAATTATGTTTATTGCATGTTTGGGGATATGTCGTATGCTTAGGATGCATGCTAGACGATTGTGTGTGCTTGCTGATTTTTGACAGCAGAGATAGTTAAATTGAACGAGGTGTAACTTGTTGAATATTAAACCAAACTAGACTATTTATGAGTCTAAAAGGTAGTACTCTGAGTCTAGTTTTCAGAAAACCCAACCACGCCTGATTTGGAGGTGTTTTGGTTGCTCAAACGATCTAAATGTGATCAAAGGTCAAAACTGGTACTGGACAGATTGTTAAGTTTATGTTTAGACGACTGTAACTGAATGTTAATGAGGTAATTGGTCGAAATAATTAATATTACAGTGTACTAGGTTGAGTCTAGTTTCTATAAAGTCCAAGTTTGTAATTTTTGGACGTGTAAAAGTTAACTTTTATTATTTTACAAAACTGAAGTGCAAGTCTGAATTGTGAGGTCTGCTGTTAGGCTGTTTTGTAATTATCATATCTCATAAACTACAAGACTAAATAAGTTGGTTCCACTTCTGGAAGTTAACATGTTGAGTTAAGAACCTAACCCAATTGGTCTTGCATTAATTGAATTTACCATTTAACGGGAATAACAAATATCATTCTGTTGCGCATGATTTTGACTGCTGTGAGTTTACTGTAATGTTTTGGTCTTTGTGAGAAAACTATGTGGAATAAAAAATACAATAAAAATTGTTCTGGAAACCTAACTCATGTGTGCTTTTGTGACGATTTTTGGTGAATTAACTGATATGTTATGATCTGTTGAATAGAGTAATCTTTCAAGTAGAAATCTGTCTTGATAAAACTAACTGCTGAACTATGTAAAAATACATGAAACGTGCTTGTTGTTAGATAATTGCTATGTTTTTGACTAAATTTCTATTGTGGGGAATAATTGCTAGTAATGTACAATATTAATACTTGACACGTAAGTAGTTGTTCACACATGTAACGTATCACCAATGTGTTTGTCGAGTCACACAAAATTCACAAACGAAACACGAAACGTATCTCATGCATAGGTATTATGTGCCGAGTCTAGAGACTCAATAATAGTTCCAACACATAGAAAATCTCATTCTTGTTTTAGAACGCTAGTGAGGATTTTCTGTGACGCACATATCTCGGTTGACTTGTTTTTGAATTCTTCGCAAACTGTGAGTTTCACGTTCCCCTTTTACTCTTTTAAACGCTTTTACTTGGGGGGGAATACATACTCCAAAACGCTTTAGATTTTGTTATTAGTTATATATCACTTGTAAGGCTAAGTGGCAAACGAACCAACTAAAGTCCTTCATAACATCGAACCGTTTAGTATTTGTATAATAGCGAGTCACTGTTGAGTAGTACTACTGGGTTTGACAAACCCCACCCAACGCTAAACTCGACTGCAGGTCGAGTGGGTGTACTCTTGGTTAAAACATTTTCCATAGTCGTGGTAGACATGGTGGAAAGGCAATTGATAAACAGTCATCTTCGGTGTCAAACACTTAGTAATACTTTTTTTATAGGCTAGCTACCTATCGATATATAATTGACATAACATATCTGGTAACACAAACGCAAACGCAAACGCAAATGCAAAACGTAAACGCAAACGCAAACGCAAACGCAAAACGTAAACGCAAACGCAAACGCTTTATTTATATAAACTTGTGAACTCACCAACCCTGTGTTGACACTTTTAGTATGTTATCTCAGGTAGCCGAGGCGGGCGCGTGGTTTAGGACATGCATTCACTAAACATCATTATTTTTTAAAAACTGCTTTTAATTTCTGTCTTGACAACTTGTGTTTTTACGTCGTCCTGTGTGGCACAATTGTTTTGGTTTACGATTTACGCTTCCGCATTTTTACTTAAGACTTGATGTCTTGGTTGTTTGAAAACTTTATTTTTGGTGTTTGGTTATAACTAATGATTCTGATCCTGTTAGTTCACACTCTCTGACGGTAAAACTCCGTTAGTGGATTTTGAGGGTGTGACAAATATGCTAGGAAGAGAAAGAGGTTTGGACAAAATATTCCTGATTTTGAAAATACCAACAAGAATAGGAAAGTACAAGAACAAGAAGTACATGTGGAGAAGGAGAATGAAAAGATAAATGAAGAACCCATCCATGTAGTACCACTTCACGTTATTAAACCTGAAGAGTATGAAGTTAATGACAGTGTAGACTTCAATGAACCTCAAATTGGGGCATTGGAATATCTAACTGATCTTGAAGAGGAAGAAGGAGGTGAAGGAGAGAAGGAAAAAGAAGTTGAACATGGTTCACCTCAGATCACTTTGACTGATACATATATTCAAACCTTGGAGCTAGAATGGAAGAACTAGAAGGCAAGATCCAAGGATCATTGTATTGTTGAGGCATGGAATGGAATTTGATATAATCACGAATCTAAGTGATGAAGATCTTGATCATTTGTTGGGAAAGAGAAGAAAGGCTGAAAGAAAGAGAAGGGAAGAAAAGAAGAAAATACTGGATTTGCACTTGTTTTATCTAAAACAATGTAAATACTCTGATGAACAGTTGAACAAAATTTCATTTGAAGAAATTGACAGTCTCAGCAAAGCTCTAAAAGCCAAAGCGAAAGAAAAAGTGAAGAGAAGAGTTGAATTGAGAATTAAATAAGAACTTGAAAGAAAATCAATGGTTTTGAGAAAATTGGGGGGGGGGGGGTTGGATACCTTGTGGAGAATGGATTTGATTTTGAACAAGTTGAACTGATGACCAAAAATTAAGTTAAAGCCAAATTCAACTTATTATCAAAAAGGGTGCATTAAGAAAAAAAAGATAACTGCAAAACATAAAATACAAAGACAAATAAAAGAAAAGGAAGAGAAAGAGAAGGAAGATAGACAAAGAACGAGATTTGTAGATGATTTAGAAAAATTGCTTGAAAGACTTATGACTGCAAGGGGTGCTTATGCTGACCTTCAAAATTTATCAGGAACACAGAGAAAGAAGCTCTATGACTTGTAACTGAACAAGTATAATTTTGAAACACGTAACGAGCCAAGATCTAGCCGATAATACGATACATCAATAAGTTAACTGAATATGGATACATGAAGGAATACTTTACTTTTCATTACGTTAAGGATGAAATACATTAATGGTGGATAAGTTATGTCTAGAGAGAATCCGTAACGGTAATGACACTTGGATAATTTAGGCATGGATCTCTACCTTTTTAAAACAGGAACTGCCTATATATAGTCCTAGGCATCATTCATGAACATCTATAACGAATGGTGTATTCCCATCACGCATGATGTCACATTCGTTATATCTCCATAACGAATGGGGTATTAACTTAACGATTGAGCATCCATTCATTATATCTTCATAACGAATGGGCTCCTAACTTAACGAATAGCTTAGTATATAAAGAATGGACCCAATCGCTATACAATCCATAGTAAATGGTCAAATTTCATTAAACATAAATACTAGATTATATCTAACAGCTACGGACAACAAATCATGCACTAACAGACTCCCCATTTTCCGTAGATATTGAATGCTTTAACTTTAAATGCTTTTAACATCAAGTCATTAGTCGAAAAGTCCCCCTTGACCTATGATTCTCGGGCTTGTGCTAATAGAAAAATCTTTAGTCTCTATAAGCAAACCAATAACTCAAAACTTCGCGTATCAGATATCCCCCTCAAAGTAAGCAACTCCAGGTGATCATCTATTGGCATATGATGTGGTTCACTCTTTCAACAATCAGCTGCAGGTCATCTATCCATCAGCACCGGTAAAGAAAACAAATCTTTACATTGGACCTCGTCACACATCTTCATGAACAACCTGATCATTCAACATCTTTCACTTCGGTTTTCCATCTCTTGATAAGGTGCATCCCAAATTAACTCTTTGAAGCTCCTCTATATCCCATTCGCTTAGACGCACTAATGTTTTGGGCATATGATTCAAAGTTCCAAACTCTGTTAATAAACCCTGAATGATCAAATTCTTCAATCCAATGACAAGACTCGTATATTCTTCAACAAAATCAACCCATTCAAGAATTGTCCCCCTCAACCAAAGTAATCCATCGAATACTCATAGCCAACATAGTTAGGATCAAAGTCCCTCAGAAAGAAATAAACGAACAGACACTTATATCCAACATAGTCAGGTTTCAATCTCGAACAAATCAATGAACAATCGAAGAACAATTTCAGTCTTGAACTTAGTCAATTGTAGCTTTACAATCATGAATTACCACCCGATTTGTAGTAATTTTTCAAGAAACCCCTGCAAACGTAGGAACATACAACCCAAATAAACTCATATGAAATTTTTTATCTCCCACTTTTCTTGACAAATTCTGCAAAGTCATGAACAATCTTCAAAATACACGTGGTCTCTCAATCGTCCAGTAGATACGCATAAAAAGTCAGTCGGAAAATATATCACCAAACTTTTCAAGAGGAGTTCCAAATACGTTAGAATTATCCCCGAAAAAAATTCATTTAAGAAAATTTTTCTAAAATAGTTTTTTTAACTTAAACCAATAACGAATGAGTCTTCATTCATCATCCCATATGTTATCCTGATCACCATTCGACAATCAGTCACTAATTCGTTAAAACAGCGTCTTCATGCGTTAATAATTGTCTCTTCGTTCGATACCCTTGAACAAATAAACCACATTCGTTATAAATTACCATCATCATTCGTTAAAACAGGTTAACAAATGAGGTCCCATACATCAAGGAATCGTGAATCGCCGAAAAAACGCAGATCTCACCGTAAATCTACATATTTGAACTTCATCCAAGGCAAATTCATCAAAACCTCATAATTAATCATGAAACTCACACCGAATGTTCGAATTTTCATCAGGATCACGAATCAATCATCATATTAAATTAACTTCCACCAAATCTTCATCAATTAGATCAAACAGTAGATTGTTCATCAATGGTGAATTCTTTAGTACACCTTAATTAAACACCAAATTGCACAGGAAGCTTCGAATTTCAACAATGAACACAAATCTACCACCAATTTCAACATCCATACATTAAATATTCTTCTAATTGATTATTCATTAACCAAACCTTGAAGAACACGAAGAACATCTTAGAATTATACATTAAATTGATATATCGAGAGCAACCGTGTGCTCTGATACCACTTTTGAAACACTTAACGAGCCAAGATCTAGCCGCTAACACGATACATCAATACGTTAAATGAAAACGGATACGTGAAGGAATACTTTACTGTTCATTACATTAACGATCAAATAAAATAATGGTGGATAAGTTATGTCTATAGAGAATCTGACATGGTAACGAGACTTAGATAATTTAGGCACGAATCTCAACCTATTGTGAATAGGAACTGCCTATATATAGCCCTAGGCCCCATTCGTGAACATCTCTAACAAATGGGGTATTCCCATAACGGATGATCTCCCATTCGTTATATCTCCATTATGAATGGGGTATTAACTTAACGACTGAGCATCCATTCGTTATATCCCCATAATAAATGGGCTCCTAACTTAACGAACAGGCTACTCTATAACGAATGGAACCATTCACTATACAATTCATAACGAATGGTCATAATACATTAAACATAAAGACTAGACTATCTCTAACTAATTCGATCAGCTACGGACATCAAATCATGCACTAACATATAAGGAGGAGTTGAGGGCTCAAAAGAAAATTAATTAAAAAGAAGCAACTCCCTCCTCTGCTCCACTAATTGAATCTGTACCAAAGTTGATTGCCCCTTAACAAGGTGGAAATGAAAAGCCATGGGAAGATGAAGAGAAGATTGATATATTGAGGCAAATAATGGTGAGAAAGGGATGTCAATTGGTGTTTTTGATAATCTTGGCAAATCTCAATTGAAGGAATTATATGAGAGAGAGTTGGACTTGTTTAGTGAGCAGGAAATTGAAAGATCAAAATCCATTCCTCCCTAAGCACATTCCCAAAAAGCCTGTGTTTCAAGAGCCTCAACCACCTTCAAAGGAGTAGATAGACAAAGAAACAATAGACAAGATTACAATTTTCTCTAAAGAAGGTGTTAATTATTTATCTCTAATGATGATGAGCAAAGCTGATCTAATCAAAATTTATAAATCAAAGGGACATGTTAGAAGACCACAACAAGAAAGATATTTCTCATCAAGGGCTTCAACATCAAGAGTTCCCATTCCAACCACCAAGTCAACTTCACAAAGAAAACAACGTCAACCATCAAATGCAGACTTACTTAAAAATCTTTACTTTGATTAAAAGACCAAGACTATGAAGGTAATCATGAAAATTGGTTTGTTGAAGACAATTATATTCAGAGATGATTTTAGAGAATTCAACAAGGAACAATTGACTGAGCTGGCAGATCATCTCTATGATTACCAACAAAGGGATATGTTTGATGGTTCACAAAGGAATGATTTGTCCAAATACTTAAAATATCAAGCAATGGCAGGCTTTCCATTGTTAAATAAGAAGAGGAAGTTGGAGTACACTGCAGTAAAGAAGATGAAGATATAGAAGAGGCTAAGTGAGATCAGGATGGCAGGTGTTTCATTTGACAAGAATAAAAAGTTTGTAAATCCCTATGCCAATATAAAGGAATGTATTAGTAGAAAGAGAAGAATGAGCAGATCAAATTTAGAAGTACAAAGGAAGGGAAAGATAACAAAGATAAGTATTGAAAAGAAGACTGATAGCTTTATCTTGAGAAATTCTAAAGGTCTTGCTCTGGGTATAATTGAGTGTGACTCTGAGTTGGAATTTCTCCATTTGGATGAGTTGTATGACATTATGAGGTGGGACCTCCAAGAGGATCATCCCTTCCATGTGGAGATCTCAATATTCCAACAAAGAACAACAACAATTAGGATGGAAAGGATCAAACATGAAAGGAACAAATCAAAGGGATCAAGCTGAAGATACTCAATGTATGATTTACCTATAGTTTTTTATTATATTTTTTATGTAATTTCTTTTGATTTGTTATGCCCTTGAGGCAGAATTCTAATATGTAATCTATTTTCTTTCAATCAATATAATTTATTGCTTTTAAGGATTTGATGTGTATTTTTTTAAACAATTGTATGTAATCTAGATGTGTTTTTGTGCATCTATGTTTGTTCCAATCTAGGGGAGATTTTTGAGCCTAAAGATGATCAAGGAACATTGCAATCTTCTCAACCTCGTTAGAAATATACTATGTATGGAATTCGAGCAAACGAGGCACTTCAAGCAAGCTTTACACTTATTCAAGCAAGATATCTTAATTCGATTAAGGTTACCTTCTAGAATTCTTTTAAGTGTTAGGTTAGAGCACACTACACTTCATCAATCAAGTCTATTCTTCAGTCGAGCATGGTTTGCTTCAGAGCACACTCTTGACTTATCCAAGCTTAAACCAAGTAATTTGGTGGGTCAAGAAAGGTTTCAACAATGGTGATCTCAAGCACACTTGTAGAAGGTTAATGAAATTATACTAAGGACTTCTACGAAAAAAGTTTAATCTCGAGCAAACTACAGTATCCTAAGTATACTATGTTTGCTGGAATAAGTCTTAAAACAAACGGTTAAAGAGATCAAGAAGAACAAGTTTGCTCATGGGATATTTCCGAGCAAAGTTTGGTAATATCATGAAGATTGAAGTCTGCTTGAAGAATATTTTATTATGAAATTATTTTAAGTAAAATCTTACTCTAAGGAATGTTTAAGCACAATCATGGGTTACAAGGTCTACTCGACAAAGACAAAAGCTTACTCGAAGACCAATTTTACGCTTGTAATAATTTAGAATATGATTGAATACATTTTCAATGATTATGGTTTCTAGTAGGTGTTAGGAGTTGATATTAAAGGGAATACCATGTCACATTTATGACAACGGTTTATTACACACTTTTCTAAGCATACAAAATATTTTGTACGAAAAGGCAGCTGCACTTGACATTCTACTTGAAACCTAAAAGATATTTCCTTTTGTATTTCACTGATTATTATGAATGGAAATATTTTGAGTTTATAGCGTGTTTGTCAACTTTGTGTTATTAAGCAACACCCAGATTATTATTGTTTCGGCCAGTTTTAATCAACATATAGTTAGTTCGTAATCCTTCTTTGTCAATTTATTTGTGGGTTACGAGTTTGTGTTAATAAATCGATCATGACAAATTACCAAAAGTATTTTGGGAACTTGAAACAAGTAGGTGGTGACAATGTTACCTATAATGATTGTTTCCATGAAGTAAGCCTTCTCATCCTGCATACGTTCACTCCCCTTGAGCGAGCCAACGATAAGTACATCTCCAGTTTGCCTATGGAAATCCAAGATTCCATTCTAGGCCGTGACCAAAAATCCACTATGATGCCATCACTTTAGTCGGTACCCTCACCGAGAACCACATTAAGGCCGGGACCTTAAGCGGAAGAATTCCAAGAAGCCCAATGATAAGCCAACACCTAATCCCACGAACGAATCAAAGCTCGAAGGATCTAATCCTGAATCCACCAAGCACAACAACAACAACTCTTCCCACTACCACAACAAAAAAAGTAACTACAATTCCCAAAACTACGTTTTGGCCCAAACTAAAGCCCAACCACCAAGAAGCCCGTTGCGGTCGTTTTGGCCACCTCACTACCACATATCATGAAGTTAACCAACCCATGGTTCGACCATTTCCCTCACCTCTTACCCAACCCCAAGTTTGACCTTATACTCACTCATTTACTCAAGAACCTCCAACTATTAAAGGATGTTACAATTGCGGAGACTAGCCATTTTTGCAATGCATTCCCAAGACTCGCATATATGAACCAAATTCCTTCTTACCCAACCCCAGACACTCAATATCAAGCTAACCAAGCCCAATTTTATCCAACCCATGTAAACCAAGACCAACTTAACCAAGACCAACTTAACCAATCCCAAGTGAATCAACTCCAGCCAATCCAAGCCCAACCCATTCAAGCAATTCAAGCCCAATCTATTCAAACTATCCAAGCCAACCAAAACCTAATCTACCAACCTCAAGTTAACCAAGCTAGTCAAGGTACTCACTGACTTGTGTGTTACACCAATACATCCCAAGTCTGAGCCTCACCCTTCAAGAAGACATGTTATGTAAGATACTTTTATTTTATCTCGTTCCTTTCATTTAAATGTATTGTAATGACTTCACTAAATTTCAAGATTTTTTATGAATGAGCATCATGGTTATATATAATTGAATTAAATTTCTCATCTATTTCTATTATGTTTTTTATTGCACTATTTATTGTTAGGCAATTTATTATCGCAATTCAAGTGCTCTATGACCGGTTATTTACCGGGACAATATACATGGTGTCATGCATTTTTATCTAATAGTACCTTATTTGTATCATGAACTACCTATGACTGACTTCTAGAAACGTTTTGTGTTAGAATTTGGGACATGAACATGTGTTGTACATAGTTATTTAATAGAAGTCACATGTACAAATTTTATTTTATTTCGATATTTTAATGCATGGCTACCAAATTCCCCAAAATTCACCTCGATCTCGAAGTAGTCATTCCTCATCTTATCCAAGCCTCGTCTATTATTAAATTCTTTAAGCATGTAATTCATTTGTTTTGTGAACCTATCTATGTGGATACTTATTAGTGAATTTTGTTACCATCTGATGTATTTCTATACATCAAATGTGTAAATTACTTATTTAATTTCAAAACTTCCTCCATCTATTTATTTCTTTTCCTAAGTATTACCTTTTATTGTTAACCTCAATGATTTTGTTATATTTCTTTTCAAAGTTTATTTACTAGTTATTTATGGTCATCAAATGTCACGTATTTATTTAGTTTCGTTTCTTTTGATTATAATTCCATTTAAATATTGACTTAATTTTTTTTTTCTTTTACCTTGTTTTCGAACCCGCACAACGAGACGAACTATTAGCATCATGCGACGATATAAATAATTATAAGTGCACGCATAATTATCAAAGTCGTCGCATAGAACTCCTAGCGAATATAGTAATGTGTCATAACTCAGAATCTAGGGGGATTTTGGGTAACGATACAAATATTAATGTGATAAGGGCATGGTGGATACGCCGCTGGTACATCCTATATATAAGTGACCTTATCATATTTTCTGTTTGTAGCGTTATTCAGGTCACTCGAAGATCTGTGTTATTTCTAGTTTAAGAATATTAGAAAATGTTTCTCTTGATTTTATTTCTAAATTCTATATTATAGTTTTTCCTTAATCTCATGACGAAATTCCCAAAAGTAGGGAATGTTATAACATTCGTTGATTTTCAAACCTGAAACCCGACCCGTTGTAGTTTTTTCGATAAGATTGGAAACCTTTAAATCATTGAAATTTTGGATGTCTATATTTTAATAATTTTATTGGTCATTGATATTAATATTATATCATATATACTATACTAACATATTCACAAGTTTTGATGAATCAAAAATTGTTACCTCACATTGTTACCCGTACCGTGTTATGTATTAGAGCGTTTGGAAACTTGCATAACCTAACTCGATATTTGGAGTCTCTAATAAGTGTAATATATATATATATATATATATATATATATATATATATATATATATATATATATATATATATATATATATATATATATATATTGCCCATACATAATAATTTATTACTCATAAGTGGGTTTCTTACATTTTGTAACACAATATATTGTTACATGGTCCTTTAAACATGTAACTATGGTAGGTAGTATATCTAATTAATTATTGTAGCAAATTTTCCTTTCCATATCTTATATCTTGAAAATACAATATAATCTAACCCAAAACACCAAAACCGTTCCCTCCAGCCCCTTTACCTGCTCCAAGTTTTACAACTTTTTACAAATAAAAAAAACATTCCTAAATTGGCCCCTCCAAATCTTCTCCCTCCCCCCCCCCCCCCCTCTCTCATCTCCATCTTCTTTATTTTTTTTATTGCTACTATTTTGTCGAGAATTAAGCTAATCAAGTTGTTGTGTAACACTAGTTGTACTATCTTTAAGGTTTCTTTTATTCTTATTCATCTTCATCATGTAAATGGTTGCAAAGCCAACATGTATTTATGTCAAGGATCCTACATAATCTATACACCATGGTTTGTGTTATGTAGGAGACAAAGAAGTAATGGTTGGAAGATGATCTTCAATGGTCATACTTTAATAAAGTTCTTACATTCCTTGTAACCTTATGTTTTACTTTGATTTTCCTCTTATAACATAACCAAAAGGGTTTGATGACACATATTATTTATATGATGTAAATCACTCCATCAATGGCGTATATTTTATTTCCATCAAAAACCATTTGAAAATGTAAAGGACATTACTAATTGTAATGATTCAGAATGGACAGAATTCTTGGATAACAAAGGTTGAGCCAAACATGGGTTACAAACATAATGTTCAATCTTTCAACGTACTGAGGCTCGACCAAACTTTTCTATTCATGCACTGATAATTTACCTGAAAAACATTATTTACGGTAATATTATCAAAGCTAATTAAATTCATTTAACAATAACATAATAATGTTTTTCACATCGTAATTTTTAATCATCAATCCACCACCATATTCTCCTCATGACAATTTTTATTTAAATCTATGAATTTACTCTAGGACCAATAAAAATCCTTTATGTGCCTTTTAACAAAAAGGTGTTGTCTATTTTACCTTGTACAAACCCATTATCTAAAAGATATTCTGATAAAGTCTGATACTATGCATGGGGTGTCTGATATAGACCACACAAAGCCTTACTTGGCCTATACACATGATCTGGACAGTCTGGATCAGTGAAACCTTGTGGTTGTTCGACATACACCAACTCATGAACTTTGCCATTTAAGAATGTACTCTTGACATCCAGTTGGAATACCTTAAATTCCTTACATGTTGCAAAAGCTAGAAAAAGCCTTATAACTTCCAATAGTGCCACATGTGTGAATACCTTATTATAGTCTATACCTTCTTGTTGATTAAAAGCTTTCACCACCATACGAGCTTTATTTCTTATAATTAATTACCCCTTGTCATCTTTTTTACACTTAAATACCCACTTTGTTCCTATAGCATGAACATCACTTGGCTTTTCCACTAATGTCCAAACTTCCATTTTCTTAAACTGAGCAAGCTCCTCTTGCATGGCTTCAACCCAGGAGATGTCTTTTAAGTCCATCTGATAGTTTTTGGGTTTAACTTGACTGATGAAGCATGAGTAGAGACACTCATCAATGATACTAGTCCTGTGCATTTCTACATACACGCACACATTCTCTCTAATGATTCTCATTGTCTTCAGACCTTCATTTGGGTCTCCAATGATATTCTCAAATTGTTGAGTCAAAGATTTGACATGATATGACTTAAGGGAGATTGGAATCTTCTCAACACTCCTCAGATATGGTTAAGAATGGAAACCGAGCACACTTGGACCTCCCAGCAAGGTTTTAGTTGTCCTAGCAAGGTATTTTGCCTTTCGGGGAAGGTTATCTTCCTGAAGTCTTCTTTAGTATCAATCCGAGCAGGGTTCACTATGTCCAGCAAGGTTATTCTTCATAGCCAAGCAAGGTTTGCTTCCGAGTAAGCTCTTGTCTAACCAAGATTTTGAAGCCAAGTATTTCGAAGATCTAGCAAGGAATTCTTTAATAAAACAGTGATCCGAGTATGCTTGAAGAAAGTTGATAAAGAATTATCTTAAGGACTTTGTCAGACAATGTTCAACTCCAAGCAAGCTACAGTGTTACCAGCACACTTGGGTTTGCTAATAAGTTATTCATTAAAAAATGGTTGAAAGGATCTCTTATGAACAAATTTGCTCATTAGATCATATCGGACAAAGTTTGGAATGATCAAGAAGATTGAAGTCTGCTAGGTGAACTGTTTACCAGCACACTTCAAGGTTACCATGTCTACTCGAAGAAGACAAAAGGCACAAAGCCTACCCGGAAGACCTGTTTTTACACTTAGTATTTTTTTGAATATGTAATTTGATTATGAACCTATCATTAGGGTTTATAGAAGGAATGACAGCTGTCATGTGGTAGCATGCTAATAAATAGAATAATTAGGGCACGCCTACCACGGATTTGACACTTTACACTTTTCAGACCTACTGAATATTCCTGATTTGAGTGTGTCAGTTGTCCTAAGATTAGTATGGATAAACATTCCTTATAAGAAACCCTAATCGATTTACCAACACACTTCAAGGTTACCAGGTCTACTCGAAGAAGACAAAAGGCACAAAGCCAACCCGGAAGACCTGTTTTTACACTTAGTATGTTTTTGAATATGTAATATGATTATGCATCTATCATTAGGGTTTCTAGAAGGAATAACAGCTGTCAGGTGGTAGCAGGCCTATAAATAGAATAATTAGGGCACGCCTACCACGGATTTGCCACTTTACATTTTTCAGACCTACTGAATATTCCTGATTTGAAGTGTGACGGCTGTCCTAATATTAGTACGGATAAACATTCCTTACAAGAAACCCTAATCGATTTGCATTTGTATGAAACTTTCTATAAATGGAAACCTTTTGGGTGATTGTTTGTGTTTGTTACATTTAATAGACTTTAAGCAACAGATAGTATTTGATAGTGATTCCGCCGTTAACAATTCTCTAATCTTACTATAAATAGCAACGTCACGAAACTTCTTGTCGACACATTTATTGTGTGGGTTGTGACATTTATTGTGAGTTCTAGCGATCGAATACGGGACCGTCAAGTGGTATCAGAGCTCCTTTGTTGCTGTTTAAGTGTAGAATTGTTGCTTATTGTTGATTATTTGAAGATGAAGAATGATGTGAGCTGATTAATGTTCCATTGGATTCTGACGTCAGCAACTTTGTTCTTCCTTCATTCTTCTAGATCTGCAATATTGGGTTTCTTCTTTTACTATTTTTACTTAAAGTTTGAATTTTTATTATTAGATCTTGCTCCAATCTAACCAGATACATTAGATCTGAAGAGTTCTCATTCAAATCTGGTTTTTTTTCAAATTTGATTTTTTACTTTGTTTAAATTTCTTCTATTTTTCATTAAAATCCATTTACAAAATACCAAAAATATGTCTAGTTTTGAAGAGCAAGAGGTTTCCACTAACAAAATTCTAAGGTTATATGGGCAGGAAAACTTTATCAAGTGGAAAGTTTTGTTTGAAATTGCAGTGTGTTATAATGACGTAGATATGTGGAACTCCATTAAAAATGGACCAAATATTCCTGAGGGTGCAAATCCTAACCAAACTATGGTTGATAGAATGAATAAAATTGATGACAGAGCCCTTGCAATGATCAAGCTGGGTCTGTCTTGGGATATTCTCACAAAAGTTGCACATCATACAACAGCCCAGGCTATGTATGATGCAATACTTGAAATGTTTGAGGATAATACAGAGCTGAAGAACATCAAGATGCAAAGACTCAAGCAACAACTTGAGAGGTTCAAATATAAAGATGGGGAGAGATTGAAATCAATTCTTGAAAGGTTTTTAGCCATTGTGAATGATCTCAGAACTACTGATTATGTGGTGACAGATTCTGACTTGAACACTAAACTTTTATCATCAATGCCAAAAGAATAGTATATAGCTAGTAAGTTCATTCTTTAGAAGCCAAACTTCGAACAACTCAAGCTAGATGATGTGATTTGCTTTCTTCAAGCTGTTGTGATAGAAATGATTGAGAATGAAATGATAAAAGAAGAAAAGCCATGTTTCCAGGTGTCTAATGCACTTATTGCACTTATGGGAAACTTGTCCACGAAAAACCAACAACAGATCCCTATCATAGAAGAACCTACTGAACATGGTGTTGATGCACCAAAAGGATTTGTTGGTGGGAGTACAAGTCACCAAGGAAACCAATCAAGGTTTAATGTCCAACTCATAGATGACAATGATTCTGCCTCTATGGCAAGTGGACATTTACCTAATATTGGTGGAAACAGTGGCCAATGAAGTGAAACTCAAGCATTGTTCTCTATGTTTACAGAGTCCTACAATGCATTTGTAGGAAAAAAATATTATCCACACAAGTTTCATTCAAGATTATTTGGAACAGATTGATGTTGATGACCTTGAAGACATGGACCTAAAGTGGCAGGCTGCGATGATGGCTCTTAGAAGCAAAAGGCTGTTTAACAGGACTGGAAGGTCTCTAATGTCTAGTCCAAATGAAAGAATAGGGTTTGATAAGTCTAAGGCAATTTGTTATAATTGCCAGCAACCAGGACACTTTGTTAGAGAATGCAACCAGCCAAGAATCTTCCAAGTGAATCAATACCAGAACCAACAGCCAAGGAATCAGTACCAAATACTTATATCAGCAAAACCAGCCAAGAAACAACAACTACAACAACCCCAATTTTAACAACTACCAGCAGCCCCAAATGAACAATCAGCAAGTTGTGCCCCAGAACTAGAATTACCAAAGAAACAACCAAAACCCTCCAAATGCTCCAAACTATCCAACATAAACAATCAAAATCAACCCAGAAATCAAGGGAATGTAGCACTTGCTGCACAACAAGAAGGGAATTTTGATTGGAGTGACCATGCAGATGACATCACCAAATCCAATGTTGCACTAATGGCTAAAGTTGAAGGTGAGGCTGAATCTTCTTCTTCACAGGTACACTCAACCTCTACAACTGATTTACTTGAAACAATTAATGCTTTAAATGTGAAAGTAGGCCAGTTAGAGAGTGAATGCTTTAGAAAACAAAGCATAATTAATGGGTACCAAGCAAGTGATATAAATTATGAAGAGAGATCAGAAGCCTGGAAGATGATTGTGTGATTAGCTATAGAACTCAATCACGATATGTGACTAAAATTGATGGGTTAAAGAAAATGATTGTTGAAGAAAAGGTGAAGAATACCAAGTTACAAGTTGAGAATGAGTTTCTAAAGAACTTAGTGTCTACAGGAAATATTTGTGTTATTATAAACAAGATAAGAGAAGAAGATAAGTACAAAGTTGTTCCTCCACCTTTTAACAACAATTATTCTCTTAAGGTTGACAAAGACAAAAGAGATACATATCTCAATCAATTCAGAGAAGTTTTTCAAGATAATGAGGAATTCATTGACAACTACAAAATGGTTGAAGTTAATGAAGATGGAGAGTTTGTTGTAAAGGAAGAAGTAAGGGATGATAAGTCAATTAGAGTGCAAGTGTCTGAAGATGATTTGAACTAAGCTGATCTAAATGACACTAGTGATCAAATTTCAGATGAACAAATCCAAGCTACAGAAAGAGGTAGAAGACAGAAGAAACCTGATTCAGTAGACAAACAACCTAATCTACCCAAATTGACTCTCAAGAAGAAAAAGAACAATGAAAGAATGATAAGAGAACATGTGTCTTTTGACATATGTAAAAGGTCAAAGGTAAGCTACAATGCTGTCAGGCCACCAAGCAAAACTCTTTTGAAAAGGTTAAGTGAGAATAACAAGAAAAAGGTCAATGAAGCAGTTGTTGGTGACAACTTCATTCCAGTATACCCTGTTTTCTCTAGTCATGAAGTGTTTGACATTGGAGTAGTTGAAACTATGGAAGAGTATGAGAAAATACAGTCAAGATACAAGGGAAATCTGGATGAAGAGCCTTTGAATTTGAAGAAAAGCATTTTGTGAAGAGCAAGACTAAGAGACAAGAAATTAAAATTGAGGAGTTTGTACCTTTCTCAATTTTGATAGTTTGAAAACTCACAAAACACTTGGGATTAAGCCACCTAGACTAAGTGAGAGATTTAAAAAAAGTGTTTCTCACGAAAACTTCAAAGGGAAAGTATGGTGTAAGAAGTGTGATGAATATGGTCACCATACTAATTCGTGTAATGAAAGATTCACTTTCAACTCCTTTCATGTTCCCAATGAAACAAAGTTTTGGTCAAAACTTTGAATTTTATAAACAAAAGTATGATGAATATTTGGCAAAAGGGAAGGTGAGTGAGAAGGAAACAGTGATTAAGAATGTGCAAGAGGTTGTAACAGTATGAAGAAGGTTGGGAAAGGTGAAGAGAAACCAAAGAAGAATGTGACTACTCATGTCAAAAGGAACATCCTTCCTAGCAAATTTGAAGCTGTTGTGAAAAGAAACATTCAACCATTGAGAATTATGCCCAATCAAGACTCAAATTCAGTTAAGTCTGATGATTCTCAGAAATCACCAATCAATATTAAGAAAGAAAAGAAGATTGGTTTCTCAAGGAGAAAACCAACATAATTGACTAGTGATGAAAAATTTCTACTGAAGCATGGGTTTGAACCTCATGAATTCCTGTGGAAGCCAAGGGGTGAAGTTCAACAGAAAAAGAACTTTGATGTAAGAGATTTTACTTGTGAAAAGGATTATGTGGTGCAAGAGTGCAAAAACATAATTCCTTATGTGAAAACTCCAAGTCCAACAGACAGTGGATATGAAACTGATGAATCTGATGCTTGTGAAACTGTTTATGAAGATCCCAAGCCTACTTCTTTCACAACTGATGAAGATATTGTTAATGAAACTAATGATTTGCAAGTTGTTTCAGTTTGCATTTCAGCACTCAGCTAATCAATTTCTTTGATTTGTGCAGGAACCATCCACTCCACTGAATGAAGTATGGTACATGGATAGTGGGTGTTCCAGGCACATGACTTGTGACAAAAGGTCACTTGTCAACTATGAAGAGAAGTTTTATGGTCCAGTAGCTTTTGGTAGTGATGAAAATGGTGGTAAAATTGTTGGAAAGGGAATCTTGAAAAATGGAAAGGTCACATTTGACAATGTCTTCTATGTGTAAGGATTACAGTATAACCTTTTAAGCATATCACAGATGTGTGATAAAGGTTATAAATTTGGATTTGATGATTCTCGCTGTTTCATTCTTAAACCTGATTTTGTAATCCCGCCGGACATGATCATGATGATGGCCCCAAGGAATGGCAATTTATATGAACTAAACATGAAGGATGTTGTTTCAAGGGGTGGTACCTGTTTTGTTTCTAAAGCCACTGAAAATGAGTCAAAATTGTGGCATAGAAAGCTGTGTCATGTGAATCTGAAGAACATAACCAGACTTGTGAAGGGTGAGCATGTGATTGGGCTACCTACAAGAGAGTTCAAATTGGATAATAAATGTATCTCATGTCAGAAGGGCAAGCAGCACAAGTCTTCACACAAGACAAAACTCATCAACTCAATTGATTAAGTGCTTGAGTTGCTTCACTTGGATATTTTTGGTCCTGTAAGTGTCCCAAGTATAGGCAAGAAAAGTTACTGTCTTGTGATCATTTATGACTACTCAAGATACACTTGGGTTTATTTCCTAAGTACAACAGATGAGACTATTGAGTTGATTAAGAGTTGTGTAACCAGGATTGAAAATCAACTGGATGCAAGGGTAAAGATAATGATAAGTGACAATGGTACAGAGTTCAAATATGGAGTAATGGAAGAGTTTTGTACTGCAAAAGGAATTCTTCAACAATTCTCTGCTCCTAGAACTCCAGAACAAAATGGGGTCGCAGAAAGAAGAAACAAAATACTTATAGAAACTGCAAGAACCATATGGGCTGAAGCTTTTCTGCCTGTTATCTTTTGGGCAGAGGCAATTAACACAACCAGTTATGTTCATAATAGAGTACTTCTCAACAAAAGTCAAGACAAAACTCCATATGAGATTTTGTTTAAAAAAAAACCCTACATCAAGTTTCTCAAGCCATTTGGATGCAAATGTTCATTATTGAACACCAAGGATTACCTCAACAAGTTTCAAGCAAAATCTATGGACTGCTTCTTTGTTGGTTACTCTACACACTCAAAAGCCTATAGAGTATATGTGAAAGATCACTTGAGTGTGATAGAATCATCGATATTGTGTTCAATGAAAATCAATTCAATACAGTTGATGGTGCTGCATGGTTGTTTGACCTTGAAAAGCCAATCAAGTCCTTCAAGATTTATCCTGAGGACTTTGATAAAGCTATGTATAAGACAAGTGTGATTATAGAAGAATCTTCAAAGAAACTTGATTTGGACAAGCTGTGTTCAAAGGTTGCTGAAAATGGACTAGAATACAATTTCATTAAGCATTCTTCAATTGTTGAAAATGAGCAAGTTCCAAATCAAGTTCAATATCATAATAATGAACAAGTAGATCCAGATAATCAAGAAAATCAGGATAATGATGTTCTGAATGAAGCAGATCTTGATAACAATGATGAAGCAAGAAGAAATGCAAGATTTGAGGACTTGTTTCAAAAATTGAATTTTGGAAACAATGGTTCATCTACCTCTTAACTGAACAATGAAGAAGCACCAGAGTTTCATGATGCAACAACTGATATGATCATTGATGAACCTGATCTCAATGAAATAAATCTTGATTCTGATATATCCACTGATGTAATTGTTCAATCCCCTTATGTTGAAAAGAATCATCCTCCTGAAAATATCATAGGAAACATTTATGAAAGAGTAACAAAAAGTGCATCGGAATCTGCAAACATCTGTTTGTAATCCTGCTTTCTATCCAAAATAGAACCTAAGAACATTGTTCAAGCATTAAAGGACAACAGCTGGGTAGAGGCTATGCAAGAGGAGTTGGCTAAATCAGAGATCCGCAAGTTTGAGAACTTGTAAACAAGCCAAGAAACAGATATGCAATTGGAACCAAATGGGTTTTCAGGAATAAAAGGGATGAAAGAGGTATTGTGATTAAGAACAAAGCAAGACTTGTTGCATTGGGATGCCTACAAGAAGAAGGAATTGACTTTGAGGAAGTCTTTGCACTAGTTGCAAGACTTGAAGTAATAAGAATTTTCTTGGCTTATGCTGCCTCAAAGAATATAAGGGTATACCAACTTGATGTCAAACCTGCATTCCTGAATGGAAAAATAGAAGAGGAGGTGTATGTAACTCAGTCACCAGGATTTGAGGACCCTGATCATCCTAATAGGGTGTATAAGTTAAACAAAGCCTTGTATGAACTGCATCAAGCTCCAAGAGCTTGGTATGATGAGTTATCAAATCATCTACTTGAACATGGTTTCCAAAAGGGAGCCATTGACACGACCCTCTTTTACAAGAAGAAAGGAGGATATTTGCTTTTGCTGCAAGTTTATGTTAATGATATCATTTTTCGGTCAACCAATGAACAGATGTGCATGGAGTTTGAAGAGGTGATGAAATCCAAGTACAATATGAGCTCAATAGGAGAAATGAACTTCTTTATTGGATTGCAAGTTCAACAGAAGACTGATGGGATTTTCATATACCAGTCTAAGTATGGGCAGGATATATAGACAAATTCAAGTGTAATGATCTGAAAACTGCTTCAACTCCGATGGATACAAAAGATAATATGGTTGCAGATGAAAAGGGGGAGCCAGTGGATGGACATGAATACAGGGCAAAGATTGGATCTCTAATATTCTGACTGCTTCAAGGCCAGATATCATGTTTGTTGTTTTGCACGATTCCAGTCAAGTCCTAAGGTTTCTCATATGAATGTTGTGAAGAGGATCTTTAGATATTTGAATGGTAGATCGGATCTGGGAATTTGGTATCCAAAGAACCGGTCATTTGATCTAACTGCCTACACAGATAGTGTCTATGATGGGTTCAATATGAGCAGGAAGTCTACATCTGGAGGTTATCAATTTTTTGGAGACAACTGGTGTCTTGGCAATGCTTGAAACAGACTACAGTGTCAATCTCAACTGTAGACGCTGAGTATATTGCTGCATCTGCCTGCTGTGCACAAGTCCTCTGGATTCAGAATCAGATGCTGGACTATGGTCTAAATTTCTTAAACACCCATATTTACATTAATAACACTGCTGCATCTTTTATTGTTATGAATCTTGTACAACATTCTAAGACTAAGCACATTGAAATCAAACATCATTTTATAAGGGATTGTAGTGAAAAAGGATTAATTAGGGTGAAAAGAGTTGATACAAGTGATAATTTGGCTGACCTATTCAGAAAACCACTTGATAGAACCAGGTTCAACTTTCTTCTAAAATCCCGGGGGATGATCAACTCTAATGAAGTCTGATTCATGATATGTGCTTGTTGTGCAAATTGACTATCTTTTTCAAAGTCTCAATGAATTTTGTGTGCCTCTATGTGCTAATTGACTATTTTGATAGAGGATCTAGGTAACTATTGTGTTTGATATGCTCTTGTTTTGATGTTCACTGATACGCGCTTACTTGATTAGTTGTTACTCCTAGGTATTTTTGATGCTTAGGATAAAGATCAGTGAATGTTTATGATATCTAGATAAGTACCTGATTTGATTTATTTATATGTGTGCTTATCTGATATCTTGTTATGTGTTTTATCTGATGTGATATTGTTAGGATTTGTTAGACTATACATTTTGTGAAGTCTGCCTGTTTTAATGATGTCATTGATGATTTTGATTTGAATTGGTTGTGTCAAAATGTCCTTTTGTTTCAAATCTATGCTCAATTGATAACTCTTTAAAAAAATCTTGGTCAAAACAATTTTGATAAAACAGAGAAATTGTTCAATGGTGCTGAGATATGATAATACTATTCAGTTCAAAGCTTTATAGAAGCTTAAAAAGGGAATTTTCAATGAAAATACTCAAAAGAGTTACTTTTGCTTAAAACTATGTTGTTTCCTTAAATTGGAAGGACATATACTTGTATATGTTTGGTCGTGTCATCTGTTTTCAGATTGAAAGGATAGCCATTAACCTAAATACTGAAAGCATTCGGGGTAATTGTAATTTGTTCTATTTTTTCACTTAAAATTATGTCAATAACTCTAAGTTGAAAGGACATTTATTCTCTTATATGTTTAGTCCTGTTAACCACTTGTGGACATACAGGATAGCCATTTACCTGTCAACTAAGAGTAATTTGGATGACTGAATTTTAGAATGGGAAATGATAGTACATTGACTATTTAGCCAATCATATGGATTTAATAGGCTAAAAAGACACTTAGTACAGTCATTGACATGTATGGTTGCTTTCCTATGATGTGTAAAATCTAAGGTGATATAAACATAAAGAAATTGCTAAACTTAATGTGGAGTTACATTGTTGTCTCTGCATGTTCCAAGATACATCTTTCCAAATGATAGACAGAAAATTGAATATCCAGTCATACACAAGCATGTTAGTATTTGGTCACCAAAAATGAAATATCTTAATTTGAGAATGACAAAGAACAAATTTGAACAACATTATTTCAAATGTTATCTCAACCAAAAGTTGATAAGTGTTCACAAATTTTAATAAAGAAAAATGCAAACATGAGAGTTAATTATAGAACTACAAGGATGAAGGCAATTATATAAGTCCTTTAAACATTCCGAATGAAAGACATGTAAGTCCAACTTGTTTGGCCTATAAGTCCAATTTTCAACCTCACATACGTTTGTAAAACTTGAAAAGAAATATCTAAATCTTTAAACTGTTCTATCATTAAAATTTTTGACCATATATCCGGGGGTCGGAGTCAATTCGGGGTGATCTGGAGAAAGCCAAATAAGCCTTGAGAATAGATATGGAGCATCAGAAAACAACATGTGTTATCCATTTAGTATTATGCATCATAAATGAACCTTAATCATATCACCAAATAAATGTAATTCATTCTAAGTCTAGACCTACTGTTAACCTGTATATTCTGTCATAATATTGCTGAGAATGAAGTATTGAGAAGCTACTTAGTCAATATGATCCCATGATTGAGATCTTTTTCACAAAAAGAAAGAAACTGTTTTGAAAGGAATGATAACTGAAATTTGATCTCTAAATGCATCATTTGCTCTTAAACAATGATTTTTGATGATAAATATGTTTAATATTCAGTTTAAGTCAAAAAGTGTTGCATTTTACCTTCAAAAGGTTTAAATATGTATTTTCGAGTAAGGTTTAATGATTTCAACCTTTCCGAGCACAATTAGATGTTATTTGTCTAAGTTTATCAATTTCGGGCATGCGTTGATGTTTTACGTTATTTCGGGTAGACTTGACTGTTTTAGTTGAAGTTTAACCCTTTCGAGCATACTTGGAATTTGAATAAGTTATTACTAGCAAGCTTTAACAAGTTCAAGTTATTCAAGCACACTAAACTGTTTTGTAGGATATTTGAATTGTTTCTAGCAAGCTTTGCATTTTTATATGTTGAATATGCAATTTCTAGCAAGCTTTTATATAGTTTGTACCGCATAGCACACTTTCCTATTTTGTTTAGGAGTACAACTGTTTTCTAGCAAGCTATTTGATATGTTACTATTCACTAGCAAGCTTTGTTAAATTCTAAACTTTCTTACAAACTTAACTGTTTTATAGGTTGTTTAAGTCCTACTAGCATGCTTTGTGATTGAATGTGTTACTTCCAGCAAACTTTATATGATTTCAGACTTTATAGCATACTTAGGTGCTTGTGTTACTGTTTGAACTCATTTTAGCAAGCTATGTGTTATTTGTGAATATGATTCTTTGAAATTACAAGTGTCTTTCTGGCAAACTTTGTTTCCCGGGCACATTTTATGTTTCGAGCACACTTTGATATTTTCAAGTGTTCTATTAACATACATGGTGATTTCAAAACTTTGCTTTCTGAGTACACTTTGTGTTTAGAATCCTTCTCTAGCACACTTTGTATTCTTGAAGTATTTCAAGGATACTTTATTTCAGAGTATACTTGACTAAATATTTGTGAACTATTTGACAGCTTCGGGTAAGGTTTGTGATAGGTTCAGTTATTCGTGCAAGGTTGATTATTAGGAGTATGTCTAAGATGTTTATTTGGGTATCTTAGTTGATTCCTAGCAAGGTTGCCTATTTGATACTTTATACTTGATTATTTTTTTTGTGATTCATTTCTTAAGCAATCTTGTATTTCGAGTAAGCTTCCTTCATTGTATTATCTTAGCTTCATTTCTAAAAATAACATATAATCTGTGAATTAAATCTAAAACGAGCAAGCTTTGAGAAAGTGGAAGGTTCCTAGCAAGCCTTGTAAATAATTACTTTTTCCGAGCAAGGTTTGGTAAATGAACTTGATATGGGTTAAATTATATATAAATATAATAGATATTTCCTACATTTTAAATAGCTTTTAACGTTGTTTTTATTTAATATTACTCTCAACTGACACATATTTAAAGTTCAAAGGTTTGATGAGACAACGAGTTTAAAACTAAATAAATGTTGTGTGAATGCATTGTAGGTGTCAAAGTCTTGGACTTCAAATTTTTACAAGACATATGGGCTGGGCCCACAAGAAGATCAAAAAAATAAAGGATTTTTGACCAGAAAATAAACTGGTGGGCTTTAATATTTATTGGAGCTAAAATAAAAACCCTACACTATTACTATATATTTAGAGGAGACAGCCGAAGCAGAAGGGGAGAAGCTTTATTGGAGGAGCCGGCTACTGTGCTAGATTGAGAAAAATTAACGAGGAAAAAGAAGTATATATTAATCAAGGGTTTGGTCGGTGAGGTGTGGAGCAACAAAATACATAATAATTGACTGGATACTAATATTATTATTGTTGTGAGGTGAGTTGCGTCTACTGTGCACAAGAAGAATTCGCGAAGTCAACATGAAGTAAGGAGATTGGCTCATCAATATTCAAAAGTCGACGGAAGAAACATAATCAAATAAGTAAATTAATATTATTTTTTTTTTACTTCTTTTAAGTGAACTTTAATGTTTTTATTATTCTAGTTTCATACTTTATTATGAGTAGCTAAATATTTTATACTACCTAGGTTTTTGTTGAGTACTATGTTAGTTTAATGGTTTGATGAACTAGTTATTTGACTTTGGTTGATTTAATATTGTGGTAAAGTTTTTAATTGGTTTTGTCATGATATTGTTGCGTAATAGAATCTAGTTTATTGCTTTAATATTAATTCCACTTGTGTTTAATAGTTTTTTTTTAGATTGTTAAGCGTTTGATTAGGTTGTCTACTTTGTGTTTTCAACTTGTTTGCGGTTTATGGTCGAAAAAATCGTAGGAATAAGTATTGAAAGTTTATTAGATTTTTATTATTCTTTCACTAGAGAGGCCGGGAGGCAATTTAGTGTTGTGTCATCTTTATCTTTGTGGGTTTGGGTAATAATTGCACGGGAGTGTGTTATCCTAGGTCCCTTAGATTATTGTGATACAAGTTTTGTTCAAGTTAATTAAAAATGCCCCCTTTATATTAATATATATTGTATCCGAAGAGACCGGGAGGTGATTTGGGTTATAGGGTACCATAGTATTATTAGGTAAGGTGAGACTGGGAGGTGATCCAACCCTTTAACAACTGAGCATCACATGTCATTAGAGTTCTAGGGTGTCGTTGGTGAGGCCGAGAGGCGATCTAGCGCATTTTTTAGTGGTCTTTAGTGTCATATTTTTTAAGATATTGTTTTTCAACCAAGTCAAGTTCGTCAGCTATTAAGTTTAACTAGTAGGATTCCATTACCTAGTTAGTCGTTTCTCATATTTGTTTTAAACCCAATTTTTATAAAGTTTTATTTTTAGTTTAAATTTTAATTAGTTAAGTTTTATTAGTTTGATTAATATAAAAAAAATTCTTAAAAAAATCAAAAGAAGTCTAGGCTAGTAATCTTTTAGGTTTAATAATTAGATTTTACCCATAGTGTCCTAGGTTCGATATCCGTTCTTACTTGCTAGCCGCATTGCGTCTGGTACACTTGCCGATTGTGTGTGGTTTTTTTAGGTGAATTCGGTAAAACTTGGTTTTAATATTATATATACATTTTTCACACATCAGAACTTTATCGAGCAAGGTTTTAAATGTGAATATATTTAAATTGATAATGTTACTGTTTGACAGCTATTAATTCACTACAAGACAAAAAGCATTTAAAACTCACTTTTAAAAGGTATATAAGAGGGATTTAGAAAAAATTTTGCCACTTTTCTCTCTCACCTTCCACTCTCTTACTCTCGTTTCAGAAACTCAACCGCCTTATTGCAATCATCTAAACTTCCTAACCCTAATTTGTCAGCCCACTCAATCTGACTCGGTAAGCAACAATTAGGTGTTTTCCGACAATGATTAAGTGATAATGGGCATTTAATATTCATTTGTACTAACTATTTGTTTCTTGTGTAGGTTATAAATTTGTCGAAGCTCAGGTTCTTAAAGAAATTTCTTCTTATCTTCTACAAATTATAGCCTAAAAATACTTAAAGCTATGAACTTTGTGAGTCGACTTTTGCTTTGAATATGTTTATTTGTTTGAACATATATGGCGGATGACGAACCAGCATACCCGTTTGAACAGAAGCACAACATGTGTGCTTTCTTACAAGTTACTAAAGACAATGAGGAGGTGGCTGATATGATAAGGTGGCTTCAACGATCGAATATTCGCTTTGCCTTAACAGAGTGCTCGGTGTTGTATAGAAATCATTTACTAGATTTATGGCGCTCAGCATTGTACGATGATGTAAATTGTAGGCGTATAGAAGCTACCGTGGCAAGGCAGGAAATTCGTATAACTGAAAAAATTAATCAGAACCTGCTTGCAATTGCACAATGATGATCACAATCCGATTCATTTTACAATCGATCATCTGCTGAAGATTTTTGTGCAAACTATGGGATATCAAGGGGTTGTAAAGGAAGGACAATTCCATAAGGGAATGTTCCCAAACCTATATCGGTTCTTGATTCACCATATCATTCAGGGATTTGCCCCGAGAAAGGGACCTTGGACTCTCATGAGTCGAGACTTGGCAAATGCAACTATTGCCATTGTTTATGATCTGCCATTCAATTTTTCAAAGATGATTTTTGAAGGGATGGGCAGCATATTGAGGAAGCTGAATAATGAAAAATTCATAGCATATCCCAGGTTTCTGCAAATCAGTTTTAATCATGAGTTACAAGGTTTACCCTCAATGGGTACAACACATGTATTGCAGAATCCAAATACTTACAAACGGATTGCTAATCTGGCTAGCACAAGCAAATTCAATCCTAGGTATGAGATTGATTTGTTACCATGGTTGGTTAACCAGGATGCTGAAATCATGCCAGTTCTTGATTTAACCTCTGAAGAGGAAGATGTTGAGGAAGGTCATGATGGTTCTGATGAATCCAGTGATGATTATGAAGGAGATGATAATGAAGGGGGAGCTGGAAGAGATTTTGTTGATGATGCATATGTTCAGGGGGGAGGATCAGCCCATACCCACACCACCACCGACACCTTTACCAACACCACCAATTACACCACCTTCACCACCACCATCACACTTATATTCCATCGCCACCAACCTCACCACTAACCCAAAGCCCACCTGAATCCTTAAATCAAACACCACCACAAACCATTGACCAAACTACATCCCAACCTTTCACCCAAACCCAATCCATAACCCAAACTCAAACCATTACCCAAAATCCAACCCAGCCAACACATGAACCATATATTCCACAATCACTTCCAACGCACTTACAAACTTTCCCACTTACACCTATTCAATCCCCATCACACAACCAACTTACTGACCCTCTAAAACCACAATCCCAAACCATATACCCACCCACTGATACAATTCAAACTTTGCATAATCTTTTCTCTGACTTACCACCAGTTACCCCTCCTCGTGATCATTATATTTTGAAATGAAATCTTGATTTGATATGTGAAAATTTGGAGTTAAGAGGTGTAAATGCTGAGTTGAGGAAAGAAAATGATGACTTGAAAGAACAGTTGGCCCATGCTATTTGGAAAATTCAAACCCTTGAGGCAGAAGTTGAGAAGACCTCAGCTTCCCCAAAATAGGGGGAGTATCTATGGCCACTGTTGCTGATAAGGTTGCTGATGAAGAGATGATGGATTTGGTAGTGGAGAATGTTGAAGATGGACTAAAAAGTATCTTAAATGTATATGGTGATAGTGAGAATGAGGAAGATAGTGGAGGAAGAATGATTTTTGAAGAAGATTATGAAGGTGATAAGTCTGGTGATGATGAACAGAATTATGATGTGAATGATGAGGTGTTGAATACGGTATATGGAGACTTTGATGAAGATCTGTTGAGGAAAGAAATGGAAAATCAAACAACTGATAATGTGGTAATAACAAAAGCAATAATGACTGATGTTGTTGCTACTGATGTAGTGACTGAAACTGATGTTGTGGCTACTGATGTTATGACTGATGCCATGGTCGCAGATGTAATGACTGATGTTGTGATGGATGAGGATGCTGCAACTGAGGAACTAATTCTCACTGAACAAGAAACTAATGAAGAAAGTTCCAAGAGGGTTGAGCATGACAAGGAGATGGAGGACTTGTCAGAAGATATTGATAACTTTCCCTCTTAAATAGAAGAAGAAAAGAAAAGAAGATTGGAGAAGGGGAAAGCAATTGCTAATAAAGAATAAGAACTTGTTGTAACACAAGAAGTTAATGTTGAGAATAAGGAAGAATATGAAAATGTTGAAGTTGCAAAAAGACTTGAGAAAGTTATAAGATAAACTAAGGAGAGGGAATATATTGCCCAAACCATAACTGCGGAAGAGTTGAAAGAGCAAGAGGACTTGATTGCTCAAGCCAACATTGCCAAAACTCTAAGTCAAGAAGGAGATGTGGATCAGGAGGTTGTTGAAATGTTGATAAATATGAAACGAGATGAAGAGGTGGATAACTCATTGGCAATGGTCTTGAATGTATTCAATCAACCTTATAATGAACCTAAGAAGGGTGCTGAAAATGAAGAATTTGTCAAACAGGGTGAGACTGAGGATACAGTAGAAACATTGCTGAAAAAGGTTTTAAAAATACATGAGGAGTTTACATCCAAAGTAAACAGGTTTGAAAAGTCTTATACTAGAAAGAGGAAGGCCGGTGAACAGACTGATAAAGAGAAATCAGCAAAAAGGGCTAGATGGGATGATGAAAATGAATATTTTGTTGAAAGTCCTGAGGAGCATGAAAGCCCTTGGAGGCCTGTTCCAATTCAGATGATAATGCCGGAGAATATTCATGAGGTTGTACCAAATCCAAAGGAACCAAAAATTGATGTTGCATATGAGTCTACTGAAAAAGAAGACACTACTGAAGAAGATGACTCTGATGATACTAATGATGATGATGATGATGATGATGATCAGGGTAAAATTGCTGAAAAAGTTAATATCTTGTCGCCCCAAGTTGAAATGACTGATGAGCAAAGGACAAATATTCAACATAGTTTGGGTGAGGCAATCAGGAATAATCCATTAGTGATCAAGTTGATCAGACGTGGTTATAAATTTGAAAGATTGGCTCCTCTATCTGATGAGGAGCTGCAAAAATTGATTGATAAAGAAGATGATGAGATAAGGAAAAGAGTTCAAAAGAAGAATCTTGACTCTATGAAGTACAGAGAATATTTAAGAAAACATGGTTTGAATGAGAAGGATTTAAGCGGGATGAGTTTCCATGATTTGGAGAGACAGTATAACACAACAAGGGAAACTATTGAGAAAGAAGAGAAGGAAAGATTTATAAGAAAATCAAAGCTGAAAGAAAGAGTAGAGGAGGTAAGCAAAAAGTATGGAGGAAGGTGTGGATATTTGATTGACAGAGGTATGGCGCCTGAGCTTGTTGATGGTTTACTAAAGGCAGTGGTTGAATCTCACTTCAATAGACTATTAAAGAAAGATCTATCATAGAAAGTATAATCAAAGAAAGATCAACCTGAACCTTCTGTCAAGAAGCGAAGGATTATGACTCAAAGAGAAAAGAAGAGTGATGAAAATGAAAAGGCAGATTTGGAAAGAGCTAAAGCCCAAGACACTCCTTTTCCTGTGGAAGCCAAACCTAAACCTGATGAACACAAAGAACCATGGGAAGATGAAGATATGATTAATTAATTGAAAGAAGTGATGAAGAATAAGGGTACAAAAGGAAATATGTTTGACATGCTGGGACAAGAAAAACTAAAAGGGTTATTTTATGAACAAAAAGTTGAATGGGAGAAGCTTCTAGCAAAAGATGTGAATCCCAGAAGCTTTGTAGCTGGACGATTTGTACCAGCAAGTGAGCTTAGAGTTAAAAGGATTATGGAGATGATTGGAAGATTATTCAGGGATGGAGAAGAAAATCTTGCAGATATGTTGACTATGCCTTTTGAGTTGATAGTTGAGATGTATAAGAAGAAATTTGGAATCAAGGGGGCCACTAAACCAATGAAGTCTATTCCTACAAGGCCCTCTACTTCAAGGAGACACATCTCAACATCCAGAAATGAGCCAAGAAGAGCTGGAACTCAAAGGGAAGAAAGGCCACAAACTGATGTGGACTTACCAATGACATTATTCTATGAATCTATCTCTAATACTTTGAAAGTGATAATGCAAAGCAGAGAACTAAGGGAGATTATCTTCAAAGATGACTTTGCTTATTACAAGAGAGAGCAGCTTGAGATAATGGCCAATCTTGACATGTATGACTACCATGATAGAAACAAGATGGCGGGAATAAAACAAAATGAGTTGTCAAAATATTTGAAGAGTGAAGATGAGAAGAACTTTCCTTTGTTTGATCAAAGAAAGAAGTGGGAGCTGACTAAGAAGGAAAAGAACAGATTAGCCAAGCACATAAGTAATATAAGAAGTGCTGAATTTGGCTACCGTTCAAAAGTCAGAGACAATAACCCACTGTCCAACTTGAATACTTGCATCAGTATGAGGAGACGAATGACAAGACCCAACCACATGGTGCAGAAGAATGCTAGAATTGCTCAAATTGAGTACAACAGTAATGAAGACCACTACATTCTTCGCAACTCTGATGGACTGATTTTGGGTATAATCAGGACTAATGATGACCTGACCTTTATACACAATGAAGATTTGAGGGACATAATGGACATGACAATACCTGAGAATCACCCTCATCATCAAATATTGTCTATTTTCAAGCAAAGGGCAGGATCAGTGTTAGTTGATCGAAGACAAGCAGCCCACAACGCAAGGAGATGAAGACATTGTTTAGCATTAGGGTTTGCTTTGTAATGTCCACTGGACAAAATTTTCAACTATGTAATCTGTTAAATTTGATATGTAATTAGATTTTGATTTGATATGTATTTTGATAAGTGTATGTAACCTTAGAGTTGTTTTGGGACAGCTGAGGTGTTCCAATCTAGGGGGAGATTGTTGAGTCAAATATTGGACATGATATGACTTATGGGAGATTGGAATCTTCTCAACACTCCTCAGATATGGTTAAGAATGGAAACCGAGCAGACTTGGACCTCCCATCAATGTTTTGCTTATCCTAGCAAGGTATTTTGCCTTCTGGGCAAGGTTATCTTCTTGAAGTCTTCTTTTAGTGTCAATCTGAGCAGGGTTCACTATGTCTAGCTAGGTTGTTCTTCATAGCCAATCAAGGTTTGCTTCCGAGTTAGCTCTTGGCTAACCAAGCTTTTGAAGCCAAGTATTTGGAAGATCTAGCAAGGTATTCTTTAATAAAGCAGTGATCCGAGTATGCTTGATGAAAGTTGATAAAGAATTATCTTAAGGACTCTGTCGGGCAAGGTTCAACTCCGAGCAATCTACAGTGTTACCAGCACACTAGGGTTTGCTAATAAGTTAATCATTAACAAAGGGTTGAAAGGATATCTGAAGAACAAGTTTGCTTGTTAGATCATATCGGGCAAATTTTGGTATGATCAAGAAGATTGAAGTCTGCTAGGTGAGTATTTTCTAAGGAAAATACTCCAAGTAAAGTCTACCCAGAGAGCTGTTTACCAGCACACTTCAAGGTTACCAGGTCTACTCGAAGAAGACAAAAGGTACAAAGCCTACCCGGAAGACCTATTTTTACACTTAGTATATTTTTGAATATGTAATATGATTATGCACCTATCATTAGGGTTTCTAGAATGAATGACAGCTGTCAGGTGGTAGTAGGCCTATAAAAAGAATAATTTAGGGCATGCCTACCACGGATTTGCCACTTTACACTTTTCAGACCTACTGAGTATTCTTGATATGAGTGTGACGGATTTCCTAAGATTAGTACGGATAAGAATTACTTAGAAGAAACCCTAATCGATTTGCATTTGTATGAAACATTCAATAAATGGAAATCTTTTGAGTGATTGTTTGTGTTTGTTACATTTAATAGACATTAAGCACCAGATAGTATTTGTTAGTGATTCCGTCGTTAACAAATCTCTATTCTTACATTAAATAGCAACGTCACCAACCTTCTTGTCGACACATTTCTTGTGTGGGTTGTGACATTTATTGTGAGTTTGAGCGATCGAATACGGGATGGACACTCAAGTTGGTGATCTTTGTGTACTTTCATTTTGGAGAAAAAGTCGATCACCAAATCATCGCCCAAATTTGTGTCAGTCTCCCATGAACTACTTTGACTATGGAACGGATCATGAAAGTCCCCATTGTTCCAATTTATTACATGTTTGAGGTGTTGGCTATCAAAGTCGTTACTAGGGGTATTTTGATTTTGGAATAGCAGACACTTCTTCATCAATCGTAGTTGCCAGCTTCGCTTCCAAATCTGCATTACACATGTTAGGAATATTAAAAGTTTTACAAAGTTTGTCATAATCGAAAGCTCCAATGGATCCTGAACATGGTAGAGGTGCTGAGTAACTGGTGATGTCTATGTTACACACCACTTATATTATGTTAATTTGTATGTTGAATGTCCTTTTGTTTGGTGAACCAACTACGTAGCCGAGAAATCTTTGTTAGCCACTTTACCAAATTTAGAATTCTTCTTTAAAATCGTGCAAGGGGATCCAAAAGTTTCAAATCCTTTTAGATTAGGCTTTGTGATGTGTGCCTAATTCACGAATCTATATCTATGAAACTCACAATTAAGCTTTAATTTTAAAACGGATTATCCTAATAATTCCACACACAACTGGCAAGTAAACTGATCGTAAGTAGTATATATCTAAGAAGTCCGAGTATCGAACACAAGGACACGTGAAAACGCTTTTAATTACTAAACCCTAGACAAGACCTTCCTAAGAATAATATTTTGATTGAATTTATTATTAAAATCTACTTGAATTAATTTACTTAAAACTTACTTAATTAATTAACTAACTGGACTAACTGACAAAACTTTCCAAACTTAGAAAACTTAACAACCTTTAACGGATACGATGGAGAATACGTCTACCTAGGTAAGAATCAAATTAACAGCCTAACAAGCAAATGGATAGAATGATCTCACGACACTAGTATCTAAAAAAGACACAACTAAGGCTCGCTCAAGCTAGCTAGATCACCTCTCGGTCTCACTAACAAACCTTAACCACACTTAATTGACTAGAAAAACAAACCGGAAAACAAGTACTAAGGTGTTCTAATTTCGACTCTCCTCTCGGACTCACCGACAATCAACCTTAATGGATATGAATACTACACAACTAAGGATAGAGAAGCAATTCAATTTAACACAAATTAGATCAAATAGTCGCTAAAAAACCCAAACCCGACAAGAACCGAACTCGCTCTCACGCAAATCTAGTCGTAGCATGCAAAGGCTATGAGACAACCCTAACTTCTTACTACCTCTCGGTCTCTAGGAAGGTGTATACCCGCGGATTTTTATCAAATAACTCACTTAACAAAACCCTACGGTTGTACATACCGCAAACAAACCCTAAACACAAAGTCTAGAATCAAACATGCAAAAATCAATCAAAACACAATCAATCAATCAAAGACTGCGGTTTATGAAGTAATATAAATAAAATCCCAGCAACTAAACACAACCTAATTCATATATTAATCAAACTTTACAATAGAAATTCAAGTCTTTTGATCAAACAATCCATAAAACTCATCAAACTTGAACAATTATCATCAAACCTAGCTAGAACTAACAAGATTAGCTAAGCATATTAAATGGAAAGCAGCATATACTTATAAAAGCATTAATATTACTCATATAAATAATAAGTAAATTTAAGCCCAATAACTAATAATCAAGCACAACTCAATCCTCAATTCAAATGCAAAAGAATTCACTTCTATGATCAAGAACAAGACAATAATGAAATATAAATCAAACAAAAGTGTATGTAGATATAATATGATGATGATGGTTGTCTCTTGATGCTTAGAACACTTGAAAATACTTGGAATTTTGGCTTCAAACTCTTGTGCATAATATGAACTTGTGGAAGCCAAAACTAATAATAATATTTTTTTTCTTTTCTTTTGCTTGGTTTTACCGACCCGGAACCACCTCAAGTTGACTTAAACCTCATATCTAACTATTCATGTCACACCCGGCCCTGAGCGGCGGAAACAGCCGGGCGCGCGCGAGTGGGGATTGATACTTAAGCACGGGCCATTGCAAAACATTCAAAGATTTTTATTGCGCATGAGAAGTTTAATACAAATACATTACATTGTTTAAGTATTACATAAAAACATCCAAGTACAAAAACTGAAGATTTTCTCGCCATATCCCCTTGCGCGGCGGGTAACCGTGCGCATCGAGGGGATAAAACCAAAATCTTTCAAAAAGCTTGTTTTAGATGTTCAGCGTGTGGTGCTCTAAGTGTGACTCCATGCGCTACCTAGTTATCTCCTGAAAGACACGTAAAAACATTTGAATCAGTATAAACTGAGTGAGTTCACAAGTTTTAGTAACTTGATAAATCGTATTGCATCATAATCTTGATACAAATCATTCTGAAACATAATTCTGGTAGCATCATTAAACACATGCTTGGTAAAACATAGTTATATCAACATATTCTGATAAAATCGTTCCGCGGGTTACGCGCGAACATTTCTGGGAACTGTGCTCGTCTAAGTGGCGCTGCCACTACGAGCTAAAATAACGTAATACCGTCCCGCGGGTTACGCGCGGACACTTCTGGAAAACTGTGCTCGTCTGTGTAAGTGGCGCTGCCACTACGAGCGAATATATGCTGTAATACCGTCCCGCGGGTTACGCGCGGACGTTGTGCCGGAAAACAAGGCGCTCGTCTGCGTAAGAGGAGCGACCTCTACGAGCGGGCTCAAACCCATAGTACTGCCCCATGACCGTACTAGGCACTCGTCTATGTAAGAGGTGCGACCCCTACGAGTGGGCGGATCAAACCAGCAGTCCCTACCCTTAGAGTTCCAATGGTAAAGTGATCACTTACTCGAATCTGGTGCACTATCATCGAAAAACCATAGATAACTGTTCGCATTGCTCATCATGAAACATAACTTAAACACGTAATCGTTTGCTTAGCTTGTAAATATACCATGATAAAACACTATTTAAATACGTGTCCCTCGCCCCGAAAACAGTTTAAAATGGTGAAAACAGTGAAAATAGGGGCTGTGAGACTCACCTGTGGTTCTTGTTAAGGGATTAATCGAGATTCGGGTTTTCTTGGTGTTGGCCTCGGAATCGAAGGTCTAGAATACGATTAAATAACAAATATATATATTAAGATCAAGATATAAGGGTTGGAAAGTAGATCTCAAGGTTATAATCTCGGCTTACCTAGTAACAGGATCGGAGCTGGAAACAACGGATGCTTGGGAAAAGATTAGTGCAAGTTTGTAGTTCTTTGAAGTGTGTTTTGGGTGATAATTTAGGCTACAAATTTATAGGCAAACTCAAGGGAACATAATCCCTTGCTTTAGGGAATTGTAATCTTTTGAAATGATGATAAAGTATGGAAATTATTATTATTTATTAAAAAGAGTAGAAAAGTAGATTAAAGATTCTGATTTGATATGGACAGGACATGCAGGGCTGTGGTTGGTGAGAGTGGGTGGTTGGCAGTTGACTTTTACAGTTTGCTTTTTCAGTGCTTTAGACAGTGTTCAGTAAAAAGTAGAAGTTTTCTGAAACACGCTACCGCCCTTTTTTGGGCGGGGACAATTTCCTTAAATCTGATCATTTTGACTAAGTGTTCTGCGCGTATAACTTGGTGCGCATAGCTTCCTGCGTGTAGAACATTTCTTTGCTGCGGGTAGGTGCGTAACCTTCTCGCAGTTAGGGACATTTGAGTTTCATTTGTAGATTCTCCAGGTGGTTTTGGTATTTCAACATAGTGATCAGTCATGTTGAAGTCAATTCCATCCTGGAGCTTCAGACAAACTAGCTCTCAACGTTCCCGCCATGCGGGTAGGTTAGTTCCCTTCCGCACGCGCATAAACGATGTAGGATGCACCCGCCTTAGCATCATGCGGGATGGTCAACCCATAGACAACATAACGTTTAAGTTACATGAAAACATAAGGCCAAAACGTTCACGCATGGCGCATATAACATATGCTCACGCTGGTTCTTAACATGGTGCGCTCGCGCAGGGCGCACATAACACATGCACGCGCTGACTAACATGGCGCGCTCGCGCAGGGCAAACATAAATGCCCGCGCTGATCCTTAACATAGCGTGCTCGCGCAGGGCGCACATAACAAATGCACGTGCTGACTATCATGGCGCGCATAATATTTACAATCACCTAATTATTAGGTTGATTACTTAGTTTAAGGGGTTGGGAAATTACCGGGTGTCACATTCTCCCCTCGTTAAACGAATTTCGTCCCGAAATTTAGGAGACGTTGCTGGCAGAAGCCATATTCTGAAAGAGGTGTGGGTATTTTATGCGCATCTGATCTTCTCTTTCCCAAGTGAATTCAGGCCCACGCCTTGAGTTCCATTGAACTTTTACCAACTTGATTCTGCTTCTGCGCAACCTTTGTTCTTTCCAATCGGTTACTGCTATAGGCTCTTCTACGAAGTGCAGCTGTTTGTCAATATGAATTTCTTCCACCGGTAAAATCAACGTTTCGTCAGATAAACATTTCTTGAGGTTGGATACATGAAACGTATCATGAACTCCACTGAGTTCGGCGGGTAGACGGAGTTTATAAGCAACTGGACCGATCCTCTCCAGGATCTCAAAAGGTCCAATGTAGCGCGGATTTAGCTTTCCTCGCTTACCGAAACGGGGGACTCCCTTCCATGGAGAGACTTTCAAAAGTACTTTATCCCCTTCTTGAAACTCCAACGGTTTCCTTCTTATATCAGCATAACTTTTCTGTCTGTCGCGTGCTGCCTTAAGGCGATCCCTTATCTGAAAAATCTTGTCTGTTGTTTCTTGGATCACTTCTGGACCAGTCATTTGCTTGTCGCCCACTTCCGCCCAACACAGTGGGGATCTACACTTGCGCCCATATAAAGCTTCGAACGGCGCAGCCTTAATGCTTGTGTGATAACTGTTATTGTAAGAAAATTCAACCAACGGGAGGTGGGTATCCCAACTACCTCCAAAATCGATCGCGCACGCGCGCAGCATATCTTCCAATGTCTGGATTGTTCGCTCGCTTTGCCCATCCGTTTGAGGATGATAAGCTGTACTCATATCAAGGCGAGTACCTAGAGCTCCTTGTAACGATCTCCAAAACCTTGATGTAAACCGACTATCTCGATCAGAAATGATGGACACTGGGACTCCATGTTTTGAAACTATTTCTCGAATATATAGTCGGGCTAGCTTTTCCATTTTATCAGTTTCTTTAATCGGCAGGAAGTGTGCTGACTTAGTTAACCGATCCACAATAACCCATATTGTGTCATAACCCCCAGGTGTCCTTGGCAGTTTGGTGATGAAGTCCATAGAGATTTGTTCCCACTTCCACATGGGAATTTCTGGCTGTTGAAGCAACCCCGATGGTTTCTGGTATTCAGCCTTTACTTTTGAACACGTCAGGCACTTACTGACATACATCGCGATGGCGCCTTTAAGATTGGGCCACCAATACAGCGTTTTAACATCTTGGTACATCTTGTCTGCGCCAGGATGTACGGAATACCGCGTCTTGTGAGCTTCGTTTAATACCTGCTCGCGCAATCCTCCCTTGAGAGGGACCCATATGCGGTTGGCAAAATATCGAGTGTTGTTCCCTTTAAGTTCCAAATTCTTAACCATACCCCCAAGGCATTCGTTTTTAACAAACTCTGGTTTCAAGGCTTCTTGCTGAGCGTCTCGGATGCGGGTGGAGAGATCTGCGTGAATGGTCAACCTTAGAGCCTTGACTCGTAGCGTTTTTATTCGCTCCTTTCTGCTTAGCGCGTCTGCTACCACATTCGCTTTCCCCGGATGATACTTGATCTCGCAATCATAATCATTCAACAATTCAACCCATCTTCGTTGCCTCATGTTTAATTCCTTCTGATCGAATATATGTTGGAGGCTCTTATGATCCGTAAAGATTACACATTTCGTACCATAGAGGTAATGGCGCCAAATCTTTAGCGCGAAGACGACAGCTCCAAGTTCTAAATCATGCGTTGTGTAGTTCTTCTCATTGGTCTTAAGTTGGCGCGAGGCATACGCTATGACTTTGTCTCGCTGCATAAGGACACATCCGAGTCCTTGATGTGAAGCGTCGCAGTAAACAACGATGTCATCTGTCCCCTCGGGCAGGGATAAGATTGGCGCACTACATAACTTCTGTTTCAACATTTGAAACGCTGCTTCCTGGTTTTCGCCCCAAACAAACATCCTGTCTTTCTGAGTTAGCGCGGTCAGAGGTAGAGCTATCTTGGAGAAGTTCTCAATGAAGCGTCGATAGTAGCCAGCTAGTCCAAGGAATTGCCTCACCTCAGTTGGGGTTTTTGGCGCTTCCCAGTTTTCGATGGCCTTGACTTTGGAAGGATCAACGTGAATTCCTTTCTCGTTTACAACGTGACCGAGGAAGTGAACTTCTCTAAGCCAAAATTCGCACTTGGAAAACTTCGCATACAACTTTTCTTTCCTTAACAATTCCAAAATCAATCTCAGGTGTTGCTCATGCTCGGCCTTGGTTCGAGAGTAAACCAAAATATCATCTATGAACACAATCACAAACTTGTCCAAATATGGTTTGCACACACGGTTCATCAGATCCATGAATATAGCCGGCGCATTAGTTAGCCCGAAAGGCATCACTAAGAACTCATAATGGCCATATCTGGTTCGGAAGGCTGTCTTTGGCGCGTCTTCCTCATGGACCCTAAGTTGGTGGTATCCTGACCGTAGATCTATCTTCGAATAATAACTGGATCCCTGTAACTGGTCAAATAAGTCGTCAATCCTCGGTAAGGGGTACCGATTCTTGACTGTCAGCTTGTTCAGCTCCCTGTAGTCAATACACATTCTGAACGAACCATCTTTCTTCTTTACAAACAGTACTGGAGCTCCCCAAGGTGAAAAGCTTGGGCGTATGAAACCCTTATCCAATAGTTCCTGTAACTGATTGGATAGCTCTTGCATCTCAGATGGAGCTAAGCGATAAGGCGCTCGAGCTACTGGCGCAGCTCCTGGGACCAAATCAATACGAAACTCGACTTGTCGCGGCGGCGGTAACCCGGGCAAATCTTCAGGAAAAACTTCTGGAAATTCGCGCACTACTGGTAAGTCTTCAATTCTTCGCTCATCTCCTTTCTCTACTACATGCGCCAGGAAGGCGTAGCACCCTTTCCTTAGGCACTTACGCGCCTTTAGGCATGAAATCAGTTTCGTCGCAACTCCCCTTCTTTCCCCTTGAATCATCAAAGTTTCTCCGTTCAACAGTGGAATCCGAACCTGTTTCTCATGACAAACAATCTCCGCGAGATTCTCGACCAACCAATCCATACCTACCACAATATCGAAACTTCCCAAATCTATTGGTAACAAGTTAATATTGAACTCATGACCTCCCATGACTAACACACATTGCTCAGTCCTTTCATTCGCGCATAACTGCCTACCATTGGCTAGTTCTATAGTATAAGGTTTGTCTAGCCTACTGGTCGCTAAGCCCAGGGAGTTTTTAAACTCATGGGATATAAAACTTAGGTCAGCGCCAGTATCAAATAAGACAGATGCATAATGACCGTTAAGCAAAAACGTACCGGTTACCACATTCGGCTCTTCCTTTGCTTCACCCGCGCCGATCACAAAAGCTCTCCCGCGAGCTTGGTTTCCTTTCTGTGGGCAATCCCGACTGAAGTGTCCAGGCTTCCCGCATGCGTAGCAGTTGTCATTGGCTCCAGCTTCTTTAGCACGGCAATTCACCGTCTTGTGTCCTGGTCTGCCACATTTGGCGCACGTGACGTTCGCGCATTCGCCTTCGTGGTGATACTTGCATTTGCTGCACCATGGGTAAGGCCCGCTGTATCCTTTCCTTGATGGTTCCGCGGCTTGAATCGCGTAAACCCTTGTGCTTTCCTGCTTCTTGGGCGGTGGCTGCTTGAAGTCTGATCCTCGGTGGGAGTTCCATTTCCTCTTGGAGTCAGAGGTTCGCTGCTCGTTCAAGCGGGTGGTCAACATACCCGCACGAACCGTATCCCTTGTAAGGGTGATGGCTCGCGCAACCGCCTCGTCAAAGGTCGGAGGTGCGGCGGCGTTGAGCGGGACCCTAACGACAGGAGGTAACCCAAAGATGTACCTCTCGATTTTCTTTTCTTCTGTGTTTGCCATGTCTGGCACCAGCTGGCAAAGCTCGTTGAAACGATTGGTGTAGGCATCGATATCTGTTCCTACCATGGTGTGGTTCCAGAATTCTTGTTGCAAGCTCTGAATTTCTGCGCGAGAGCAGAACTTTCTCATCAACATTTCTTTCAATTCTTCCCAGGTCTTGTGAAGAGCAACTTCTCGCCCCAAAGTCTTTACTTGGAGCTTCCACCAAGATGAAGCTGCTTCTTGGAACATGCAGGTCGCGTAAAGGACCTTCTGGTTTTCACTACATCCGCTGATGGAGAGAACTGTCTCCATCTTGTCAATCCAATTGTAGAGCCCAATGGCTCCTTCGGTGCCTTTGAACGGCCAAGGCCTACAGGCCATGAATGTTTTATAGGAGCATCCTTTGTCCAAGGCTCCTGATTCGGGTTCTGGGGTCTCGTTCTCTTGGCGACCCTGACTAGATTCGGCCTTGCTGGCCTCATGCGTTGCAATCGCCTGCGCGATTATTTCTGCGAGCTCCTCGGGTGTCATGGTAATTCCCTTGGCTCTGGTTGGAGGCATTCTTTTCATAAAAAGAAAATATAACAAACTTAGCGCATGTACTCAGAGCACATAATGTTCTTATCTCTAAACACTGTGACCCGTGTTCCTAAGTGCGTGTGTGATTTTTCTTTTGAAAATATTCTTTGAAAAATATTTCATGCGATTCCCCAAAGGTTATAGTCTAGGTAAAAAAAAACTTCTTTTCCTAGTTCGCTATAACCAGTGCTCTGATACCAATCTGTCACACCCGGCCCTGAGCGGCGGAAACAGCCGGGCGCGCGCGAGTGGGGATTGATACTTAAGCACGGGCCATTGCAAAACATTCAAAGATTTTTATTGCGCATGAGAAGTTTAATACAAATACATTACATTGTTTAAGTATTACATAAAAACATCCAAGTACAAAAACTGAAGATTTTCTCGCCATATCCCCTTGCGCGGCGGGTAACCGTGCGCATCGAGGGGATAAAACCAAAATCTTTCAAAAAGCTTGTTTTAGATGTTCAGCGTGTGGTGCTCTAAGTGTGACTCCATGCGCTACCTAGTTATCTCCTGAAAGACACGTAAAAACATTTGAATCAGTATAAACTGAGTGAGTTCACAAGTTTTAGTAACTTGATAAATCGTATTGCATCATAATCTTGATACAAATCATTCTGAAACATAATTCTGGTAGCATCATTAAACACATGCTTGGTAAAACATAGTTATATCAACATATTCTGATAAAATCGTTCCGCGGGTTACGCGCGAACATTTCTGGGAACTGTGCTCGTCTAAGTGGCGCTGCCACTACGAGCTAAAATAACGTAATACCGTCCCGCGGGTTACGCGCGGACACTTCTGGAAAACTGTGCTCGTCTGTGTAAGTGGCGCTGCCACTACGAGCGAATATATGCTGTAATACCGTCCCGCGGGTTACGCGCGGACGTTGTGCCGGAAAACAAGGCGCTCGTCTGCGTAAGAGGAGCGACCTCTACGAGCGGGCTCAAACCCATAGTACTGCCCCATGACCGTACTAGGCACTCGTCTATGTAAGAGGTGCGACCCCTACGAGTGGGCGGATCAAACCAGCAGTCCCTACCCTTAGAGTTCCAATGGTAAAGTGATCACTTACTCGAATCTGGTGCACTATCATCGAAAAACCATAGATAACTGTTCGCATTGCTCATCATGAAACATAACTTAAACACGTAATCGTTTGCTTAGCTTGTAAATATACCATGATAAAACATTATTTAAATACGTGTCCCTCGCCCCGAAAACAGTTTAAAATGGTGAAAACAGTGAAAATAGGGGCTGTGAGACTCACCTGTGGTTCTTGTTAAGGGATTAATCGAGATTCGGGTTTTCTTGGTGTTGGCCTCGGAATCGAAGGTCTAGAATACGATTAAATAACAAATATATATATTAAGATCAAGATATAAGGGTTGGAAAGTAGATCTCAAGGTTATAATCTCGGCTTACCTAGTAACAGGATCGGAGCTGGAAACAACGGATGCTTGGGAAAAGATTAGTGCAAGTTTGTAGTTCTTTGAAGTGTGTTTTGGGTGATAATTTAGGCTACAAATTTATAGGCAAACTCAAGGGAACATAATCCCTTGCTTTAGGGAATTGTAATCTTTTGAAATGATGATAAAGTATGGAAATTATTATTATTTATTAAAAAGAGTAGAAAAGTAGATTAAAGATTCTGATTTGATATGGACAGGACATGCAGGGCTGTGGTTGGTGAGAGTGGGTGGTTGGCAGTTGACTTTTACAGTTTGCTTTTTCAGTGCTTTAGACAGTGTTCAGTAAAAAGTAGAAGTTTTCTGAAACACGCTACCGCCCTTTTTTGGGCGGGGACAATTTCCTTAAATCTGATCATTTTGACTAAGTGTTCTGCGCGTATAACTTGGTGCGCATAGCTTCCTGCGTGTAGAACATTTCTTTGCTGCGGGTAGGTGCGTAACCTTCTCGCAGTTAGGGACATTTGAGTTTCATTTGTAGATTCTCCAGGTGGTTTTGGTATTTCAACATAGTGATCAGTCATGTTGAAGTCAATTCCATCCTGGAGCTTCAGACAAACTAGCTCTCAACGTTCCCGCCATGCGGGTAGGTTAGTTCCCTTCCGCACGCGCATAAACGATGTAGGATGCACCCGCCTTAGCATCATGCGGGATGGTCAACCCATAGACAACATAACGTTTAAGTTACATGAAAACATAAGGCCAAAACGTTCACGCATGGCGCATATAACATATGCTCACGCTGGTTCTTAACATGGTGCGCTCGCGCAGGGCGCACATAACACATGCACGCGCTGACTAACATGGCGCGCTCGCGCAGGGCAAACATAAATGCCCGCGCTGATCCTTAACATAGCGTGCTCGCGCAGGGCGCACATAACAAATGCACGTGCTGACTATCATGGCGCGCATAATATTTACAATCACCTAATTATTAGGTTGATTACTTAGTTTAAGGGGTTGGGAAATTACCGGGTGTCACAATTCAAAACATAATGTAACATTTAAGAAAAATTAAGACGATCAAGGATATTGTTTATCCACCTAAATTTAAATATTAAGGTCTACTAGGCAGCCACTTAGATACTCAATTAAGTGCAATTAAGAACTAACTAGTTAGTGTTCTCCACTACATGGCATACCCCCCCCCCCCTTTTTCAAGTAACACCCTAGGATCATCACCATCGGTGAGAATACATGAATCCATCTGTCGGTTTACATATGACGTGAGCCTTGTGGATCATTTCTTAATGGTAACAGGACGCATGAAAGGAGACCTCATATGGCTAACAGTGTGGTTTGATCTAGTCATAATGTAGTTGTACTTTAAAGCACGAGTGATCAAGTTTTATGACTTATGATTTGGCAATAAATTGCGAGTTTGCTATTTTTAGCTTCTTTAAATATTCAAAAATCCACTTAGTCGATGTGAATACCCTAATGATATAACGTATACCGTCATGTAGTTTCCAAACCTTGGAGCATCCTATCAATACAAGATTTAAGGTTATAAAACTATATACCTATGAAGTGTCTACCACTAAAACTAAAAGTATATTTTTTATGTTTATATCATGGGCTGACTAGTATAACCTAACGTTAAACCTACACAAGTATCGTATTTCAGTATTCACATTTTCATAAAAAATTAGAAAGCAAATTAGACATGAGGCTTGAGTATGGCCCAAGCTTTCATCCCAAAATTATTTTAACGCATCCCACTAAAGTTCAAGCAAATTAAGATTCAGTTAAAGTCAACATGTACTATCTATACCAAAACAACTGAGCCTACCGACAAATCCCAAATTATATGATCTGATTTTAAAATTCATTTTTCTTTTAAGAATTCAAGAGTGATAATGATCGGTAGTTAATATCATTTCTTGTTTAATGCAAAAAGTTTTACAACAAGGGACAAAAACTTTTATAAATTCTTTTTGGGTTTTTTTTAACATTTTTTTCAAAAAAAAAAATTGAACAATTTGTCTCTTTTTTTATTTTATAAAAAAAAATTCTACAAATAAGTAAAATAAACTTTCATCCCCACGCTTGAACGACGAATCGTCCTCGATGAGCATTAGGACAAGAAAAAACGTTATTGCGGAATATAACGTTAAGTGATTCAAGACAAACAAAGATAATACGTAAGAACACGAGATCTAGCTTCAAAAGACATGTTGTATTAATTGCGGGTGCATAAGCACAAGGTTACACAAACTCTTTCACCACACTAACAATATGAACGGCTCACTACTAACGCTATACATCTTATCTATATATAGGGAGACCAACAACCTATCCCAACACAAAGCCCAAAGCCCACCGATATCATTAAGGATCTCGATTTACATACAAAGATCAAACACGACTTAAACTAACATATGACTAAGTACCAACCACACAAATATAGACACAACAATCTCCCCCTTGGTTTATAGCTTCGTTCTTTAATTGTGTTCCAAAATATTCAAATCCGCATCCTTCAACCCATCAGCCCAAAATCCCGTTCTAATAATCTATGCCACCATCCTTATATATTATTTGGCAGCAGCTTCAAAAATAGGTTCAGCAACAATCTGGAAGTTACTGAGTGTCTTGATATCTCACTCACTCAGCTTTAGCAAGTCTTTTGGATCAATAAACATGTACTGCCCATTTTGTAGACGTATAACAACAGTAACGGTTTCACTGTCATACGCCCAAAATTGCATATCATCAAGAGAACCATCATGGATAGCACTCGGCACAGGAATTTTTGTTGCCTTGTTTGTTGCAGGCCACATGACGTTCACATGTTTTACCTTTCCGAGGATCTTGAACTCCTTTAACCTTCTTCAAAAATGACTCAGCAGTAGTCATATTTGGAAATCCCGTTTCAACTTGCCTCTTCAGAAAATTTCAGAAATCATTAGCCTTCTTGTCGTGATTTGGATTGTGAAATGGAACGCTGATGAGGTCACTGGGATCTACTTTAGTCCAGGATCCAAAATCCTTCATCTTCCCGTAGTACTCGGTAGTCCCGGACCTCCGTTTCACCCACCACATGTTCTTATCACTATCAAAACCCCATGACATTACCCCAGAACGATCACCATACTTATCTGAGAAACCCTTCTTAAAAGTAATGATAAACTTATCTGGATGATCGGAGGACTCTACATTCTGATTGGAGTTTTTCATAACGAGAATATTCTTTTGTAATCGATCAGATTGTTAAGCAGATTTAGGTGGGATTGAGAGATAGTGCTCCAGTGACTCGGATGCGTCAGCATGTGTAAAGGTATTTGAATTGGAGCTCCCACCTTGATCGACAGAGGTCGACTTCATAACAGGGTCTTCATTGCTTTTGAACTCGTCTCCAAATTTCTGGATGAGTTTCTGTTGAAGGTCTGGTATATAGCAGTCAATCCACCCATGCTCGACAGAAGCTCTTTGATCTTGGAGTCTTTGTCAGAATTGTTGGCTTCTAGTTCTTGGATACGTACATATTTTACCACTGAATCTTGTTCGAGTTCGAAAACTTGAAGTTTTAAAGCCTGCACGTCCACCGGAGCATCTTCAAGTACAACCCCTTTTCCTTTGTTCTGCAGATAAGTGTCTTGCATAGCGAGAATCTGAGCAATCTTCTCTGAAGCACTAGAGCTAGACTGACCTGTCGGGTTTTGTTAATCCAGATGGCTCGTCAAAAACAAAAATATCAACTTCAAAATCAAATTCTTGAGCAATGTCATCAAAAATCTGTTCATGAGATTGACCCTCAGTTGCGGATGAATTTGTATCAGCGTGAGCCACATTAGTGTCCACTCACGTTGTTGTTGGCTAGGTGTTGTTGTATTTGTGGTTTCAGTAATCAGAACGCCTGGTCTTGGATCTTTCTTTCTGCTTTTGCGTGGAATAAGATTAGCGTCTGATTCTTCTGGAGTGTCTTCATATTTAGTTTCAGAAACTGTTTGAGGAGGCTTCAAAGCAGCTGACTGAATTAATTATTTGAACTTCTCAAAATCCTTTAATTACTCAGCAGACATAGTAGTTTCTATTTCACGATGTTCTATCTCTTTGTCATCTGAAATGACCTCAAAAGTAGCAGTACGCCCCTGAACCGGCACCACATGCTCTTCAGCAACCTGAGCACTAAACTAACACAGTCTCAGTTTCAGCAAAACGGCCAAACTTAACTAGCTCGTGAAGGCCTTGATAGAAGACCTTTGACCCCTTCCTGGACTGCTTCATCAACCCAAAGGTATTGGGTCCCATCGACTTCATATCCAACGTTTCGACAGACTTAACAAGATCAGTGTAATGTGAGTCAAAGATCATCTGTAAGAACCGAGAGTACATAAGAAACATTTCCTTCTTCTTTCCCTTCAGGTTGCTCATCATCTCATCGAACACGAACTTGGAAGTGTTCTAGTTCCAATCCATGATCAGATCAACTACAGCCGACGTCTGAATGTGGTTAATCTCATTAGATCCTCCTTTTCATCCCGACAAACAAGTAAAGAACGTGTGTATCAAAAACCTCTAGTATGGATGAAACAACTTCTTGATAGCAGGAGGATAGGATCCCTTGTAACGATCCTGAACAGTACTTCCGTAACATCTTCAGTCGGATATTCCGTTGGATAGTCAGGTTGATCTTCAAATAAAAGAACCTCGCGTATAATGGCCTCTGTGATAACGACCGGCTTTTTTGCACTTTGGAGTCTATAGTAATAGCTCCACCTACTCCTCGCTGGTTGATCGAAGCATTATTCCCGAACTCCGTGATCATCTTCTTGCATATGAAAGGAGTTTCTCATAAAGCGTGAGAAATCCTGCAAGTGTTGAGACCGACGATCATAGACTTAAACTCCTTATGTTTCTACGGTGGATCTAACAAGTATCCAACTATATTGCGAGTATCAACGAACTTTAATAGTGCTTTGTCAGCCATTTCTGTTATTGAATCAAGGAACACTAAGATGAGATTAGATTTTATTAGCGATGGAGGTTAGGAATTTCGGCCAAACAGATATTAGAGAGAAGATGATTTGAAAATAATATCGATAATGCAGATCTTGATGCTCTTATAATCCAATTTAGTAGGCCGAGAACCCAGATGGTCCCAACAAGACGAGCCCAACCAGGAATGTTCGGTCAAAAAACCAGGTTATCATATAAACTGTTAACAAGCCTAAAGCCCAACTTGTTTTAATCAAAATCAAAATTAGCCCATTTTTCATCACTTGTTTCGAGGAGAGTAATTCCGAGATGAAAATAAAAATGAATAAAGTAAAATAAAATAAATAAAAGACTATAATAAAATGTAAAAATATAAAGATAATACAGTTTAAGAACATAGCAAGAAACACTTGTCTTCGAGATATTTAGCAAATTTGGGATCAAATTTCAGTTTATGGAAAAATTTCCGCCTTTATGAAAAGATCCGAACATGGAATCTCATTGATTAAGGTGCTTTCACAAAGATTCATGTTCAACGTTATTATGACATAAAGATACAGGTTGATAGCAGGTATAAAACTTAGCATGATTTTCATTGTGTCAGTGATATGGATTAGATGCAATTAAGCATAAATCTCATATGGACATCACTTATGGACCTGTGATGCCTTCTATCTCTTCTCAAAGCGTATTTGGCTTTCCCTAGATCACCCCAATTTAACTCCAACCCCCAAGTGCTTGATCAAAACTTTTATAGAAAGCAAGAAAACTAATAAGCTTTAAGGTTGAACGTTTTACTTAAATGCCTTTCATTCAGAGTGTTTAGGATTTATTTGAATGCCCCACCCTTGTAGTTCTAGATTGACCCTTTTAGCTTTAGAAAAACCAAGAATTTAACAACTCAATATCATATATATACTTACACCAAAATTTTATTTTATTTTATAATTTTTTTAATAACAAACAAAATAGCACAATGTTTTTGGTGATCAAGAAACTAACGGGCTCGTGTATGACTGGGTAATTGTTTTTCTGCCAATCATTTGGAGAGATGTATATGACATGCACATTTCTTAAAAATGACTCTCCATAGTGAGTTTAGCAGATTTAGTTTATATCACTTCATCGTTTACACATCATCGAAATCTACCATACAAATCAATGACTATTCTAGAGCCTTTTAAGCTTAATAACTTCACTCGTTAGGCACACAGAAACAATTTATCGATCATTTTCCAAAGGTTGGATCAATTTTCACTTGAAAATGTTTTGAAGCTTCAAAAAGTTGTTAACTGAATAATCATATCACTTCCCAGAGAGTTACTGAAGACACAATTTTAAAACTTAGTCACCCCGGTCACTCTTAGTTTTCAGGTAAATGGATGTCTCGTGTGTCCACAAGTGGTTAACAGGATCAAACACATATGAGAACACATGTCCCTCCAACTTAGATTTACCGACATAATTTTAAGTGAGAGAATTTAAAACAGAACCACATCAAAATAGCCCCGGATGCTTTCAATCTTTAGTTGAATGGCTATCCTATGAATCTATGAATAGATGACGGGACCAAACATATAAAAGTATAAGTCCTTCCAACTGGAGCAACCAACATAAATCTAAGCGAGAGTGAATAAGCAACCTTTTAATAAAATGATAATAGTAAAAACACACATACGCACACTTTTTTGAATATTTATTTATTTTCTCCCCCTAAATTTGTGCAAAAATTAAATATGTACAAATTTACCCTAAAAAAGACTCAATACTTGAAACGAAGCATTTTAAGAAAACCAACAAGCACATTAAACATGCATGTCCCGACCGGTTTTGTAAATAAGTTCGCCACATTATTATCAGTGTGAACTAGTTCAAGATGAGTCAATTTACGGTCGTAACAATCACGAATAAAATGTATTTTAATATTAATGTGCTTGGTTTTTGAGTGTTGAACCGGATTCTTAACAATTGCAATGGCAGGCATCATTGTGACAAAAGATAGGGGTACCAAGAAATTCCAAACCATAATCCAGCAATTCATGTTGCATCCAAATAACCTGTGAGCAGCAGGCTAACACAACAACATACTCAGCCTCGGCAGTCGATGTGAACACCGTTTGTTGTTTCTTGCATTGCAAAGAGATGAGAGGATCGCCTAAGAACTGACAACCAACGGATGTGGATTTCTGTCAATGTTTAAAAATACGTTTAACAGCAGTTTAATGAAACATTTTAGGGTTAGCCTAGAAACGAGCACATTGACAGACAACGAACATGATGTCAGGGCGACTGGCGATGAGATACATCAGGGATCCGATCATCGATCGATAGTATGTTTGATCTACGGGATTCCCTTCAGGATCAGATGACAAAAGAGGCATTTCCGCCATGGTAGTGGTAGCACTTTTGGAATCTTGAAATTCAAACTTTGCAACCATATCTTCAACCTACTTTCCTTTATGTAGCAAAATTCCCACTGTACTCTCTAACCTGCAACCCTAAAAGCGTTGTCATTTCCCCCAGTGAGCTCATCTCAAACCTCTTCTTCATCACCTCTTCAAACTCATAACACAACCCAGCATTGGTTGATCCAAAAATAATGTCATCCACATAGATTTGAACCAGGATCAAATCTTTCCCAATGGTTTTTAGGAATAGAGTTTGATCAATGGTTCCTCTCTTATAACCATGACCCAGAAGATTAGCCGTCAATGTAGCATACCACGCCCGAGGAGCTTAATGAAGACCATACAATGCTTTATCTAACTTGTAGACATGAATGGGATACTTAGAGTCTACAAGCCTCGGTGGCTGGTCAATGTAAATCTCCTCCTTAACTTCGCCAAACAGAAATGCAGTTTTAATATCCATCTGGTAGACAGTAAAACCCATGAATGATGCATAAGCCAGAAAAATCCGGATGGCTTCAAGTCTAGCTATGGGAGCATAAACCGCAGTGTAGTCTAAACCTTCAACCTGACGAAAACCGTGAACGACTAGCCGTTCCCTGTTTCTAACGATAACCCCCGTGTCATCTTGCTTGTTTCGGAAGACCCATCTCGTATCCCAACCGGTAGTTCAACCAATCTCCAGACCTTTAACTTATAAACTGATACAATTCTTCATGCATAGCATCCACCCATCTTGGTTCTTGAAGAGCCATTTCAACCGAATTTGGCTCAATCTGAGAATTGAAAAAAGAAAAAAAGTAGCTATTTATGTGTCCGGTCTGACTTCTATTGAACACGCCTGTTTCGAGAGGACTAATGACATTCTCAATCGGGTGATTTCGCTGAATTCTTGATGGAATTGATTGTTCGGGAACAACACCGGTAGAAGGTAAGTTTGACAGATTTTCATCAACCTCAATGAGAGGATTCTTCCATCCAGAGGCCGTACTATGTGAGTACGAGGTGCTGGAAACGTAATCATTTGGAATGACATCGGGAAATAAAGTGCTTCCGAAAATTTGACGAACCGGACTCTCCCCCTCAACAACTGGAGTATTTTCTGATGAGGTTGGTGAAGACACAGTTTCAGTAACTTCTTTTTGTTGATTGACAGACACAGGCGGAGAAAAGATTGGTGATTCTGAGAGATCATCATCCAAAACTGGAGATATATGCGATACAACATGCAATTCTTCTTTCTCAGTATCTACGGTAGTAGCACCCAAAATTTCCGTGTTGAAGACAGGAAGCACATTGAACGGTTTGAAGAGTTCATTGTAATCGAAAAGCCAGTCGGGACCAGCACGGGCATCGGTCTTGTTTACTTCAAGCCAATGTACATCATATGATTCAAGAATATGCTTGGTTGACTTTTTGTAGACTCTGTAGGCCGTACGACCAGCATAACAAACAAAATAACAATCATCGGCTTTGGCCCCAAATTTTGGAGTTGACTCAAGGTTTAGTAGAGTACATGGGGATCCAAACGCTATAAAATGACCAACTGTAGGCTTCTGACCATAGATAATCTCATATGGAGTTTTTATTTGAGACTTGTTGATTAGCACCTGATTTTGAACATAACATGAAGTATTAACAACTTCAGCCCAGAAGAATAACGGCAGTTTTGAATCACACAACATGGTCCTTGCTGCCTCAATAAGAGTTATGTTTCTCCTTTCAGCCACACCATTCTGTTGCGGTGTCCAAGCAGAGCTGTATTGTCTAAGCACCCCCTTCTTTGAACAAAAGTAATTCAATGAAGCATTCTTGAATCTTGTGCCATTTTCGCAATGAATGCCCTTCAGCTTCAAATTGAGCTTATTTTCCAAAAGCACCACGAATTTCTTGATCAATTCTGCAGTTTCACTCTTATTTGACAAGATAAACACCCAAGTAAAACGTGAGTAGTCATCAATAATAACGAGACAATAAGAGCTGCGAGAAAGACTCAAAACATGAACCGGACCGAAAAGGTCCATATGCAGTAATTGGAAAACTAATGAAATGGTATTAATCAATTTAGGTTTATGAGTCTTTCAACTGTGTTTACCCAAGGCACAAGCCACATATTTTCAATGGTAACAAAATCTTTGATGTGTAAACCAAGCACCAAGTCATCTTTAGCAAGATGGTTTAGGTCTTTCACATTTGCATGACCAAGACGATGATGCCAAAGCATCACATTATGTTCTGACACTTTTGAAAATAAACAGGTTATCTCATCAGGAACATTTTTGTTCATGCCGATCACGTAAGCGTTAACTTTTCTTGGTGATCGAACAAGAATCCAGTCTTCTGGTATAATGATACCAGGTTTTAGATTTAAACACTCTTTATTTGTGAAATGAGTTGAAAAGCCTTTATCACAGATCTGTGACACGCTTAACAGACTGTGCTTCAACTTAGGAACAAAATTAACATTTTCAAATTTCAGACACCGTGACTTACAGTACCCTTCTGCGTAATCTTCCCCTTTCCTCCTCCCGCAAAGGACACATACCCACCGTCAAAGATTTGAATGTCGTGTAGCTGGGAAATGTCTCCTGTCATGTGCTTGGAACAGCCACTATCAACATACCAAGGTCTGATGATATTCCTCCATAGTTGTTCCTACACGATGTGCGATATTAGTTAGACTTTGGTACCCAGTCCATAGTTACACTGGGTGACCCTGACTCATCTAAGGTTGTCACAGTTCGCCATGACATATCATTTCGATCATCTAATATCGAATTCGATGCCTTTTTCACCGGAGACTTAGGAAACCATTCATGTCTGCCATTGTAGATTTGGCATTATTTGTTCGAATGGATGACTTGATCTCTGGTATTTTAGTGGGAGAAAGAGACGATTTTGTCTTTTCCACTTGTTTCGGTTTAGAAACCATGTTCGTTTTTTAAAACAAAAGCCCTGTTTCTACCATCTCGACCAACCATGTTAGGCTTGGTCTAATGAGAACTAAACCTACCAAATTTGTTTCTGTTCCAATCATCGTAAGAAGAATTAGCCTGGTTATACATGAAATTTCACCTATCGGTATTATTAGGCATATTCCTCTGATAGAATCCATAGTAAGGAATGTATGAACGATGTGGAAAATTTCTAGCAATATGACCGGGTGTGCCACAGTAAAAACAAGTTTGTGGTTTTATAAAGAATTTATTTTGATCAACTCCCTGTCTGGACTGGTTGTGTGAACCAGTTTGTTTTACCTGATGTTTACCGTTTGACACTTGATTTGTTGAGGAAGACTGGTGTAGTTATCGTTATATGGTGGGGGTACTTAACTGTATCTGATACCCTCACCTTCATTCTCTTTCCACCATAACTGATTTTCAATCATGGAATTGACTACCTTAGACCATCTCCAATGCGCCTGAAGTTTTTTCGCCCGTGCCACCGTGGAGCCGCCCGTTGCATTGGAGCTTAGCGCCCGAAGAAGTTTGAAGATGAAGAGCCCTTGCAGAAGGGCGCGGGTTTGCATCGATTGAAACGATGGGTGGGCCCAATAGATCCCTCAAGGCTTATCTCCTCGCTGCCTGTTATAATTTCCGGTTGATTTGTTTCCGGCGTCTGTTGGTGAGGAAGATGTGAGTTTCAAGTTACATCAATTGTAACTTTCCTTATAGTCCTTTTTATTTATGTAAATTCTAAGTTTAACCTTCTAGTTTGATTTTAGTTTTAGATAACCTTATAGTTAAACAAATTTCATATTAAGGTATTAATAATGACAAATTAAATTGAATACATAACAAATATTTATGTTGTATAATTAAATTGATAAGTTAGAAAATGTAAGGATGTTTGTATTGTTGAAGGAGAAATTAGGTGTTTTTAATGATTTATTAATAATTATGTGGCAACTGACTAGGCAGTTAAGGGCACTTAAGGGCGCCTTTAGCATTGGAGATAGTTTGAGGGGTTTTAAGGATTTGTAAAGGATATGATATGGCGATGATATGGCACCTAAGGGCTCCTAAGGGCACCCATAGCATTGTGGATAGTCTTACTGCAACCATCAAATTTTCTAAAATCAAGTTCAGCCCTTTTAAATTTATCAGTTAAATTTGAGACTTCTAACTTAGAGGCTTCCAGTTCAGCAGTTAATTCAACAATTCTTTTTTTGGCATCTAGATGGTGACAACATTTCAAGCTAAAATCATATTTTAGCTTGGAAAAATCCTTTTTCTATGCCTCAATTTTATCTAGATAAGCCATTTCATTGTTCTTAAGTTTATGGTTTTCAGATTTTACCGTTTCCATTTCTCTAAGAAAGTTATTGTTATGAAATTTGTATAGCTCTACTTTATCAATACGAGATTGAGAGCATAATCGAGAACTTTCCTCAGACAAGCTGGAAGAAGTGAATGCCATAAAAGCAAACTGAAGTTCCTTGAATTGTTCCTCAGCAACATTTTCTTTTTCTGCATCTTCAACATGAGCAAAGTTGGCAGTCTAATTGTTTATGTTGAGAGCAGCCATCTGATCTTTCCAGGAGAACTGTTGAGCAACCATACCCTTTTCACCATCACCTGAGCTACCCCCAACTTCTCCTCTAGCATTACCCACGAGAACCAACACCCTTACCATATTTACTTCCTTGGCTGGATTGGTACATTCATGAGCAAAGTGACTCTGCTCGTGATAGTTGTAACACCTTAGAGTGTCCTTATTGAAACCCACCTTCAGATTATTTGGCACATTCCAATTATTTATCCCCGTTCTCTTAGTGAATTTCTTAGCGCGAAACATTGCCTTGGCCATTTGCCAGGAGATATCCATCTCTTCTACATCATCAGGATCAATCTGATAAAGCTCAGGAGCAACTACGGGTCGAACCAGATCTCCAGAAAGAAATTCATTGTAACAGTTCATGAATCCCGCCATTAAAGCAATGTTCTCTTGAGTTTCCTTTGAGATAGAAGGAATCTGACTTGAATTTTGATTGGGAGAAACGCCAGATGATTGAGGTTTAACATTCGCAGCAGCGGATTGAGCAAGTTTAGCAAAGAAAACTGGAGCTAGTTGAGGAGAGGCTTGGAGGAATTGACCCTGAGCAGACTTAAACATTGAAAAGTTACTTTGAGGTTGAGACTGTTGTTGTTACCCTTGGGTAGTTTTGAACATAGAAAAGTTGTCTTCTGAAATAAGTGCATTGTTTGAGGCAACATTGTAACCAACTACATTGTAAGAGTTTTCATGGTTTATGGAACGTTGTTTGTCATCCATGTCACATGCCTTGATGATAGCCATAACCTCAGACAGTGTCAGCCTGTGTAAATCCTTTGTCTTCTTGATAACTGCAACATTCATATCCCAACTTTGGGGATATGAGTTCACTAACTTATCATTTATTTCAGCAGTTGGAAGATTGACACTTGCAGATCTCATCTCAGTCACAAGAGCTATGAATCTACGAAGCTGAGTTTCCAACGACTCTCCCAGAATGTGATTGAACATGTTAATTTTTTGTCGCATGAGATCTTGACGACTCCTCCTCATGTCTTCATTCCCTTCATACACATCAATCAATGCTTCCCATTGAACCTTAGCAGATTGTAGTTCTCTAAAACCCAAAGCAATCTCAGGTGAGAGTTCCATAGCAATCTCTAAAACCCAGTTCTCTAAAACCTGGAACCGGGTAGGAACCGTTTTTTTTGTCATCGGGTATAGAATGGAACCAGTTCCCGACAGGAACCGGGTAGGAACCGGACCCGACCCGCTGGAATGAAATGGGAACCCACTGGATCTGGGTAGGCTAGGAACCGGGCCCGTGTTTTACATAAAAACTGGGTACACCGGTTTTTTTTTAAATTTGAAAAAACTAACCGTTAGGAACCAGTTCCAACGGCTATATAGCCGTTTTTTGACAGTTGGAACCGGTTTTTAACCATATACACCTTACACACATACAATAAATAGCATGGTGGTGTGTAGAACTTGTTAAACCACTTTCAAAACTCTAAAACACACTTTAAATCACAATTAAGCTTAAACCAGCAATCAATGGCAAGTAACGACGATGTTGTTATGGTCATCAAAACAACACGATGCTCCGAGGTTTGGGTTCATTATGATTTGTGTGTCATGACCGACTCACAAGAGATGGCCCGGTGCAAATACTGTTCCAAGTTTCTGAAAGCGGGGTCGAACTCCACCTTACGCAAGCATACCAAAAAGTATTGTCGTGAGAAGAACCGTTTGGATGCCAAGAAAGCGGACGCGGGAGAGTCTTCGAGCTCTACAACTCAAGCACCTACTGCTGCCGGTAACAACGCTTAATCGTTGTAGAACGCGAGATTAAAACTGCGGACCTTGTTTTTTATTTTAACTTGTTATGTTTAGTATCGTCATGTTTAATAATGTTTGTAATATGTGTTGTTTTTTAATAAAATGTCCGGCGTTATTTTAATCAATTGAAAAGGTAACAAATAATAAAACATGACTAATAAGAAATAAAACATTGCTAGTAATAAACAAAGCAAAACTAAATATTACTTGAAATATTACTTGAAACTAAATATTAATAAACAAAGAAAAACTAGTTAATAAACAAAGCAAAACTAAATATTACTTCAAATTTGATCGTGTTAAAAATTATTTTACTAAAACAAATAAAAATTACAAGTCGTCTTAGTCTTCATCCTCATCTTCTTCACCACCCGAATTACCTAAAGAAATCCCTTCTTCCACCTCCTCATCATGAATAGGACGCTCTATTGGTATTTCGTCTTCAAAGTTTGCCTTGTGTTGTATAAGATCCACCGCATCCAAATGATCCTTTAGGAAAATGCAAACCTCTAGAGACTCGGGAGTTAGTTTTGTTCTTCGCATTGATAATACCCTCCCACTAAGAGAAAAAACCTATTCGGAAGCAACCGTTGAGGCTTGGGCGCTAAGTAAGTCACGAGCCATGGCGGATTGAATCGGAAATTCGTTTTGTTTTCCTTTCCACCAAGCCAAAATATCAATGTGGCGAATTTTTTCGTCCGTTGCGCCCTCAACATAGTTTTCTCCACTATATCGACCAAGTTCACTAGTTGGTGTGTTTCCACTTTGCCTCTTAGCGGCCGATTCACGAACCGTATTCATCAAATTTATAACTTTGTCCTTGCTCGGCTTACTTTTCATTGTTTGCCTCACAAAAGACGACCTTGCGCTTGGACCATAAAGTTGAAATAATGGTAATAAAAGTCTTGAAGGTTTTTGATAAACTTGTCCTTCTCTTCCGTCGACAACTTCGGGTCGATCTCGTGCATACCCATGTTGTCAAATATTTCCTCGATCAATGTCTCAACCCTGTTAACATTCCAATAGGGGTTTAAAGTGGCGGCACAAGTAAACACTGGCGGTATATCTTTATAATATTTTAAGAACATTTCCTTCATTATCGCAACAATATCGTTGAAGAGTTTGTTCTTCTCCTCAAAGTCTCTAAAATTCAAAGACATGTTGTATAATTCTTGCAAAACCCAACAACTAGTGGGATAATAAACTCCCGATAACTTAGTTGTTGTGGTTTTGAACACATCATGATACTCCAACAAATAACCGACATTGACCCAAACACTTTCAGGAAGCATATCGGCCTCGCATCGATCAAAAAGATTGTTATGAAAACTTTGTAAAGTTTGGCGTTGGGCAAAAGCACACTTGAGCATATGACAAGTTTAGTTCCAACGGGTTGTAATGTCCCAATTCGGCCCCAAATATTTTCTTTCAACCGATTAGCAATAGTTCTTAAATTCAAGATGTCTTCTTTTACTACTTTTGAAAACATCTTGTAACATAAGTCTAAAGCAAGTCAAATCTTGACCCATGTTTTCATTGCCAAGACCTTGTTGAACAACTAAATTGATAATATGTGCAACACATCGAACATGAAAAAAATTCCCATAACAAGGTGGTGAATATTTTTATGATAAATTTTTCGGTTGCCTTTAGATTGTTTGATTCATTGTCAAACGACATCGAAAATATTATATTTTTCGAGTTATAAGTCGTTATAACATCATCAACCAATTCAAACAATTTTTCAGCGGTATATGGGTACAGGAAGTTTTCAAAGAGATGGTGTGTTTCATCAATTGCCAAGACACCTGATCAACCCAATGAGCGGTGACAAAAATGTATGATTCAGGTAATACGTGTGGTGCCAACCAAACATCGCCAGTTAAACTCACCATCGATTCTAATGTTTAAAAAAAGTTGATTAACTCTTTTTTAGCATACTCCCACAATTTGATACAATTATGTCTTAGGGTAGTACGACCAACATGTTGTAGAGTTTCTCGAATCAAGGTCGTCAAAGTAGTTAAACGGCAAATCTCGTTGAATAAAGAACGTTTCCATTCTATCTTGAACCCGGTTCATGTTGTAACGAAAGAGTGTACCATCTTTACCCAATTCCACTTGGTTGGTTGCTTTAACTTGTTTCAAGGCCTTGCAAAATTTGTTGTTTATGTGCATTTTTAAAGTCGAGTTCAAATCGTGCTTTAAAAAGGTTACACAAAATTTGCAATGAGCCTTAGTATCCCCATCGATATTGAGAACCAAGTCCCAATTCTTCCATACTTCTTTGTTGCGGTTATGGTCGAGGACCGCAATAACTTGTGGGTCATCTTCTACATGAACCGGGTCAATAAAAACAGATGGAGTAGCATTCTTGTTAGCCTTGTTGTTTGACTTTTTGGTGGTTTCCATAGTATTTTTGAGTCGGATGGTCGGGTTTTTAAAACGAGAAGTATTTTAGATTTTTTTTTTGAGTTTGGTGGTAAAAGAAGGGGTAAATAATCAATTTACATAAGGTTTTGGACAACAAAAACCGGTTCCAATGGCTATATTACCGTATGAAACAAGAACCGGGTAGGAACCAATTACTGAGCTGAATCAACATTTAATGCAAAATATCCGGCTAAATCAACAAGAACCGGGTAGGAACCAACGGCTATATCTAGTTTTTGAGCTAAATCAAAATTTAATGCAAAATATCCGGCGGAACAGGTTATTCTAGATAGGAACCGAAACCGGTTGGAACAAGAACCGGGTTGGAACCAATTACTGAGATAAACCTCCATGGAGTCCTCGATCATATCGTGAAAGATAGCCACAACTAACCTATGAAATGTGGCTGAAGCATTACACAATCCGAACGACATACGTTTATAGGCAAACGTTTCTTATGGACAGGTAATAGTGGTTTTCTCCTGGTCCTCGGGAGCTATCGGGATCTGAAAAAACACGAAGAAACCATCTAGGAAGCAGTAGTACTCCTGACCTGCCAAACGCTCCCATATCTGGTTAATGAAGGATAAGGGAAAGTAATCCTTCCTGGTGGCATCATTCAGTCTGCGGTAGTCGATGCAGACTCTCCAACCAGTCACAGTTTGAGTAGGAATGAGCTCGTTCCTCTCATTGGTGACGACAATCATACCACCCTTTTTAGAAACCACTTGAACTGCACTAACCCAAGCGCTATCGGAAATAGGGAAAATGATCCTCGCATCAAGGAGTTCAATAATCTCCTTCTTCACAACCTCTTGCATCTTCAGATTAAGACGCCTTTACGGCTGAACGACAGTTTTGAAATTATCATCCATGAGGATTTTATGAGTGACAAACGAAGGGTTGATAATCTTCCATGCAATCGCCTCCGTGTTGTAACATTCGTTACTTTTCAAATCCAAAAATCCGACCCATTTTAATTTTTTGGTTTTTATCTATATATATATATATATATATATATATATATATATATATATATATATATATATATATATATAATTCAACTCACATCAAGTTATAAATCAAATGTTTTCTATTCGCTTACTTTAAATAACAAAACTCTGGTAATTAAAGTTTTACTTAAACGGATCCCGAGCTATCCAAGTATAGCATGAAAATAATCCAAAATATACTAACTTGTAATCCATTTATTAAGCATTCCAAAGTCCAAGGGTTATTAAGGTAAATATATTTTAAATTATGAAATTAAAACAACTGGGAACTTGAGGGACATAATATGTAAGTTTATTCAAAATTTATTATTATTATAGTAAACCCAGCCCCCCCCCATCCCTCACCCCGTCGTGTTTCAGGCGACCGGAAATCGACTCTGGCGAGTCTCATTGAACCCATTTTAACGCGTTTTAACTCACTTAATTCATATAACGATGATTGGTCTGGACCAAACTATGTTAATGACACGTTAATCCGTTATTATAACTCATAATTTAAATAGGACACTAGACATCTGGTCAATGAAGGGTAAGGGAAAGTAATCTTTCCTGTTGGCATCATTGAGTCTGTGGTAGTCGATGAAGACTCTCCAACCAGTAAGATTTCGAGTAGGAATGAGCTCGTTCCTCTCACTGGTGACGACAGTCATACCACCCTTTTTAGAAACCACTTGAACTGCACTAACCCAAGAGCTATCAGAAATAGGGAAAATAATCCTCGCATCAAGGATTTTAATAATCTCCTTCTTCACAACCTCCTACATCTTCAGATTAAGCCGCCTTTACGGCTGAATGACAGTTTTGAAATTATCCTCCATGAGGATTTTATGAGTGAAAAATGAAGGGTTGATAATCTTCCATGCAATCGCCTCCGTGTTGTAACATTCGTTACTTTTCAAATCCAAAAATCCGACCCATTTTAATTTTTTGGTTTTTATCTATATATATATATATATATATTTCAACTCTCATCAAGTTATATATCAAATGTTTTCTATTCGCTTCCTTTAAATAACAAAACTTCGGTAATTAAAATTTTACTTAAACGGATCCCGAGCTATACAAGTATAGCATGAAAATAATCCAAAATATACTAACTTGTAATCCATTTATTAAGCATTCCAAAGTCCAAGGGTTATTAAGGTAAATATATTTTAAATTATGAAATTAAAACAACTGGGAACTTGAGGGACATAATATGTAAGTTTATTCAAAATATATTATTATTATAGTAAATCCAGCCCCCCCTCCCCAGCCCCTCACCCCGTCGTGTTTCAGGCGACCGGAAATCGACTCCGGCGAGTCTCATTGAACCCATTTTAACGCGTTTTAACTCACTTAATTCATATACCGATGATTGGTCTGGACCAAACTATGTAATTGACACGTTAATCCGTTATTATAACTCATAATTTAAATAGGACATTAGACATCTGGTCAATGAAGGGTAAGGGAAAATAATCTTTCCTGGTGGTATCATTCAGTCTGCGATAGTCGATGAAGACTCTCCAACCAGTCACAGTTCGAGTAGGAATAAGCACGTTCCTCTCATTGGTGACGACAGTCATACCACCCTTTTTAGAAACCACTTGAACTGCACTAACTCAAGAGCTATCAGAAATTGGGAAAATGATCCTCGCATCAAGGAGTTTAATAATCTCTTTCTTCACAACCTCCTGCATCTTCAGATTAAGCCGCCTTTACGGCTAAACGACAATTTTGAAATTATCCTCCCTGAGGATTTTATGAGTGAAAAACGAATGGTCGATACCCTTGATGTCGATAGTGTTCCATGCAATCGCCTCCGTGTTGTAACATTCGTTACTTTTCAAATCCGAAAATCCGACCCATTTTAACTTTTCGGTTTTTATCTATAAATATATATAAATATAAATATATATTTCAACTCTCGTCTAGTTATAAATCAAATGTTTTTTATTCGTTTCGTTTAAATAACAAAACTCCGGTAATTAAAATTTTACTTTAACGGATCCCTATCTATCCAAGTATAACATGAAAATAATCCAAAATATACTAACTTGTAATCCATTTATTAAGCATTCCAAAGTTCTAGGGTTATTAAGGTAAATATATTGAAATTCTGAAATTAAAACAACTAGGAACTTGAGGGACCTAATATGTAAGTTTATTCAAAATATATTATTATTATTATAGTAAACCCAGCCCCCCAGCCCTCACCCCGTCGTGTTTCAAGCGACCGGAAATCGACTCCGGCGAGTCTCATTGACCCCATTTTAACGCGTTTTAACTCACTTAAATCATATAACAATGAATGATCTGGACCAAACTATGTTAATAACACGTTAATTCGTTATTATAACTCATAACTTAAATAGGACACTAGGCATCAACTAAACTTGCACCAATGATCTTCTTAACCTCAAATACTCTCTATAATCCTCAAATTGTTCTTCAAAGTTTGATTTCGGCCACTCGCCGTTCACCATCATTCCAACATGGTTATAGGTATCATTTATATGCATTATGATCGCCTTGAGCTGCATAGCAAAACCCCTAATGTAAATCGATCAAACATAGAACAGACTAAAAGAATTGAAATCTAGGGTTTTTCCAATGACGAAGATGAACTTCAAGTATTGTATTTATCTTTCTTTCTAGTTAGACTAACAAACAAACATGCAGTCCAGTTGGTTAAGTCACTCCATTATAAACACAAGGACCCGGTTTCGAACCCGTGTCGGGCCATTTTTTTAGTTTTTAATTTTCTTTTCAAACATTTTCTATTATATATTAAGCCAAATAAAAGTTATAAAAATTATATAAATCAAATAAAATTATTTTTAGTTAAGTAAAATTTATTATAAACTATATTTATCATATTTCATCTAAAACTAAACTTTTGGTTCTGTTAAAAAATCTGTGTAAACCCGATTAACATTATATTAAATACCATTATTTTGTTAAACTTTATACTACGCTAAGATAACTATTTTCAAGCTAAAATTTCATTAAGAACCATAATCCATAAACATTATAAATTTCAAACTTGTCAAGGCTCGTAAAACATTTGTATATTTATTTATCGTCATTAGACTTTAAAAATCGTTAACATATCCGTTAGGTCAAAATATGATATACCAACAACACCCAAAATTTCGTAACGTTATAATATTCGAACTTTTTATTAATATCATAGTCTAACTAATATTAAACTAATAATTCGTTAAAATATAATATTACAATATCAAACTTCATAAAAATAATAAAACATACATTAAACGCTTCTAAATTCCGACAAACTAATTTATTTACTTTTTAAGTCATTAGTAATGTAACACCCCGTAACCGCAGCGGAAACGTACACGGGATGCAACAGACACGTCTGATATCAACAGCATTGCTTATAAAGAAAACACCGCTACATTAATTTAAACGAATTACATTGTTCCGAGTTTCGTTACCATCTAGGCGTTATCACATAAGTTTTACCGATAGTACATTAACATATTTAATGCAAAATATAGATCCTTAATCTTCCACAAAATAGCACACATCATCAAGCACGTATCACTCATTCCAATTTGGGTGTACCTAGAAAGCATGTAAAGAAAACGGGTCAACTACGAATAGTTGGTGAGTTTCACTAATTTAAGTAAACCATGACAAATCATTTTAATAATCATAAATTAATGATGTAATTATGCTGAGCCTACAAGTGAAAATTCTGTTAACCCAGAAACACATTTAATAACCTCTGGGGACACTGTTAACCCAGAAACACATTTAATAACCTCTGGGGACACTGTTAACCCAGAAATACATTTAATAACCTCTGGGGACACTGTTAACCCAGAAATACATTTAATAGCCTCTGGGACACTGTTAACCTAGAAATACATTTAATAACCTCTGGGGACACTGTTAACCCAGAACACTGTTTCGGGCCTTACAATATTAGCAACTCAGACAATTACCATCTTAATACATTACCGTACGATTCCCGTACAATAAACATTATATAAATACATTCATTTCCATGCGATCGGCATGTACTTAAACACTTTGATAAAAAAAAACATGCTTTCCGCCCCGGGAAAATATTTAAAACAGTTCAATAAAAGGGGCTCGTGAAACTCACCTTTTTTGTGAGCAGAGATGTAATACTGGCACGGCTACCTGTCCGGATCTGTAATACGATTCCTAAGTCGTTACTACACAATTTCTATTAATATAACTTAAATTCGTGTTAACCGGTACGTCCGGGGACACTGTTAACCCAGCACCGTACACGATCCGGGGACAATGTTAACCCCGATACACTTCTCAGGACTTAGATTGTGATATCACTTAGAGTTCTTTAGTCAAAACTACCATTAGTTTGTTTTCTCGTTTTGCGTGCCTAGCACGGTTATTCGCCTTTATGTTTTCAAAAATGAGTTTGGCCACATACGACCCGAAAATAGTTGTTATTGATATTTTAATTAAAGTGGTGAAATTAGAGCTCGGTTTAGACACCCCGTTTGGCCGCGGGGCCCGTTTCCGTCTTTAATATACCGGAAACGACTAAATCGGGTAAAATTACCCAAATCATCCGAATTATTTTCGGATGATTTATTTTTACTTGATTAACTCAGTTTCATGAAAATAGTCCATTTTTAAGGTTTTTATACACCAGTCAGCTCGCTTAGGCGAACTTTGCCGGTTTACGCGTTTTAAGCTTTAAAAGTTTGTTTTTATGTTCTGTTTAGCACAAATAATTATCCGTTTAGTCTCGGATCTTGAAATTTTGCACAAATCAGTTTTTGACAGTAAGGAATTTTATAAAAATATTTCCAGAATTAATTTTTATATTTAACATTTATTTATCTATTTTTAAACGTCATTTAAACACCAAATATGTCGAAAATACCAAACGACCTTAGAAAAATCCCAAATTTTTCTGGGATGACTCCTGCCATTCACATAGTTCCCAATAATTTTTACAGAACCAAAAACTCATTTTTCATGCCATTTTTACCAAAACCGAGCTAGAAAACCCTAGATCTCGTTTTACCGAAAAGCCTACTTAGACTTCTCCAATGGACCTGAAATTTTGTGTGTGACTTTTATATGTTATAAAAAGCTTATCTGAATTTTTCCAGAATATTTCATGATGTTTAGCTATTTTTCACCATTTTTAGCCAAAACCGAGCATTAAATTCACCAAATATTCATCCTTTATCCAAAAATTACCAAAATTTCACAGATCTCATATTTTCATGTGTAGATCATCTCTGTGAAATTTCATGACTCAACTCTAAGTCTACCACAATCTGTCCAAATCTTACAAATCATACGAAAAACCGAACTACCTTGTGTTTCTAGCTTTAGATCGCAAAGATCTTGCTTTCTAGCCTTTGCTAGCAACTAGATACAACACCTACAAGCACAACAACACCACACCAAGCAAGTTATACCCAAAATCAAGCCATTTCTTTCATGGTTTCGGTTAAGACATCAAAACAAAGATTTTAACCGTAAAAATTCGTTTTTGACTCTTTTAACTCCTTTCTTGGACCAAGATCCCTTGTATAACTTGTATACATCACTTGATCATGCAAGAATCGGTTTCATCTCGGGTTTTCACCCATTTTTTCACTTGAAACCTCATTTTCTTGTAAATGACTCGAGAAAAGACGATGAACACGACTATAATCCGATCTTTACCTCGGTTTCTTGGTATAAATCAAAGGAGGTTGGATGAATGTTGAGGAGTGTGGAGAGAATTGTGGAGTTAGGATGTTAGAAAAAAGAAAATGAAGTGTGTGTGTGTGTGACTAGGGACCGATCGGTCCATGTAAGGTGTGGGGTGGGGCTCACATCTTCAACCTTGGCCACACATTCGGATTGTGTAATCCGGATAATGTTGTGGATAATCTGGTTCAGTTCGTTTTTCGGTTAAACACTTAATTCCGCTCAAAACGAGGCCAAAACGGTCGTTTTTCGGCTTAAAATTTAAATTTATATAAAACCGATTTAAAAACTTTAAAAACTTAAACCATGACATTTATTGACTTAACACATCATATTGTCGGTAATTGTGCATCTTTTTCGGCTTGATCGATCGTCTCTTGCTTGGTTTGATGTTAAAGGTTTCGTTTATCGTACCGACGTACTAATAAATCGAAATCCTTTTTCTGTGCTATAATTCACTTATCCCGAAGCTTTAATACTTCGTACACATCACTAAACATTATATATTTCGTCTATAATGTAATCCCCGATTCGTTCGGGTTTCAATAATCGTTCATCGATTAATCGTAATTTCAATACGACTAGCTGTATATTCGAGTATAATTCGTACTGTGAATCTTATATACTCGTATAAACACATTATAATTCATATATTCAGTATTGAATAACATGTAAATAGTATATTCCGGCTATGGTATACCTGAATTTGCCGGAATCGTTACATTCTCCCCCCGTTATAAAAATTTCGTCCTCGAAATTTTACGCGTCAACTACTTCCTTTTGAGGAAATAGGTGGGGGTATTTCTTCCGAAATTCGTCCTTTCGTTCCCATGTATATTCTGGGCCTCGTAGCGAGTTCCATCTAACTTTGACCAACGAGATTTTATTATGTCTAAGTTGTTTGATTTTCCCGTCTACTATTTCTATGGGCTCCTCTACAATGTTGAGCTTATCATTTATTTGGACACCCTCTAAAGGTAACACCGATGTCTCATCCGACAGACACCTTTTCAAGTTCGACACGTGAAACACGTTGTGAACTGCACTCAGTTCATCAGGCAGTTCTAATCGGTATGCTACAGGACCGATTTTTGCAGTAATGTCGAATGGTCCAATGTATCTAGGGGCTAACTTCCCCGCCTTTCCAAATCTGACTACTCCTTTCCAAGGTGATACTTTCAAATACACTTTATCACCTTTCTCAAATGATAACGGTTTTCTACGGGTATCGGCATAACTCTTCTGCCGATCCCGTGCGGCCTTCAGATTGTTCTTAATTTCAAGGATTTTGCTGGTCGTTTCCTGGACCAGATCTGATCTAATAACCTGTGTGTCGCCCACTTCAGTCCAGCAGAGTGGTGATCGGCACTTCCGTCCATACAATGCTTCGTAAGGTGCTGCCTTTATACTGCTATGGTAACTGTTATTATAGGAAAATTCAACGAGTGGGAGATGTTGATCCCAATTTCCCTTAAAATCCAGTACGCATGCACGAAGCAAATCCTCCAGGGTTTGAATGGTTCTCTCAGACTGACCATCGGTCTGAGGGTGGTAAGCTGTGCTTAGATTAATACGCGTTCCCAGCGCTTCTTGTACAGCTTGCCAAAGATTGGAGGTGAAATGGCTATCTCGATCGGAGATGATTGAGATGGGTATCCCATGACGAGACACAATTTCATTTATATAAATCTGCGCAAGTCTCTCGGTGTTATAGTTATTTCTAATCGGAATAAAATGTGCCGATTTGGTTAATCGATCAACGACTACCCAAATTGCATCATGTCCTCGGGACGTCTTGGGGAGATGTGTCACAAAATACATCGTGATCTGCTCCCACTTCCATTCAGGAATTTCCGGTTGTTGTAACATTCCCGAGGGTTTCTGGTGCTCCGCCTTAACCCTCGCACACGTCGTACACTTGCCGACGTATGTGGCTATATCCTTTTTCATACCCGGCCACCAGTAGAACTCCTTCACATCCTTGTACATCTTATCCGATCCCGGATGTATGGAATATTTTGATTTATGCGCTTCGTCCATGATTAATTCACGAAGGTCATGGAGGGTCGGGATCCAAATCCGATTTTTGAAATAGAGAATTTCGTCCACGCGCTGTTCGAAATTCTTCTCGTTACCGTAAAGTCCTTTTTCCAATTGGTCCTCTTTAAACGCCTCGCGTTGAGCGACTCGAATCAAATCCGAAAGGTTCGACTGGACTATCATCCCCAACGCTCGCACTCGCAATGGTTTAACCCGATCCTTCCTACTCAAGGCATCGGCTACGACGTTAGCTTTGCCGGGGTGATAACGGATGTCACAGTCATAGTCGCTTAATAACTCGACCCATCTTCGTTGCCTCATATTCAGTTCTTTCTGATCGAATATGTGTTGCAAACTTTTATGATCGGTGAAGATGGTGCACTTTGTACCGTAGAGATAATGTCTCCAGATTTTAAGTGCGAAGATAACTGCTCCCAGTTCTAAGTCATGAGTAGTGTAATTTTTCTCGTGTATTTTTAATTGTCGAGAAGCATAGGCTATAACCTTATTATTTTGCATCAACACGCATCCTAACCCTCTCCGGGATGCGTCACAATACACGACAAAACCATCGTCTCCGTCAGGGAGACTTAAGATTGGCGCTTGGCACAATCTTTGTTTTAGCGCTTGAAACGCCGTTTACTGCTCTTCACCCCATTCATACTTTCGATCCTTTTGGGTCAGAAGGGTTAAAGGTTGGGCAATGCTGGAAAAGTTTTCTATAAATCGACGATAATATCCAGCTAAGCCTAAGAATTGGCGGATTTCCTTTGGCGATTTAGGCGCTTGCCAATTCTTAACTGCTTCAACCTTACTTGGATCAACGTGTATTCCTTGATGGTTTATGACGTGACCAAGGAATTGCACTTCTTGTAACCAGAAGTTACACTTGGAGAATTTTGCATACAACTTCTCCTGGTTTAGAAGCTCTAAAATTGATCTTAAGTGTTGCTCGTGATCTTCTTTACTCTTTGAGTATATCAAAATATCGTCAATAAACACAATGACGAATTTATCAAGGTAGGGTTTACAGACTCGATTCATGAGATCCATGAACACTGCTGGCGCATTTGTTAGCCCAAAAGGCATAACTAAGAACTCGTAATGACCGTAGCGAGTCCGGAATGCGGTTTTTGGGATATCCTCCTCCTGGATTCTAACCTGATGGTATCCCGATCTAAGATCTATTTTTGAGAAGTAGCTCGCACCTTGTAGCTGGTCGAACAGATCATCGATTCGGGGGAGAGGATACCTATTTTTGATTGTCAACTTGTTCAATTCCCTGTAATCAATGCACATTCTAAGGCTCCCGTCCTTCTTTTTCACGAATAGTACAGGTGCACCCCACGGGGAATAACTGGGACGTATAAATCCTTTATCCAACAATTCCTGCAATTGGTTGGATAATTCTTGCATCTCGGATGGTGCAAGTCGGTAGGGCGCCTTAGCAACAGGGCCAGCTTGAGGTAATAAGTCGATTCTGAATTCGACCTGTCGGGTTGGCGGTAATCCAGGAAGTTCCTCTGGGAAAACTTGTGGAAATTCACGTACCACTGGGATATCGTCCACCCGTTTTTCCTCAGGATCTGTGGCCGTCAAGCTCGCTAGATACGCCACGCATCCCTGGCGTATATATTTTAACACCTTGAGGTGGGATATAAACGGTATCATATTGCCCGACTTCTCACCCTGCACTAATACCAATTCGTCATCCGACACCCGGATCTTGACGATTTTCTTTTCACAGTTTATTTCTACCTTGTTACGTGCTAACCAATCCATTCCCACTATCACGTCAAAACTACCCAATTCTACCGGTAACAAGTCAATCAGAAAGGATTGTTCGTTCAGAAGAAAAGGGCAATTCCGAACTATCTGATTAACTATCATGGTTTTACCGTTAGCGACTTCTACGGTGTAAGGTTCTATGGTTTCACCAATTGGGAGGTTTGCTATCGACAGGAATCTAACGGAGACAAAACTTCTATCGGCGCCTGTATCAAATAATACAGAAGCGTAATGATCAGAGACGAGGAATGTACCTGTCACTACACTGGGGTCCTGGCGTGCTTCGTTCGCCCCCATCACGAATGCTCGGCCTCGCGCCGGATTGGACGACGATGCCTGACCCGCGGTTTGCCGCCCAATTCCTCCCTGGTTCAGCTTCGGACAGTTTCTCTTGAAGTGATCTGTGCCACCGCATTCAAAGCAAGCACGACTGGTGGTCATCACTTGATTTCCTTGTGGGTTTTGTTGTCGGGCTGATTGGGTCCTAAATGGCTGCGCACGGATAGGTTGCGGTTGCCGGTTCAAGTTGTTCAGGTTTGTCCTACAACTCGGTGCGTAGTGCCCAATCCTGCCGCACCGGTGGCACACCACCTCTTTGCACATGCCACCATGGTGGTAACCGCATTTCCCACACTTAGGAAACGTTCCCCTCTGCGGTTCTTGCCTTCCGCCTGAACTAGTCATGGCGTAGTTCTGGGCAGTGGGCCTAGCACGTTTACCTTGCTGCTTTTCCTGGATCCTATGGTCATGTGTACCCCGCTTTCCCCCAGCGGACTCTCCTGCCACCTTCAGTGACCCGCTCCTTACGAAATCATACGTGACGATACCAGCTTGCTTCACCGCACCCTCATACGTCTGGTGTCCCCCAGAATTGACTATACTCCTTACAACTGGAGTTAGCCCCCAAATATAACGCTCAACCCTCTTCGACTCTGGGGTGACCAACCATGGTACCAAACGCGACAACTCATTAAACCGGTTCATATAACCCAAATGGTCTGCCCCCTGCATTTCCAGGTTCCACAATTCATTTTCTAATTTTTGCAATTCGTTTTTCGGGCAGAAGTGTTCCAGTACAAGAGCCTTGAGCTCTGTCCAGGTCATGCGGTTTGTCGCCGCCTGACCCCGGGTCTGCACTATCGTGTTCCACCATGTCAAGGCATGGTCCGTGAATATGCAGGTAGCATACTTAACAACACAATCCTCGGGGCAGTTGCTGATATTCACAACGGATTCTATTTTCTCCATCCACTTAACCAACCCATTTGGTCCTTCAGACCCGCTAAACTCTAGGGGCTTGCACAACATAAAGTCCTTGATCGAACATCCCCTGGATGTACGAATCGGTTCAGTACGGTTCGTCTCTACCGTAGGTATAGGGCCATTACTGTCTGTAACGACCACCCTAGGCGGTGCGTCATTACTCGGAATCGTGTTATCATTCTGTGGAGGATTAACATTTTGTTCCCCGTCATTATTGGTGGTCGTTTGATTGCTCGGAGGGGCTGGATTGGTCGAATTGTTAATACTGGCGGCGATGCGCGATACTATATCCGGTATCGCCGCCTCTAACTGTTGAGCAATCAAACGGCTCACGTCCATTTCCGACAATTGGGCTGAACGTTTTGGTGCCATTCTACACAACATCAAGAAAATATATATAATTAATACAAGTTCCAATCATAAAACACAACAAACATTCCATTCATTAATAAACATTAGTACATATTACATCCATGTCAGTTCACATACGTTTCCTGTCATCATTACATAAGTTAAGTTTTCCTACATAGGGCCTATGTCGGCATCATCTCGACATAACTGTAACACCCCGTAACCGCAGCGGAAACGTACACGGGATGCAACAGACACATCTGATATCAACAGCATTGCTTATAAAGAAAATACCACTACATTAATTTATAACATATTACATTGTTGCGAGTTTCATTACTGTCTAGGTGTTACACACATATTTTACCGATAAGACATTAATAAATTCATTACAAAACAAAGAGCAGCAAGCTTCCAACAGGTAGCACAGATAGTTAAGCAAACATCAATCAATCCAACTTGGGCATACCTAGAAAACATGTAAAGAAAACGGGTCAACTACGAATAGTTGGTGAGTTTCACTAATTTAAATAAACACTGACAAATCATTTTAATAATCATTTATTAACAATATAATCATGCTGGGAACTTTGTTACCCCAGAACATTTCCAATAACTTTCTGGGAACTATGTTACCCCAGAACAATAAATACCCCTGGGAACTATGTTACCCCAGAACAATAACAACCCCTGGGAACTATGTTACCCCAGAATAATAATAACCCCTGGGAACTATGTTACCCCAGAACAACAATAACCCCTGGGAACTATGTTACCCCAGAACAATAATAACCCCTGGGAACTATGTTACCCCAGAACAATAAATACCCCTGGGAACTATGTTACCCCAGAACAATAATAACCCCTGGGAACTATGTTACCCCAGAATAATAATAACCCCTGGGAACTATGTTACCCCAGAACAACAATAACCCCTGGGAACTATGTTACCCCAGAACAATAATAACCCCTGGGAACTATGTTACCCCAGAACAATAATAACCCCTGGGAACTATGTTACCCCAGAACAATAACACATTATAAACATTTTATATATTCTATGCATCAGCCCATATATATATAAATGTACAAGTATTTCCATACGATCGGTATGTACTTAAATACTTTAAATAAGACATGTTTTCCGCCCCGGGAAAATATAATTAAAACAATTCATTAAAAGGGGCTCGTGAAAACTCACCTTGTTGTGAGTTGGTGAGTAATATAAGGAACAGCTACGTGCCTGGATCTGTAATATAATATCTAGTCGTTACTATATAATTCCCATAACTTAAATACATAGCAATCGGTACATCTGGGAACATTGTTAACCCAGTACTGTACTCGATTCGGGGACAATGTTAACCCCGTGACACTTCTAAGGACTCAGATTGACATTGCTTAGAGTTTGACAGTCAATTTAGTTAAGGTGATGAAATTATAGCTCGGTTTGACACCCCGTTTGGCCGCGGGGCCCGTTTCCGGTATTTCGGTGCCGGAAACGGTAAAATCGGGTAAAATTACCCAAATCATCCGAATTATTTTCGGATGATTTATTTTTACTTAATTTACTTAGATTTATGAAATAGTCTATTTTTAGGGTTTTCATGTACCAGTCAGCTCGCTTATGCGAACTTTGCCGGTTTACACGTTTTAAGCTTTAAAAACTTGTTTTTATGTTCTTTTTAGCACCAATAATTACCCGATTAGTCTCGGGTCTTGAAATTTTGCACAAAACTTAATTTGACAGAAAGGAATTTTGTAAAAATTTTCCAGATTTATTTTCTTATATTTATATTTATTTATCTATTTTTAAATCTTATTAAAATACTAAATATATCAAAAATACCAAAACACTTTAGAAAAATCCCAAGTTTTTCTGGGATGATCTTTATCATCCTCATAACTTTCTGGAATTTTCCCAGATATATTTTCCTACATTTACATTTATTTATCTATTTTTAAATCTTGTTAAAACACTAAATATATCAAAAATACCAAAACACTTTAGAAAAATCCCAAATTTTTCTGGGATGATCTTTATCATCCTCATAACTTTCTGGAATTTTCCCAGATTTATTTTCCTACATTTACATTTATTTATCTATTTTTAAATCTTGTTAAAACACTAAATATATCAAAAATACCAAAACACTTTAGAAAAATCCCAAATTTTTCTGGGATGATCTTTATCATCCTCATAACTTTCTGGAATTTTCCCAGATTTATTTTCCTACATTTACATTTATTTATCTATTTTTAAATCTTGTTAAAACACTAAATATATCAAAAATACCAAAACACTTTAGAAAAATCCCAAATTTTTCTGGGATGATATTTATCATCCTCATAACTCCCTGGAATTTTTCCAGAATTTAAAACTTATTTTTCAAGACATTTTCACCCAAAACCGAGCTAGAAAGCCCTAGAACTCGTTTCACCGAAAAGCCTACTTAGACTTTTCCAACTGAGCTCATATTTTGTGGGTGACTTTTATATGTTATAAAAAGCTTATCTTAAATTTTCCGGAATTTTTCATCATGTTTTGCTATTTTTCACTATTTTTGGCCAAAACCGAGCATTAAATTCACCAAATATTCATCTTGTATCCAAAAATTACCAAAAATTCACAGATCTCATATTTTCATGTGTAGATCATCTCTGTGAAATTTCGTGACCCGACTCTAAGCACACGTAAATCTGTCCATTTTTCATAAACACACGAAAACCGAACTATTTTGTGTTTTCTAGCTTTAGATCGCAAGGATCTCGGTTTCTAGCCTTTGCTAGCCGCTAGATACAACACTTACAAGCACATCAATACCACACCAAGCAAACTATACCAACAATCAAACCATTTCTTTCAAAGTGTCGGTTTTTAAGTAAAAACAAAGGTTTTAACCGTAGAAATCCATTCCCGACTCTTTTTACTCATTTCTTGGACCAAGATCCCTTGTATAACATGTATACATCTCTTGATCATGCAAGAGTCGGTTTCATCTCGGGTTTTCACCCATCTTTCACATGGAAACTCATTTTTACAAGATTTCAACCGTAAAATTTTATTCCAAACACTTTTAACTCATTACTTGGATCAAGATCCTTTGTATAACTTGTATACATCCCTTGATCATACGAGAACCGGTTCCATCTCGGGTTTTCACCCATATTTCACTTGGAACCTTCCTTTTCTCAAGATCATGGAGTTAGAAGTAGGATTCAAGCATCAAAACATGTTCATACCTTGTGATTTTTGGTTAAAAACTCAAGAGCTTGGATGTATGTTTGAAGATTTGAGAGAGTTTGTGTGAAATGTGTTGAAGAAAAAAGAAAATGATATGAATGATAATAACACAAGGACCGATCGGTCCATAAGGTGGATGGGGGTGGGCCCCACACATCAATTCTAGGCCACACATTCGGATTACGCAATCCGGATAATGTTGTGGATAATCTGGTTCAGTTCGTTTCTCGTTTAGACTCGTAATTCGGCTTAAAACGAGCATAAAATGGTTGTTTTTCGGGTCAAAAATAAAATTTACATAAAACTGATTTAAAAACTTTAAAAACTTAACCCATGACATTAAAACATCATATTATCGATATTTGTGCATCTTTTTCGGTTTGATTGATCGTCTCTTGCTTGGTTTGGTGTTAAAGGTTTCGTTTAGCGTACCGACGTACCATTAAATCGAAATCCTTTTTCTGTGCTATAATTTACTTATCCCGAAGCATTAATACTTCATAAATATCACTAAACATTATATACTTCGTCTATAATGTAATTCCCGATTCGTTCGGGTTTCAATAACCGATCATTGATTAATTGTAATTCCAATACGATTCACTATATAATTGAGTATGATTCATACTGTGAACCATATAAATTCGTATCAACGTGCTATAACTCATATAATCAATATTAAATAACACGTAAATAGTATATTCCGGCTAGGGTATACCTGAATTTGCCGGAATCGTTACATTCTCCCCCCGTTATAAAAATTTCGTCCTCGAAATTTTATGCGTCAACTACTTCCTTTTGAGGAAATAGGTGGGGGTATTTCTTCCGAAATTCATCCTTTCGTTCCCAAGTAAATTCTGGGCCTCGTTGGGAATTCCATCTAACTTTGACCAACGAGATCTTATTGTGTCTAAGTTGCTTGATCTTACCGTCCACTATTTCGATGGGCTCCTCTACGAAGTTGAGCCTATCACTTATTTGAACACCCTCTAAGGGTAACACCGATGTCTCATCCGCCAGACATCTTTTCAAATTCGACACATGAAACACATTATGAACTGCACTTAGTTCCTCAGGCAGTTCTAGTCGGTAAGCTACCGGACCGATCTTTGCAGTAATGTTGAATGGTCCAATGTATCTAGGGGCCAACTTCCCCGCCTTTCCAAATCTGACCACTCCTTTCCAGGGTGATACTTTCAAGTATACCTTTTCACCCTTCTCAAATGACAACGGTTTTCGACGGGTATCAGCATAACTCTTCTGCCGATCCCGCGCGGCTTTCAGGTTGTTCTTAATCTCAAGAATCTTGCTGGTCGTCTCCTGGACCAGATCCGATCTAATGACCTGCGGGTCACCCACTTCAGACCAGCAAAGTGGTGATCGGCACTTCCGCCCATACAATGCTTCATAAGGTGCTGCCTTTATACAGCTGTGATAACTGTTATTATAGGAAAATTCAACGAGCGGGAGATGTTGATCCCAATTTCCCTTAAAGTCCAGTACGCAGGCACGAAGCAAATCCTCCAAAGTTTGAATAGTCCTCTCAGACTGACCATCGGTCTGAGGGTGGTAAGCTTGTGCTTAGGTCAATACGGTGTTCCCAATGCTTCTTGGACAGCTTGCCAAAGTTTGGAGGTGAAATGGCTATCCCTATCGGAGATGATCGAGATGGGGATGCCATGACGAGACACTATTTCATTTATATAAATTTGCGCAAGTCTCTCAGTGTTAAAAGTATTCCTAATTGGAATAAAATGTGCCGATTTGTTAATCGATCCACGATTACCCAAATCGCATCATGACCTCGGGGTGTCTTGGGGAGGTGTGTCACAAAAATCCATTGTGATCTGCTCCCACTTCCATTCCGGAATTTCCGGTTGTTGCAACATTCCCGAAGGTTTCTGGTGCTCCGCCTTAACCCTCGCACACGTCGTACACTTGCCGACGTATGTGGCTATATCCTTTTTCATTCCTGGCCACCAGTAAAATTCTTTCACATCCTTGTACATTTTATCTGATCCCGGATGTATGGAATATTTCGATTTATGAGCTTCGTCCATGATTAAATCACGAAGGTCATGGAGGGTCGGGATCCAAATCCGATTTTTGAAATAAAGAATTTCGTCCACACGCTGTTCGAAATTCTTCTCATTCCCGTAAAGTCCTTCTTTAACCAATTGGCCCTCTTTCAACGCCTCGCGTTGAGCGACTCGAATTAAATCTGAAAGGTTCGACTGGACTATCATCCCCAACGCTCGCACACGTAGTGGCTTGACTCGATCCTTTCTACTCAAGCATCGGCTACAACGTTAGCCTTGCCGGGGTGATATCGTATGTCACAGTCATAGTCACTCAGCAACTCGACCCATCTTCGTTGCCTCATATTCAGTTCTTTCTGATCGAATATGTGTTGCAAACTTTTATGATCAGTGAATATGGTGCACTTTGTACCGTAGAGATAGTGTCTCCAGATTTAAGTGCAAAGATGACTGCTCCCTAGTTCCAGGTCATGAGTAGTGTAGTTTTTCTCATGAACTTTTAACTGTCGAGACGCATAGGCTATGACCTTTTTATTTTGCATTAACACGCATCCTAACCCTCTACGGGATGCGTCACAATATACAACAAATCCATCGTCTCCGTCGGGGAGACTTAAGATTGGCGCTTGGCACAATCTTTGTTTTAGTGTTTGAAACGCCGTTTCCTGCTCTTCACCCCATTCATATTTCCGATCCTTTTGAGTCAGAGGGTTAAAGGGTTGGGCGATGCTGGAAAAGTTCTCTATAAATCGACGATAGTATCCAGCTAAGCCTAAGAATTGGCGGATTTCTTTCGGAGATTTAGGCGCTTGCCAATTCTTAATAGCTTCAACCTTACTCGGATCAACGTGTATTCCTTGGTGGTTTATAACATGAACCGAGAAATTGCACCTCTTGTAACCAGAAGTTACACTTGGAGAATTTTTGCATATAACTTCTCCTGATCCAGGAGCTCTAAAACTAACTTTAAGTGTTGCTCCGTGCTCCTCTTTACTCTTCGAGTATATCAAAATATCGTCAATAAATACAATGACGAACTTGTCGAGATAGGGTTTACAGGACTCGGTTCATGAGATCCATGAACACCGCTGGCGCATTTGTTAGCCCAAAAGGCATAACTAAAAATTCGTAGTGGCCGTAGCGAGTCCGAAACGCGGTTTTTGGGATATCCTCCTCTTGAATTCTAACTTGGTGGTATCCCGATCTAAGATCAATTTTGAGAAATAGCTCGCACCTTGTAGTTGGTCGAACAAATCATCGATTCGGGGAAGAGATGATATCTATTTTTGATGGTTAATTTGTTCAATTCCCTGTAGTCAATGCACATTCGAAGGCTTCCGTCCTTCTTTTTCACAAATAGTACAGGTGCACCCCACGGGGAATAACTGGGACGTATAAATCCCTTATCCAACAATTCCTGCAACTGGTTGGATAGTTCTTGCATCTCGGACGGTGCAAGTCTGTAAGGGGCCTTAGCAACAGGGCCGGCTTGAGGTAACAGATCGATTCTGAATTCGACCTGTCGGGTTGGCGGTAATCCAGGAAGTTCCTCTGGAAAAACTTGTGGAAATTCGCGTACCACGGGAATATCGTCCACCACCGTTTTTCCTCAGAATCAGCGGCCGTCAGGCTCGCTAGATACGCCACACATCCCTGACGTATATATTTCAACACCTTGAGGTGGGATATAAATGGTATCATGGTGCCGGATTTTTCTCCCTGCACTAATACCTCCTCGTCATCCGACACCCCGGATCTTGACGGTTTTCTTTTCACAGTTTATTTCTACCCTATTACGTGCCAACCAATCCATTCCCACTATCACGTCAAAACTACCCAATTCTACCGGTAATAAGTCAATCAGGAAGGATTGTTAGTCGCTCAGAATAAAAGGGGCAATTCCGAACAATCCGATTAACTATCATGGTTTTACCGTTAGCGACCTCCACGGTGTAGGGTTCTATGGTTTCACCAATAGGAAGGTTTGCTATCGAAAGGAACCTAACGGAGACAAAACTTCTATCGGCGCCTGTATCAAATAATACAGAAGCGTAATGATCAGAGACGAGGAAGGTACCTGTCACTACGCTGGGGTCCTGGCGCGCCTCGTTCGCTCCCATCACAAATGCCCGGCCTCGCGCCGGATTGGACGACGATGGCTGACCCGCGAGTTGTCTCCCGTTTCCTCCCTGATTCAGTTTCGGGCAGTTCCTTTTGAAGTGATCCGTGCTGCCAGCATTCGTAGCAAGCACGGCTAGTGGTCACCATCTGGTTTCCTTGCGGGTTCTGCCTGTCGGGCTGGTTGAGTTCTAAATGGTTGCGCCCGAATAGGTTGTGGTTGACGGTTCAGGTTGTTCAGATTTGTCTTACAATTTGGTGCGTAGTGTCCAACCCTGCCACACCTGGTGGCACACCACCTCCTTGCACACGCCACTATGAGTGGTAACCACATTTCCCGCATTTAGGAAACGTTCCCCTCTGCTGGTTCTTGCCTTCCGCCCGAACTAGTCATGGCATAGCTCTGTGGCAGCGGGCCTAGCTCGTTTGTTTTGCTGCTTCTCTCGGATCCTATTGTCATACGTACCTCGCTTTCCCCCAGCCGACTCTCCCGTCGCCTTTATCGATCCGCTCCTCAAGAAATCATACGTGACAATACCAGCCTGTGTCACTGCACCCTCATACGTCTGGTGCCCTCCCGCGTTAACTATGCTCCTCACTACTGGAGTAAGTCCCCAAATATAACGTTCCACCCTCTTTGACTCTGGGGTGACCAACCACAGGCACTAATCGTGACAGTTCATTAAACCGGTTGGTATATCCAAGTGGTCCGCCCCCATGCATCTCTAGGTTCCACAACTCATGTTCCAGTTTCTGCAATTCATTCTTTGGGCAGAAATGTTTCAAAACAAGATCCTTAAGCTCTGTCCAGGTCATGCGGTTGTCGCCGCCTGACCTCGAGTCTGTACTATGGTGTTCCACCATGTCAAAGCATGGTCTGTGAACGTACAGGTGCGTA